>NW_021604686.1:4769954-4827092 GCF_004785775.1 Grammomys surdaster | reverse complement strand
TGTGTGTGTGTGTGTCTGCACACCACAGCACATGTGTAGAAGCTAGAGGACAACAGGAATTGCTTCTCTGCTTCCATTGGATGGGTTCTGGTGATTGGAGCTGGGTTGTTAGGCTTGGTGGCAAGCACCTTTACCTGAGCCTCCTTTCTGGCCATCCCAGCTTGCTTCTCTGATGCTGTGATAGACTGCTAATGACTTGGAGAAACAAGTGTTTATTTAATCATACTTCCAGATCACAGTTCATCTTGAGGGAAGTCAAAGTAACAGCTCAAGGCAGGGACCAAGAAACAGGAGCTGAGGGAAACAGATCAGACAGAAAGGCTATTTACTGGATTGCTATCCCATGGCTTGCTCAGCCCGCTTTGTTGCTGTTAAATATGTATACCACCCAGGACCACATGGCCAGGTGTGGTACTATCCTGGCTTGGTCTAGTGGGCTAGGCTCTCCCACATCAATCATTAATCAAGAAAATATCCCACAGACATGCCCACAGGAACATCTGATGGAGGCAGTTCCTCATTTGAGAGTCCTTCTTCCCAGATATGTCCAGGGTTGTGTCAAGTTCACAGAGAGAAACCAGCACAGTGTCCCAGACCAGCCACATCCCTTTTGACAGTCCCCCAGAGCTGCTTTCTCTCCTCCACGTCCTGTGCCAAAGGCAGACTTGCTTCATTTCATATCATGTCGGTTACCATCATGTAGACACCATCTAGAGCTCTTTACTGCAAGCCAGAGAAATAGAAAATGCAGGAGACACTAGGCTGGATGAGTCTGAGGTGTAGGTAGGATGTGGGTATCAGCCAGAACAATACCAGCACAAGATGGCCTCGGCATAGACAGATCAAGAGACCTAATGCTAGAGCAGAGGACCAGACCCACTGGTCTCTTGGTCACTCTGTAGGAGATATCAAATCCAATTGATCCCTTCTGTCTATCTTGGCTTCAGCAAGCTGCCTCCTGAATCCATTCCCAATGCCTTTTATGCAGCATGGAGACAGATTTCCTGAAGGGCCAGAAGGAAAGGGCTGTCAGGTTACACTACCCATACATCTTCCCATGTATGTAGATTTTTACTCATCTCTGACTGGCATGAAGCAGCCTTTTAGATGTCTGAGACCAAGTGATGATAGTCACATCATCCAGAATCGTTGAGGAACTTCTGTCTCTCTTGGCATTATCACAGCTCCACTGTTGTGCATCTGTGATGTGACTACCTGCTCTTCTCACGTCTCTGAGTGCCATCCCTTCTCCTTAGTGACTTTGTTCTTGCTCCTTAGTGACTATTCAGAGAGGTCCTGGAGTGCTGGGGAGATGGCTCAGTCACTGAAGTGTTTGCCTTGTACATATAAGGACCTGAGTTCTAGCCCCAGAATGCACAGACAGAAGCCAGGCATGATGGAGTGCACTTGCGAGTCCAGTCCTGGGGTAGGGGAAATAGATTGATCCCTGAGCTTGCTAGCTAACCATCCTAGCCAATTGGGGGGTTCTAGACCAGGGAGAGATCTTGTCTCAAAAACCAAGGAAATAAGGTGGATAGTATCTGAGAAACAACACTGAGGTTGACCTCTGACCTTTCCGTACACATGTATACACATGCATGTACACACACATACACACTCAGACAGAGAGACACACAGAGAGAGACAGAGACAGACAGGAGACAACTCCTATAATATTACCTCATAGTTTGTTTGTTTGGTTTAAAAAAAAAAAAAAGGAAGAGGACCTCTGAGGGCTTGTAGGATTTTATTTAATAGATCTCTCCCTAGACTTTAGCTGTCACCCTACAGGAGACTCATATTCCCCAGAAAAGGATCTCAATATGGTATGTGCATTTTTATTTAATATGTCCATTCTTTAACTCTGGTATCCCTACCCATAAACCTCCCTGTTCACATCCTTGAAAACCCCCAGTGGAGTGGAGAGAGTGCCTCTTTGACCCTCTGGTTGGGTCTGCTTCTTAAGTATTGTAAGACTTTGGACTTGTGCCATCCATCCTCCCAAGAAAGGGACATAGAAGCATGCCTCCTGCCCCTGCGAGGTGGGAGTGATAAATGTCCTACTTAGTCACCCAACAACCCTGATGGAGTGGCATTAAGGCTCTGCATTTCCAAAGCTTCACGTGCTAGACCTTGGGACTGATCTGTGAAGTGGGGGTGGGAGCCATGGAATGTGTCCTGTGAGAATCAGGCTCTGGGCTGTGTTGAGCGGTTTCAGCACATGAGGATGTGTCTGCCCCTCCCCTTTGTTCTTCCTGTTGTGACCCTCTGGCTTTCCCCCGTCCTTCCAGAGGAGGTGTGTACCTTTTCCAAAGATGCCGACACTATTTCCTACTCCGTTCCTACTCTTGCACCCACATGCTGCTGTTTTCTGCAGTGGGAGATGTCATCTGCTGTCTTGCATACTCCTGTTTTCCTTTTCTGATCATTTATGTACTTTTATGGAAAGTTTCCTTAGGAGCCACCAGTCTCCGAGGATGGAGCCATTTAAAAGTAGTCACTCCAGTGTTAGCGAGCTTCTGTTCAAATGTGCATTCCGTCCCTCAGATGTCTCCAGACTTGGCTGGGAATTGCCACAGGAGGACCCTAACTATCTGTGAGCCGATAGAAATCTTGCAAACACTGTAACTTGTTTGATTTCTCCAGGATGCTCAATTAGATAATACAACTGAAGCAATTAGCCCTTTGGTTGGCCCAGGTTCCACACTGAATAACTGGTGGTTGTTACCCCTGTTGTTGCTGAGCATAGTCTAATAGGCCTGGCTTTCCAGCTGCTTGTGTCATTGCTGATTTCCCTGGGGCAGCCAGCTGGGGATACAAAGCTGGAAGAGGTGAGCAGGTGGGTGATGGAGCCACAGTGGCTTCTGCTCTTTCTATTCCCCCCCCCCCCACACACACACTCTGCTTGGCACAAAAAGATTTTCCAGTTGGGCTCTTCTGGTTGGCAGAGCCAGAGAACTCTTAAGCCATATTAAGTCAGAAAACTGATATGAAATTGCAGCATTGTAGATCCGATCTGGTCAAAGAGCAATTTTTCTTTTTTTTATCCTCTTCAACCTAATGCTTGAAGAGAGGTAGCTGCAAACAGATTTCTTCTAAAATCCCACTTTTCATTTTGTTCTTCAACAATTAACATGTTAATGAAACTATTTTAACAAATGTAAATTGACCTCATTCTAAAAAGATAATTATATTTCATTATATAGAAAAGATATCTTTCATCGACCCAGGCATAGGATGTGTCTAGACTCATCCAGACACATCCAGATTGTTCTTTTTCATACAATGGTTTAATATCAACTTTTGTACGTGTGTGTGTGTGTAATATGTATGTAACATTATGTGATAGTTTGAATATAGCTAGCATAAACTATGGAAGGTTAGACTATACTATTATACAGTTCAGGAGTGCGTGTCTGGACTTTCACAGTGGAAACTCATGGAATTTCAGGTCACTCCCTGTAGTAATCACACTATAAATTTGAGAGTTCATGTCGGCAAAATAGGATGGAATGCGGTTTTATGTTCCCTCCCCACCAGGATCTTGCCCAATTTGGCAACTGGATGCTAAATTAGGGTGGGATTAGTTGAGGGAAGTGGTACCCTGTGTGGCTGTGTGTCTAGTGGAATGTTACAGAAAGCATATTGGTTATCTGTTAATACAAGGCTGGGAAGAGGCAGACAGCGTATATCCCCAAAGGTATCAGAAACATCTTCCTGTCTTTCTGTGTTCCTTCATCCCTAACCATCCTTCTACTAGAGGAACCATACAAGTGGAATTACCCTACCTTTTATTCTTGTTTTCCACCATCAGAACAGGCAGGGTGGCAGTCACATGCAGGAGGAACCACCCCCCCCCCAAGACTAGGGGACAGAGAACTGAATTTTAGATCGACATATGCCTCTCACTAGCCTGAGACCATGATATATCACAGTTTCCTGGGACCTTGGTTTCTTCCCTATGCACTGAACAGAATAACACCAACCTCCCAGGTAGCTAGTGGGGAACTAGAGGAGTGTGGTTCTGAAAACATGACCTGGCTGGTGAAAGCTTGTCTCTGTCCTGCCGTGGATCTGACTTACCTGGACGTCTGTCCATCAGGGAGAACTCATGGGCAGAGCCACTGGCATACTCTCCTGCCTTGTCTCAGAAGTCCAGTGCTCTCTCACTACAGACTTGATGGCATAAAACCACAGAGATGAATTCCCTCACAGTTCTGCAGACCAGATGTAACCAGATATGTGTGCTTTCCCAAAGCCCTGGGAGGAGAGCCCTTTTCTGCCTCCTCAGGGGTGACTCTGAGCCCCCTGTGGCTTTGACTACATCCGGGTACTCTTTGTTTAGGTGGTACATTTCCTCGGTGCTATGATTTCTCTGCTTCTCAGACTCCCATCCTTGTTTCTTTGTCTCATTCTGTTCATAAACAGGAGAAAAGCTTCTCTCTGGGTGTTCAGCACTGTGGGAGTGGGCTCAGGGTGCTCATGTATTCTGGCTGAGGTCAGAACCTGGGCCCTCTCGTCAGCTGCTGTCAGTCATCACCCAGACCCGACTCCTCCCTGTCTGTCTTATTCTTGCTTTGATCCTGTCTATAGCTGGCTCACCCCACATCACTTGTATGCTTAGTTTGGCTCTCTGAGGTCATTTGGTTGATGCCCGCTGAACTCTGCTAGTGACTTTAGTGTGGCAAACCCTTTACCTATTTTTTGGCTGCTGCTTTTATCCCATCCTATCCTGGTTACTTCCAGAACCTTCAGGAGCCAACTTAAGCCATGAAGATCATTTTAGGCCACTCTACACTATACTTTTGTTCAAGGAAAGTGACCTCAATTATACCAAGTCTGTAGCTTCATGGTGACTGATTGTCTAAGGCAAGAACTATGCTTAAGAGCCGAGCCCTGGCTTTTAGTGACCAGGGGACAGCTTGCTCATGCTTATCAGGCAGGATCCTGGTCAGTTCTCACAGCCACCTCAGTTCTCAGCCACCTCGTGAGGCAGGCTTAGTGCCATCACTCATGGATGACTTCATGCGTGACACCATGTGGCATCCTGGGAGTCAGCTCTGTCAGGTCTGTTCCAGATAGTTCTTGGACTGTCTCACCACTCAGGTTCTGAGGAAGCAGAAGAAGAGTACTACCCAGTGAGAACTTTTGAACTGCCAAAGCCAAGGTCAGTAAGAACTCAATTGAGTGAAGAGCCAGGGTAATCTGTAGACATCTTGGCACTGCACAGATTAGCCCTTGGCTTGTTGAAAAGAGTATCTATCCTACAGAAAGCCATAGATTTGCTCAGTCTTTGAAAGACAGGAAGGATATGCTAGGATGGTGGTTCTCAACTGGTGGGTCACAACTCCTTTGGGGGTCACAGGGGTCATCTAAGACCATCAGAAAACACAGGCAATACAGTATGACTCGTGACAGTAGCAAAATTACAGTGATGAAAATGATTTTATGGTTGGGGCTCACCACAATATAAGGAACTGTGCTAAAGGGGTACAGTATTAAGACAGAATCTTCTAGGAGGATGTTCTAGGAGGATGCTTTGGAAGGGCAAAAACATCTGTCTACTGGAAAGAGAGCAGCAAGTGACAGAACATGAAAATGTTGAGAACTGGTTATGTCTGAATCTAGTACGGTGATGGGATACTAGCCATATAATGTCTCTGAGCCTCAATTTCCCTTTTATAAGGTGAGGTTAGTAGACAGGCATAAGATTCAGATTGTGTGTGGAATTACATACTCGATAGGTGCTAGCAGTCACAGAAGCAGCTGGAACTCCCTGATCTGCTCTGGAGGCCTTTTCAAGCTTCCCCCTTCAGCCAGCCAGTGCAGCCAGTCCCTTCTGAGAGCCTCTTCATCATTTACTGGCCTGCTGCTGCTGGGGTTAGGCTGATTTGTGTGGACCTGGGTGTTTTTCTCTTTGTCCTCAGTGCCTGGTATGGTTAGCTTGCTAGCTTGATGCAGTCTAGACTCACCTGGGAAGAAATTCTCTGTAAGACGTTGTCAGGATCAAGTTGACTTGTGGGCATGCATGTCCAAGGATGCCCTTGGTCATTCACTGATGTGGGATGAGCCTGCTCACTGTGGATGGCACTGTTGCAGTTTGGTCCCCAGACTGTATACTATTGAGGAACGTGATCTCAGTGGTAGATGTGTGAATCCATTCATTTTTCTCCACTCTGGGGCATGGCTGTCATGTGATTTGGTGCTTCACCATCCTGCTGTTTTGACTGTCTTATAACAATGGACCTGGAATTTTATCTAAAACAAACCCTTCCTCCCCTGAGTTGTTTATCATCCGGGTATTTCATCACAGAAACAGAAATGAAGAAGGAACTGACTCTGAGCCAGGTATACAGCTGGTGCTCAGATCATGTCTGTTGAGGCAAAAACATATCCGTCTCCTCAATGGAAAGAAGAGATAGTTTATTCTGAAGCAAATGGAAGTGGCCATGGTCCAGGAAAACACATTCAGGTTATCCCAGACACCATGGTCAAACATTTGTGATATTTTTATAGTAACTGAAAAAAAAAGTAATTTTAAAAGACATTGGCAGGGATGTCAGTAGACGGTCACAACTAAGTTTCTGCTGTAAGCTTATGATGTTATCTAATGACATTCTTAGCCTGCAGGTTGGTAGAAGCTAGGAGGTCTATAGCCCCATGTATGTTAGGTCAAATTCAGAGGTAAGCAAGGTGTGGCTACTAAGGAGAATGAAAGGGAAGAGGGGGTGTCATTTGAAGTCTGGCAATGCAACATTCTGGCTCTCCAAAATCACAGAAGGTCTGGTCAGTCACTCAGCCTTGCAGAATCTTTAACATGTGGTGTGCAACCTTTTTTCTTGGAACTTCAGTCCACATCTGCATAACAAAGGACTCACCAGTGCTGCCTGTCCCAGCAATGAGGGAAGCAGCTAATACACGAGTTGCAGTCTCAAAGAGGTGTGATGTCCTCAAGAGTCCTCCTCTTCAGCTTCCGGCTTGATGCCTACCCCTAGGCCAGAAGGCCTAGATTCCCTTTAGCTGCAGGGAAATTGGCACTGTGTCTCCCTGTAGTAACAGCAATGGCTGGAACAGTTTGCAGGATGTGCCCAGAAGACACATTGCTGGGGGTCTGCATCCCTTCCATCTCCTCCTAAGCAGTAACTAAGAAGATTCTGAGCCTCCAGAGCTAGTCCATTTGATAAGGGAACAGTCCGAGTGTCATCTAGGTCATAGGAAACTAAGTGAGCTTGTCTGTACACAGTGAAGTTGGGCATTAAGAACTTGTTAGCAAACAATCATTGTCATTTTCCAGCTTCCACACACACCAGGAGTGGGAAACATCACAGAAGGCGAGCTCTAGCCAGAGAGCGATTCCACTTTGTTGAGCTAAGCCTTCTAGAGACCTGCCTCGCCAGGCACTGTGCTAGTTCAGCTAATCTAAGAATGGCTATCTATGAACAGAAAATCTAAGAGTCTAGTAGTTGCGGAGTCCCACAAGCCTGGATATCTCAGCTGGTCTTCTGCGCATGCTGGAATCCTGAAGAAGTAGGATCTGATGCCAGGATAGGAATAGGCGTACCAGCAAGGAGAGGGCAAGCAGGCAAAGAGCAGAAGCTTCCTTCTCCTATGTCCTTATATAGACGTTCAGCTGAAGGGACAGCCCGTAAGGCATGGCTCATCAGAGGTATGTCTTCTTGCCTCCAGATCGAGGTTTGTATCTTCCAGCCTTAAGATCCGGATCAAAGGCTTATTATGTCTTCCTGCCTCAGGATCCAGTCAAAGGTGTGTGTTTCCACCTCTAAGATCTGGATTAGAAGTGGATCCACCCACTTCAAACCAAGCTGAAAATCTCTCACAGGCATGCCGTCTGTTTCTGGATTGTAGTTCATTCCAGATATAGTCAAAGTTGACAACCTGGAATAGCCATCACACCAGAAGTGTTTTTCCACAATGATCCCAAATCCAGTCAAGTTGCTAATACAGATTAGCCATCACAGTGCTCAGAGACAGGACTCCACCGTGTCTCTCCTGGCTATCACTTAAATTGTCTCTTATGACTGAGTCAGTATAGATTGAGAACCAGGCTGAATTATATGCGTTCTGTTTTTAGTCTTAATTGTACCCTGTGTCCACATGGGTCCAGTAGAGAAGTTAATTCTTTCCCAAGCTTCTCAGGTTCAGGTTACTAACCAGCCTCTGTCTCTATAGGTCCCACAACGGATGGCAGTGGCCGAGGGAACCCCAGAGGACAGTGGTGGTGGCTCCCCAGGTGTGTGGGGCTCCTGGGGCCCCTGGTCCGCCTGTTCACGCAGCTGCAGTGGTGGTGTGATGGAACAGACACGGCCCTGCCTGCCCAGCTCCTACCGCACTCGAGGAGGCTCCCGGCCCAATGGCCCTACACTATCCATCACTGGCCACGTTGTGTCAGCTGTACGGACCTCAGTACCACTGCATCGAAGCCAGGAGGACCAACGTGCCCTGACTGGCTCCAGTGCCAGCCGCCAAGGCCCCACAGTGGTGCGAGGCAGCCGGCACCCACAGGCTCGGGCCCGTGAACCCTCAGAGAGAAGGTATGTGCACATCATGGTCCCTGTGTCTGTCCCTGCCTGGACAATAGCAGAGCCACTGCCTTGATTCTGCAGAGTGGGAGGAATTCATGCCACCACCCCTTCTGTGCATGTGTGCATATTCATGTGTGAGGCCAACGGAGACCATAGGACAGCATCTGGAGAGATTCTTCAAGCCAAAACCTACTCTTGTTTTTGTTTTTGTTTTCTTCAAAAACTAGCCCCTTACTGATTGCGAACTCGTTGATTCGGCTAGGCTGACCAATCAGTACTCTCCAGGATTCCACTCACCTCCTCCTCCCTAACCACACATGGCTTTGCTCCCTCAACCCCCAAAATGTGTTCTTAGAGACGGAACTTAGGTCTGCCTGCTTGTGAGCAATTATTTTACTGACTGAGCCACTTTCCCAACCACGCATGGCCTTTTAGTCATTTTGTAGCCTTTACAGAGCCAAGGCTACTCCTACCCTGCTTTTTGATTATAAAATTATTTTTCAAAGTGAAGAAAATTCTGAGAAGCCATTACACTTCACACTTTAGGGAGACCCTTAAAGGAGTGGAAGGAGGAAGAGCTGGGTTGGGAAACCCAGTGTGTTGGCTAGGTACAAGCTAGAGTTAGCTGAAGGGAGGGAAGGGAATTGAGAAAATGTTGGCTTAAAATCGGGCTGTAGGCACTTCCTTAATGAGTGATTAATTTGGGAAAGGCTCAGCCCACTATGGGTGGTGCCATCCCTGGGCTGGTGGTCCTGGGTTCTATGAGAAAGCAGGCCATGAGGAGCAATCCAGTAAGCAGCATTCCTCCATGGCGTCTGCATCAGCTCCTGCCTCCAGGATCCTGCCCTGTGTGAGTTCCTGTCCTTCCTGCTTCTCATGATGAACTATTGTATGGAACTGAATGAAATAAACCCTTTCCTCCCCAAGTTGCTTTCGATTACAGTGTTTTAACACAGCAATAGCAACCCTAATTAAGGCATCTGGGTACCAAGATGCCACAGTTGTGCTGGTGGGGGTGGAAGGGTGGGGGAGGACTAGAAGTCACTAGCCACAGACCGTGTGGATTTAAAGAGAGGCCCTAAAATACAGAGACTTAACAATATGGTCTCCTAAACAGACCTGGATAATCACAATAGCAAGTGACATGCCAATAATGTGGGAAAATGAAGGAATACCGGCATTAGTGACCGCTGAGAGGGAAGAGAAAGGATCTTTTCCAGGAGTGAGCCCCCTGATAGATTATCCAATCCCAGGAGGTCAGCCCCAAACACATATGAACTATAGTAAATGAACTCAACAGGACACATAGTCACATACATACATACATACATACATACATACATACATACATACATACATACAAACAATAAAAAAGAATTGGACGATGAATGTCACAGAGAGTCAGGGGACACAGGACACAGGAGGAATTAGAGTGGAGACAGGAGTAGATGTAATGAAATATAATTCTCATGCATGAAATTCTCAAAAAAATTTCAAATAAAAAAGACAGGGAAGCATATTAAGAGCTGCTCTGTGTTGCCAGTCTTTGGGCAGGGTTCATGTGTAAAGTCTTAGGTGCACCCCAACTGTGGTAGTAGGATCCTGCAATAGTAAAAATTTTTTCTCGAGAGTTTCTAGGATGTTTTTCCAATAGACCTTGGGACTGTGGATGCCAATTTTCTGAAGCTCAGGGGTCAATGTATCCTGCATTTCCTCCTCACTACACTCTACTGCATAGTTCTCTTATCTGAAATGCATTGGCCAATGTGATATCTATCTATCTGTGTGTGTGTGTTTGTGTGTCATGTGTATGTGTGAGCCCATGTGTGCACAGAGGCCTGAGGATGACATCAGGTTTCTTGCTCAAACACTCTCAGCCTTATTTCTCTGAAGCAGAGTCTCTCACTGAGCCTGAAGCTAGGCTGGTGGCCAGCAAGCCCCAGCAGTCCTCTCATCTCTGCCCCTTACAAATGCTGGGGTCACGGACATACAGAGACGTCTCATATGGAAACTGTGTGTCTGACCTCAGATCCTTGTGCTTCCAGAGCAAATGCTGTTAACTCACTGAAACATCTCCCCAGCCTACCAGTGTGTTCTAGAACACAGAACTAACTGTCCATATCTTAGAGAGACACTTCAGGACATATTTCATATATGGTTAACATTCCCTGCATGGTGTGTGGCGTAGCCTCCTCCATGGTCAAACACAGGATTACTTATGCAAGAAACAGCGAATGCTTCTACCAAATAGGATGATAATAAAACTATAAATAGCCTAGACTAGTGATGATCAGGTTTCCGGCCGGCCTAGTGAGCATTGTCTCCAAAACACAAAAACCTGTTTTGCAAAACTCTTGGTTTTAAAACCACAGCGAGGTCATCCCCAGGGGTTTTTTGCAAGCTCACTGCACACCGGGTGCTGTTCCTGCTGCTTTCCGCTGATGCTGCTGAGACAGATGCTACTATCACCCTCCTCTTAGAGGCTTGAGACAAGGAGGGCTTTTCCCAAGGCTACAGAAGCAGTGGACAGAGACAGGATTCAACCTAGTGGTGGCTCTAAGGAGTTGATAAAGCAGATACACTCAGTGTCTGGGGACTGAGGAGTTTGAGTGATTGATAACCCAGAGTTGTAGAGCTTGTCTGTAAGGTGTGTGTCAGACTCCCAGTACAGTGCTCAGGTCTCTGTTGGGTACCAGCTTTGGGGCTAGAAAGCTGGGACTGGTGACTGGGTGACGAAAGGGCTCTCTCTGTGGTTGAGCTTCTGGGACATCTGCCTGGGGGTGCAGGCTCTTGTGGGCCCCAAGCCTAGGCTTCAGGCGTTCAGTTGAGCATTTTGATGGCAGGATACCTTTTTCCTCCTAACTTATTGACAGAAGGCTAGTTACTGCTTACTGTGAGGTTCCTACATGTTTTTATCATGCTCTTGTCATTTGACATTTTCAGATGAAACAATCCAAGTGTTAGCTGGGGGGCCAGTGCTGCTAATGGAGGCTGGGCGCTTCCTGGCGGATGCAGTCCACATTTGCTTATATTTATCAGTCATTAGGCACTTGCATAGTATATCTAACCCCAAGGAAAAATGTCAGCATGTTTCACGGAGAGCTGGCTGCTCTTCTCTGTTGTGGGTTTGAGATTGGAGGCGGAGGCTGTTGGTGTTTAGCTGCTTATAAAAACTGTTAGGTTGCTGCAGCCAAGCAACTGAGAACTTAATTGGAGCCATATAAAAAAATAGAACTATTCAGCCAAATATTTATGAACTATCCAGTGTGTCAGAAGGCTCTGGGACAGACATAAATGCAAATACAGCCTGGTCTGTGAGGCTGTTACTGGCAGGCTGCAGGCCGTTCTTTGCAAACCTACTGGGGTGTGTGTTTGTGTGTGTGTGTGTGGTATGCCCACATTCGTGCACATGTGTGGAAACCAGAGGTCAATGTTGGATGTTCTTCCTTGATTGCTTTCTACCTTGCTTTTCTGAGAAAGTTTCTTTCACTGCCCCTAGGACTGGCAAGATGCTGGCTACTGAGCCCTAGATATATCTTGACTCTGCCCAACTGCCTTCCCCCAGCACTGGAGTTACAGGTGCATGCTGCCTGTCTGGCTCTTTTAAATCTGGGGTTTGAGGGGCTCAAATGCAGCTCTCTGAGATTATGCAGTGATACCTTTACCCACTGAGCCATCTCTCCAGCCCAAGTTACTGTTTTTTAAGCATGAGAATCCTTTCTACAAAATTAGTGTAAAATAGCAGCTCAGTTTGTAACCTGGCTAGAAGCTCAACAGCTCTCCGGGGAGCCTTGAGGCGAGTGCTGTGATTTTCACCCTTGGAGACTAGACTCCCTTCTCTCCTCAACCCTCTGGAAATCCTGACATCATCACCGTATTCCTAACCTACCTCAGACTCTCTGGGGTTCATCCTCGGATAAGGAGAACATTCCAGTTCAGACCAGTTGGGAAACCACTGGTCTTTGGAACATTGTATTTGTTTGGAAAGGACTATGGGAATTAAACTCATCTTGTAGAACTTTCTGGGTTTGGTGAGAACGTATCACAATCTCAAGCAGTATGTATGTATGTATGTATGTATGTATGTATGTATGTATATGTACATACATAGATAGATAGAGAGGGGTTTAGCTTTTTAAAAAAGAACTACAAGTCCCCACACCCTCCTTCTATACTGGGGATTCTGGTTTGCAGTCAGTGGTATATGGATAGGCCCGAGAAGTTGAAAGCCACTGCTCTCAAGGGTTAGATAGGATCATACATGCAAATGTCATTGAGGGTGGGGCAGCGTGATGATACAGGAGCAGTCACAGTACTGGGTACCACGTTGGATGCTGGTTCATGCACAATGCATATTACACACCTCCAGGACTCTACAAGGCAGGCTCTGTTACTCACATCTTACACACAGGCACACAGACCCTCTGAAGGGAGCTTACTCAGAAGTACCCACATCAGAAGCAGCAGCCGGGTTTGACACACACAAGTCCAACACAGTCCGGTGTGTGATTTTTCACTGTTAGTGTTGTCAAAGGGAGGCTGCTGGTACCCAGCAGGTGTGATCAGGCTAGGCCGTCTGCACCACATCTTGAAAAGTGGATGGAATTCTGCAGTCAAAATGTATTCTAAGTCTCTCCCTTGGAGTATTCAGACTCTTTTCTTCAGGAAATCCCTTTTGGCATCTAGTCCTAGGTACCAGAGGGGTTAAGACAACCAAAAGGCATGGCCCATTTTCTGGGGGTCCTAACACTGTGATATGGAAGATGGGTAGTAAGCCCTCTAGATCCGGCCGTGCTGGACGATGGTGGAGGCTAGGGCTGAGAGCAGGAGCAGTCAGGAAGACTGCCCAGAGCGCGAGTTGAACCTACTCCTGCAATAGAAGGTATTTAATAGATCTTTCTGGGAATCTCTTTGCTCTTCTTGCTTCCATAGCAGGTCTTTTCAAACAATTTCATTCAAACACACGTGTACACAACAAGTTCCACCCTAAAGCCTCAAAGGGGCCACCCCTAATACAGCTGTCCTACAGACTTGGGAGATCGATATGTTTGTTTAAAGTCTCTGACCTTCAGTCGTCTCATTATCTCTTCTGACAGTGCCGATTATGATGGTTAATATTGATTATCAGCTTGATATAGGGTCTAGAATCACACAGGGCTGGAGATGGAGCTTAGTGATGAAGTACTTGACTTTATCACACAGAAGTGTGTGTGTGTGTGTGTGTGTGTGTGTGTATGTGTGTGTGTGTATGCACAAGTGCACATGTGTATGATTCAGAGTAAATCTTCACTATGAAATTCCTTCCACTTTTCAATACACGGCACAGGCTGCCTTCTCTCTAACCAGCTGTTCTGACCACACCTCATGGGTACCAACAGACTCCCTTTCAAAATACCCAGAGGTGAAGTCTTATACTGAGCTCTGTTAGACCTGTGAACAGACCTTGTGAACTTGGGTCTCTGTCTGTAAGGGGTTACCTAGATTATATTGCGTGAAATGGAAAAGCCCCCCCCCCCCAACTTCAGGCAGTGGTATTCCCTGGGCTGAATAAAAAAATAGGGAGCTTAGTATCAGCATCCTCCCCGTCCCTGCTTCCTGATTGTGCATGCCACATGACCTGCATTCGGATCCCCAGTGCCCATATATAAAAACCAGACATGACACACACACCTGTAACTCCAACTCTAGGAAGTGGAGACAGGAGGAACCTGGGAGCTCATTGGCCAGACAGTCCAGCCCTATGAACTTGTGAGCTTCGTGTTCAGTGATAGATCCTTTTCTCAGAAAGAGAGTGACTGAAGACTGACATTCTGACATCACCCTCTTGCCTCCACAGTGGTGAGCATTCCAGCTTACCTATGCATGCATATGTCATACACACACACACACACACACACACACACACACTCATGTACATGCACTTACACATTTGTGTGTGATATTAGTCAATACTTCATCACTAAGCTACATCTCCAGCCCTGTTGTATGTATTTTAAATGCAGTTTTTTAATTGGAGGGAAAAGGGATGGCGGAGGTTACATAATGACAAGGTTCCTTCCAGGACCCCTCCCCTCACCAGTCCATAGGTACTTATTTTCCAAAATTGTGGGGGAAGTCTGTTCCTGTGAAAGCGTCTTCAGTTCAGTGGGTGTGGGCTGCTGTACTTCTGCTTGCTCTGGCAGGGCTCATCCTCCTTCTTGCCTCAGCCACCCACTCCTTCCCCTTTGGCCACTGCCTTAGGAAGTAAGGAAGAACTGAGCTGAGTCCTTTATGGAATCCACTGACTGAGAGCAGAAGGTTGAACTCTCCTTGCCTATTGCCTCCCCCAGATGGTCACTGCCCTGACTGAATAGCTCAGGAATGTCATTCTTGGTGGAAGGCATTTATGACCAAGCTATAGGAAGAAGGAGCATAGTGTGGAAAGCCCCAGCCCTAGGGTCTTGGCTGGACCCAGTCTGTGCTACTCAGATTCCCTCCTGGACTAGATCTCATTTCCCGTGAGCCTTCAGGTTTCCAAAGCCTGACCCACTGAGCATCTCCTCATCACCCCATGTTAGTCATCTTTAAGTATATATAGCTCAGTGACATTAAGTGTGTTCTTGTTGGTGTACGGCCAATCACTACCTTTATCTTTGTAACGTGTTTCATCTTCCCAGACAGACCCGACCCATTACACGGTAATTCCTGCTTTCTCCTTACATCAGTTGGGTCCTATACAGGGTTACTTTGTGCTTCACCACTTTTGACTGTCTTACATAAATGGAGTCAAGACAGTATTTGTCATCTGTGATTGAATTCTTTCCTCCAGCCTAATGTCTGTAAGGTTTATGTGTGCCGTCAACATGGGTAGAGTAATACTCTGTTGCATGTATGTGCCATGTTTTGTTTATTCATTCATCCATCAGTGGGGTTGCTTCCAGGTTTTAATTGTTGTGACTAATGCTGCCATGAACACGAGCCACACAAAGGTCTCTTCGGGGCTTCGCTTTTGGTTCTTTGGGTGGATGCCCAGAAGCAAATTGGAATTAGACTGTATTTCTATTTTTCATTTTGAATTATATTTATGTATGATTACTGTGTGTCTGGATGCACAGTATCTGTCATGGTGCTTATGTGGAGGTCAAAGAACAACTCTTAGAAGTCAGTATCCTCCTTCCTTCTACTGTGCGGGTCCCAGGGATTGAACCCTGGTCTTCAGGCTTGGTGGCAAGTGCTTTAGCACACTGAGCCCTCTCAGCAACCCTCCAGTTTCAGTGTTCTGAAGAACTACCACACTGTCCTCCCCAGGGGCTATACCAGTTTATTTCACCACAGCAGTGTGTAAGGGTTCAACGTTCTCTGCGACCTGTTAGTCTGTGTCTTCCTGTGGAAGCCATTTTAACAGTTGCAGAGAGCGAGAGTGTGTCTCATGGTGATTGGATTTACATTTTTTTTTCTCGCCCTTGCTGGCTGTTTATGTATCTTCTTTAGAGACTGTCTCCTCATGTCCTTGGAGAACCTTTCCTTTTATAACATCAAAACCATCATGAATGATCCTCATTCTTAAAATCTTTAGTGCAGGTGGCATCCAGAGCCAATCCCCCATCCTCAGAATCAAGAACACACTTTTCCAATCTTTTTATTAGTTCTTTGTGAATCTCACATCACTTAATCCAACTTATCACCTCCTCTGCTTGTGCCTGCCCCCCCCTTGCAACATACCCCACAACAGAGAAAAAAAATATATCCCATTGTGGAAGCTGTAGTGTGTCACAGTGTGTCCCACAGAACACCCCTTTATCTGTACTTCTTTGCTTGTAAATATTCATTGCAATGACTTGTTGGTCTGGTTGTGAGGCCTCTGGTTTCTGCTAGTCTTGTCAATCCTGGGACCTCACTGGGACTCCTCTTGAATATCCTGCTGTTGCCCTGTGTCATGGGAGATCATTTGGTTTGGGATCTGTAGGACCGGCCTCTTCATGCATGTTAGCAGTTTGGGTAGATGTTGGGGTGGTCCAATTCAAAGCCCTGGGACTAGGCTTGAGAAGTATCTGAGCTAGTCAGGTGGTCAGCTCCCCAGGAACCCCCTAAACCAGGGCCAGCTCTACCCTGCTGCCCAGGTGAAGTGCAGGACCCGCTCTCCCGAGTGCTGCAGCTGGTGAGGGACAGGGTCAGTTCTCCTGCTCTCAAGATCCCAGGGCCAGCTCTCCTGCCTGCCATAGGTGGCAAGGGATGAGGGAGAGGAGGAGGGCATCTTTCCCTTGTCAGCATCACTGCACTACAAACAAGGAGCAGGACCAGATATCCCATGCTCATGCCTTCAGGCCTGGTTCTCCCATGCCCACACCACCAGGGTCAGCTCTACTGTGCTGGCCAGGCAAAGTGCAGGGCCTGCTCTCCTGAGTGCTGCAGCTGTTGAGGGGCAGGGTCAGCTTTTCTTCCCTCATGTCCCCAAGGGTCAGTTTTCCCACAATGCCCAGGCGAGGGGTGAGGCCAGTTCTGTATAGCCCTCAGACAGCAACATGTCCCCAGGTGGTAGCCTAGACCAGGAATGTTTGCCTGGCTTTTGATGGTAACAGGCCGCTGCAGAGCCATGGGCCCAGATGTGGCCTCCAGTAGCAGCACAGGTCAGGACCCTACCTAGGTCTCCAGTGGCATCACCAGATACTCACATCAGACTGTTCCTCACTATCGTCTAACCTCCAGTTCTGCCTCTCTCCATTGTGCCCACACCCTTCTGTTTCTCTACCACTTACTTGTTCCTCTTAGTGGCACCCAGGGTCTCTGAGTATCTGAGGTCATCTCAGAACTGTGACCCACTTGTGCATTATGGCACTGGGCAGGGGTCATCTCTGGCATGGTCCCTCAGGTCTGCATGGTGCCAAACTAGTGGTCATCTCAGGTTAGCTCCCTGTCCAGGGCCCAGGGTGCTGTCATCTTGGGTGGTCATCTCTGACTCACCTCCTCTGAGATCTATGGTCCCAGGCAGGGTTCTTCTAGTCTCCAGTTCCCTCCCTCCCTACTCTGGGAGCCCTTCTGGGCCTGCATGGCACTGGCTGGTGGTCATTTCAGGCTCTCTTTCTTTCAGGGAAGGTTGGGCTCCTAATCCTTCAGATGTCCATAGGTCAGAACTGTAGACATAGCCTCTCTCCTCTCTGACACCTACTGATGCACATGTGACACAGGAGCCACACTTGCAGTGTCTCTAGGGGCAGGCAGTGCATGTTTTTGATATTTACTAGTCAATTGATTTCTGTTTCCACAAAGACAGTGTACTGAGCGGCAGCCACGTCCCTTAGGACTTTGGGTAATTTTCAAGCGCTCTGGTTGCCCGGGGTCTGTTCTCAGGCCTTGCCTACCAGTGAGCTGCATTCCTTACACTTGCCTTGATTGGCCTGTTGGTATCGTTACACCTGTTAGCCAGTGGCAATCTGAGGAACAGGGTGCTTCGTCGCTTTTCTTCTTTCCAGCCAGACTGCTGGTCTCAGCTTTTACCTCCTGGAGATGTCTAGATAAGTGCTCAGACATGTAATACCATCTGTGAAAATCAGTCTGTCTGTCTTTGTGTCTGTCTGTCTGTCTGTCTCTCTCTGTTTCTGTCTGTCTGTCTCTCTCTGTCTCTCTCTGTCTCTCTCTGTCTCTCTGTCTCTCTGTCTCTGTCTCTGCCTCTCTCTCTCTCTCTCTCTTGTGTTTGTGTGTGTGTGTGTGTTTGTGTGTGTGTGTGTGTGTGTTCATGTTCCTTTGGATGTTTGGGGCATAAAGAGGCTGCGCTGCGGGTGATGGGTTTCCCAGAACTCCCCTGAGAAATGGAGCTCATTTCCTTTTGGAGATGCCTGCCCAGGTCAGGATGCCCTGCTCCAGGCCCTGCAGGCAGACCTGAATTGCAAGGATGATTTGTGGGCAGATATCAATTACTGGTATTTTATTTTTAACATATTATTTCATAGCTTCTTTTGTGTCCCGCTGCATTTAATTAGGATTGCAGGAATGGGCATGAGTAGGGGGTTATTTACTTGAGCAAGGGCAACTTACCTGTGGCTACACCACTGAGGAATGTGATTCCCCGCCCCCCACACACCCTGTCCCCAGTGACTATTAACTGTCTAGGTCTTTGGGGGAGGTGGGGCCTTATGAGTTCTTTCCCATCCACGATGACATTCTGACAGGCCCAGTCTTGTACATGTAGACTTTACTGCTGTGAGTTCATGAGTGTAGTAGTCACACCATACATATGGTTATGGGCAGTGTAAAAAAAAAAAGTTCTGTGTCACAGTAGAGGAGAACAGAGACTATAGCTGGCTTGAATGGACAGGGTTGAAGTCTCTGCCTAACTCGTACATTCCCTGGTCTGTGTCCTGCCCACATTGCCTAGATTTTCCATAGAGAGGATAAAAATCCAGTTTGTCATTTGGTGCTGTGATTGAGTTGAAAGTCTTGTACCAATGTTTAGTATAGTTGCGGGTACCTGATCCTGTGAGGTTTAGGGTGCAGGCAGGATTGACAATGACACTGAGACAGATTACTGGGGAACAATGAGTTTGTTAGAAAAGTTACTAATGCCTGGGACAGACAGAAGCAACAGCATTGTGGGTGTCTCTGGAGATGGGAGTGGTTCCTAGTGAAATCCAGCAGCCAGGCTCTCTGATTCCCAGATAGGAAGCAGGGGAGGGGGTGGGGAGCAGGGTATGTCTGGCAGCAATGCCTGCTTCCATGTTTGCTCTCGTCCCAGGTGAGAAGCGACCAGGTACCTGGGTGGTCACCATCTGTGAAAGGGAGGAGCCTGAAGCAGGAGCAGCAGCAGCTGTTTTCTGACATTAAGCTCAGACTGTTAGCAGTTCTTATAGTGGGGAATTTAAAAATCTCCAACCCAAATAGGACCGGTCAACGAAAACACAACTCAGTAATTATGAATATATTCTGTGAGCCTAGATTGGGCAGATACCCCTACACTACTCTGTTCCCCAGCTATGAGACCCTTATAACTTAAGGATTTT
This sequence comes from Grammomys surdaster, assembly GCF_004785775.1. Lineage (NCBI taxonomy): Eukaryota > Metazoa > Chordata > Mammalia > Rodentia > Muridae > Grammomys > Grammomys surdaster. The sequence goes on along the minus strand of NW_021604686.1, from coordinate 4,807,576 downwards.
CCAGACCCTGCGTCTGTCCTTCTACCTCCTGCTCCCCAGTCGTCCTCTCCTTTGTCGTCTTCCTTCTCCATTGTCTTCCTCCAGTCGTCCTCCCCTCTGCTCTCTTCCACCAACCGTTATATCTCCACCTCCCCTTCCTCTGCCCCATCACTGGCTCCAGCCTTTATTTTACAAATTAAGATGGGTGGAAGGTTCGCTAGAATTCACCTGTGTAATGACTCACACCTCCTCTGCAGCCCTTCACAGGAAAGGGGAATTAATATCAAAATACAAGGCCGGGGCTATCCACAACAAGTTCTTAAGGGTGGCTACATGCCCTCAGTGGCCCAGCTTCATCGGCAGTGGTTTTGCATACCTCACTGTCATCTGTCTCCCTCACAGCTGTGTGGTAGGCCTGTGCTGTTGTCACTTACAGATAATGAACTCAAATGTTAGAGTCACCTTCTACTTCAAGATCATGGCAGAGAGAGGTCAGGTTGAAACCCAAGTCTGCATGTGATTCCCACCCCACATTTGCCCTTCAAGAAAGCCCTTGTTCAACGTTAAAGGTAGCACTCATTAACTAGACCAATGAAGCAATAATACCGTATCTGAGGTGAAAAGAACAATTATTTTCTAATGTCTACCCTGGGACTTTTCTCTAAGAACACAGACACTGCCTTTACCGGGCACTCCAAAGCCTCTGAGGGGAGCTCAGAGAAAGCCCTGGCTAGCCAGCATGAGAAAGTAGTTATGCCAAGCCTTTTCATGTTTCAATTTCACTTCTATTGCTGTGATCAAACACCCTATTAAAAGAAGCTGAAAGGAGAAGGGGAGTATTTGGCTTGTGATTCCAGGCAGTACACCATTATTTCAGGGAAGTCAAGGCGGAAACTGGAGGTAGACGGTCACATCATATCTATGAGTAGATATAGGAGACAGGCATCCCATGTTTACTGTTCAACTAGCTACCTTTCTCTTACACACTCCAGGACACAGAGATGGTTACACCCATGTCAAGACAGTCCCCTACAGACATACACACATGCTAACCTGATCTAAACAACATCGCTTCCTAAGAGGTGGTTGTAGGTTGTACCGAGCTAACTGTTAAGACTAACTGATTACGACATGTGAGTTTTTTTGCTTTCAGGTCTTTCTCTGCATCAACAGGCCATCAACAGAGATGATAGAGCCATTGCTGTTTCATGCAGTTTCCTTACCTTTTATTATATTCTTTTTATGTGTGTATTTGCTGGGCACCAGACGCCATGCTAGATTCATCAGCAATAGACGGTGAAAGGCACATGACTCCCAAGGACCTCCATGTCTTAAGAGGACACACCCCATGTTTGGTGATGTGTATGAGAGAGGGCTGTGGGGGCACACAGTGGGTCTAGTTCTTGGACAATCAAAAGTGACCATGAGAGAGAGTACTATGGAAAGAAGAGTTTGTGTTCTTATTAGGCGAGAAGAAATGGGAAAGAACCAAAGCAGACTTGACATATGTGGAGGATGCCAACGGCTTGGTGATACCAGAGGGACACATAACCCTTCTGGTTCTCAAGACGTTCATGATGGTGGAGAGAAGAGGAAGCAAAAGGACACATAGATGACAGAGGACCCAGGGAGGAGCAAGAGGGATGCTCAGACGGTGGGATGAGAGACAGGAAGACAGAGAACTGAGGAACCAGGACAGGCTTCTAGGAGGTCACTAGGGAGCCAAACTTTGAAGAAGAGATTTAGCACACCCTGGACAAAGAGGACACTTCCCAAAGAGTAAACCAGAAAGGTATGAACCCAGGGGCGTGAGTGAGCATGTCACACTCCAAGGTAGGGAAGGGCGTGTAGGGACTAGAGCTCCAGCTGTAAATGAGATCCTGGCTAACCCGGGGAAGTCCACAGCCTCCTTTTCAGAGGGGGGAACTTTCCATCCTGTGGGGACTGAACTAGAAATCCTTTGAAAAAGACAAACCCCTTAAATCCAGAAGGCCAACTGTTTCCCACTTTAAAACAGGCAGCAGATCCATGTTTGCATTTCATTTAAATTTCTCCTTAGCATCCTTGGGATCACAGTGGCTAGCTCCTCCCCCTTGGGATCACAGTGGTTAGCTCCTTCTCCCGCCATCTCATACCCTATTTCAGGAAAGCTGTACTTCCTGGCCTAGAAGCCCAGGCTTGGTCCCTTAGTCCTGTAATACATGCAGTTATTTCTGATGATGGCATGCCACTCACCACAACCTTCATTGCTTAAAAATAATGAAAATGGTGAATACATAAAATGAAAAAGAGCTGTTTAAGCCAGAAGTTCAAGATGGAAGTGTTGTCAAGACCATGTTCCCTCTACAGCTCCAAGGAGAATTTTTCCTTCCCCTTCTATGTTCCATAGGCCGCTGTAGCCCTCAGTTCAACCCTCTGTCCATAGGCCTCCCCCCTTTCATTACCCATCAGCTGGCTAGGGACCTTCTGCTCCACCGAGATAAAAAGCATGGCCAGGCAAGGAGAAGCTCATCTGGTGCTGTTCTCTGGGAGACTGTGTCTCCTTTGGAGTTAGGCAGCAGTGAGCTATGTCAGTGGGTCAAGGGGACAGTATCAGGTAATATACATTGTATTAAAAAATCATCATGTTATGTTTGAGCTCACCGAGAAGCCGGTTGTGGGGTTACCAGTCCACCAACTTCAGACCCCTTCACTGGAGATGAGCTGCCCCTTCCCCCAAGCATGTGACAGGGAAGAGAGAACAACAAAAGACATGTGCTGTGAGACTGTATCCTAGAAATGACAGGGAAGCTTCATCCATGATACCTCAACAATGTGGCTGCTTACACGAGACCTGAACAAGGCCAACACTAATTGAGATCCTAACATGGAAGGGGAAAAAATCTTATGGGGCTCTAACCCTAGACAAGTGCAGTAGAATTCGTTTTCCCCAGAGATTAGGCTTCCCCTAGTTGGTTATTAAATACTAATTGATCGTATACATTTAACAATATTAAATGAACTTAGTAGGTTGTATTTACTTATTTATGCATGTATATATGTGTCTCTCTGTGTGTGTGTATGTCTGTGTCTGTGTATGTGTGTGTACACACAAAGGAAAAGCTGTGGATTTGAAATGGGTAAGGTTGGGGGCTCGTGGAAGCCATTGAAAGGAGGAAATGATGTGCTTATATTTTAACTTAAAGAATTAGATTTGCTTTTTAAAAAATAGACTTTGTACTGATGTACATATGAACTCACAGAGCCTGTGGCAACATGTGTAGGGCCTGCACATGTCTAAGTTAGATGGGTCCCAGCACTGAGAGGGGAAGAGGACACAAATCTTCACTCATAATTACCCAGAAACTATCTGCACTTGGGGCCTATTTGCAAAAGGAAGGTTAGTGTTCTCCAGTGGAGGTTCACTGGGTATACAAACCACACTTTAGCACACTCACACTTTAGCACACTCATGGGCAGACTCTATGTCCGGTAGTCATGGACAGCACAAAAGGAACTCAATGGTATTTTTGGAGATTTTTTAAATCTCATAATGCTTTGTCTGGGCTTTTTAAATTTTTTTTAAAAACTTTGCAGGTGTCTTATTTATATATATTATGGTTTCTGGATTTGCATTTTTATGGGATGTCTGTGTGTGCGATGTGTGTGTCTCTGTATCTACATGTGTTTCTTACACATTTTCTTTGCCTCTATTTTTTCTCCCGTGTGTTTTGCCCTATTGTGGCCTGATTTTCTTACCTTATTTTATTTTTAAAATTGTTTTCAGATACCTGTTTGTTTTCTCATGAGAGAGAGAAAGAACATATCTGGGTTTGGATGGGTGGAGAGGATCTGGGAGGAGATGGGGGAAGGGCAAACCATAATCAGAATATATTGTATGAAAAAATACATTTCCAATAATTTTTAAAAAGAAACGAGCAAAACTGTTTTGCCCTTGAAAACACCTAGAAGATAAACCACCTCTCACACAAGTCCCTGTCGTTTACCCTGCGATAGAAAAATGAGAGGAGTGGGAGATACACAGAGCCATGAGAATCTCACGTAAATGCTGCCTTTGTGTTTGGGCCAATCACAGTCCTTCCTCTTCAGCCCCAGCCACAACAAACTCCCTGTTAGGCAGCCAAGGAAATTATCCCCCCTTAGGAAGAAATGATTGTCGGGTCACTAGAGTTCAGCAAGGCTCGTAATAGCAAACCATCCAGTATAAAGTGTTCTAAGTGGACGGCTGAGGCTGGGAGCCGGTGCAGTCAGTAACCGTCCTGTGCAGTTCTCTGCTTATGTGCATGCAGTGGTCAAGAAGGTTGGTGCTAGCATGTGGGTAATTTAACTGGCTGTTTGACTAATGATCCTTTTGTCCATGGTAGCCAAAGCAGCAGGGAAGAGTCCACCAGCTTCCAACCAGGGAGTCAAGTTGCCCCTCTCCCGTTATCTTTGCCTATTTGCAGAGGAAAATGACCATGAGAGGGAGTGGTCACAGTAAGAGCTTACTAGGGCTAACCGGAGTAATGGTTTTAAAAAAATTTCAACAGTGTTGACAATCCACATGCTTAGTGTCCCCGGGAGAGGTGGCTTTCCTGTCTGTCTCCATATCATTCCAGCCTTACATTCTATCCTGGTATTTCCTGGTTCTCATTGACTGTCTACCCCTTTCTTAGAGGGGCCAGTGTCATTTCGCTGAGCTATCCTGACAATCCAGAAGTCACACATTCCTTGGCTTAGTCTCTATTGCTTCTACTGCCTTTTGAAGATTTCTTTATTTTTTAATTATGTATGTATTTGTGTGTCTCTGTGCCAGAATATGTCCACGTGTGCAGAGGTCTGAAGAAGCCAGAAAAGGCTCTCAGATTCCTCCAGAGCTGGAGTTAACGGTGGTTGTGAGCAACCTGACTGGGTACAGGCTGGGATTTGAATTTGGGTCCTCAGGAAAGGCAGCCAATGGCCTTTCCTAATGGCCAAGCCATGTAACTGCAAAGTCCCTTTGCAACATAAGGTAACATCAATAGGTTGATGGACCCCTTTGAGACAGACATCTGACATACTCTGATACCTCAAGATGATTAGGATTTCCCAGTAGTAGAACAATTTCCGTGCAAGCTGGACTGTCTACCAAACTTCCACGGCATCCCTGGGGGTTGTTTGTGGAATTAGGTGAAGTTTCTCAGAAAAACAAAGAGGGAAACCACACATTCCCCCACCCTACCCTTAAGTGTTTTTATTTCAACTTGTGGTATTAATTAGGGATGGTTATAATAAGGAAGTTAAGACAATACATGCCCAAGGCAGCTGGTGTAGCATATACAGTTCTGTATCCCAATGCCATAGATAGCTCAGTTCCTAGTTCTCACACGTGCTTTGATTCTGAGTAAGTCCCCTCATTTCTCTGGGCCTTAATTTCCACATTGGTAAAGTACAGTGGTTTTGTCATTATGGGCTTTTGTGTTTCTGTGGTAAGCTGTTGTATTTGTTTATAACAGGGTCTCATGTATCCTGGCCTGACCTGTAGTCCACTACGTAACGGAGGATGTTCTTACTCTCTGAGCCTCCTGTCTTAATTCCCCACAGGCTGGGGATCAAAATCTGAGTTTATGCATGCTAGGCTAGTACTTTACTACCAGCAGAGTTACAGGCCCAACACCAGTTAGGTTTTGTTTTGTTTTATTTTGTTTTGAAATTAATTTTTATTGGATATTTTATTTACATTTTAGATGTTATCCCCTTTCCCCATTCCCCCCCCAGAAACTCCCTATCCCATCCCCCCTCCTTCTGCTTCTATGAGGATGTGCCCCCACTCACCCACCTATTCCCATGTCCCCACCCTCAAATTCTCTCACACTGGGGCATCCAGCCTTCACGGGACCAAGGACCTCCTTTTCCACCTATGCCCAACAAAGCCATCCTCCCCTACATATATAGCTGGAGCCATGGGTCCCTCCCTATGTGCTCCCAGGCTGGTGGTTTAGACCCTGGGAGCTCTGGTTGGTTGCTATTGTTGCTCTCCCCATGGGGCCACAAACCCCTTCAGCTCCTTCAGTTTTCTCTCTAACTCCTCCATTGGGAACCCCATGGTCAGTTCAATGGTTAGCTGTGAGTATCCGCCTCTGTATGTGTCAGGCTCTGGCAGAGCCTCTAATGAGACAGCTATATCAGGCTCCTGTCAGCATGCACTTCCTGGCATCCACATCAGCGTCTGCCTTTGGTGACTGCACATGGGATGGATACCCAAGTGGAGCAGTCCCTGGACAGGCAGGAAGATCAATGGAATAGAATTGAAGACCCAGAAATGAACCCACACACCTATGGTCACTTGATCTTTGACAAAGGAGCTAAAACCATCCAGTGGAAAAAGGACAGCATTTTCAACAAATGGTGCTGGTTCAACTGGAGGTCAGCATGTAGAAGAATGAAAATCGATCCATTCTTATCTCCTTGTACAAAGCTCAAGTCCAAGTGGATCAAGGCCCTTCACATAAAACCAGATACACTGAAACTAATAGAAGAGAAGGTAGGAAAGAACCTCGAATACTTGGGCACAGGGGGAAAGTTCCTGAGCAGAACACCAATGGCTTATGCTCTAAGAGCAAGAGTTGACAAATGGGACCTCATAAAATTGCAAAGCAAAGGACACTGTCAATAGGACAAAATGGCAACCAACAGATTGGAAAAAGATCTTCACCAATCCTACATCTGATAGTCGGGTAATATCCAATATATACAAAGAACTCAGGAAATTAGACTCCAGACAACCAAATAACCCTATTAAAAATGGGGTACAGAGCTAAACAAAAGAATTCTCAACTGAGGAAACTCAAATGGCCGAGAAGCACCTAAAGAGATGTTCAATATCCTTAGTCATCAGGGAAATGCAAGTCAAAACACCAGTTAGTTTTAAATGGCACTGCATTGTTTTCCCCATGCAGTATAATAGGAAGAGAAGGTGTCGGATCAGCTCACCAGCATGAAGCATCCTTCTGGAACATTTGGCAGTTCCTTTTCTCCTCTCTATGCACTGAGGTTACAATTACTTAAAGCCATATGTTTAGACTTCTCTCTCATCTCCTGGACTTCCCTTAAGTGTTGCTCACTTCCACTGGACTCCCTGGGGGCTTGAGCCTATTTGCATTAGAAGGACTCCCTTTTCTGACCTAGTTGAAGTTTCTGGAGCTGGGAGTCATTAGGCCCCACTTCCTGTCTCAGATTCGTCATTGGCTAATGGCAAGACCTAGGGGAATTGCTTAATGTAATCTATAAAACATGGACAATTGCATGTCCTCCGTCCACCACACGGGCTTGTTCTGGGGGCGTCAAATGAGGTAACAGCTGTAAAAGTTCCTCACAAAGCGTAAGACCTCTCAAGGCAACATGATGTGGTTATTTTAGTATCATTAAGCAGATAGTCTTTGAGAGTTGTTCTGAAACGTCTTGTATGTATGTGTTCAAGCATGCTTTATATCCGTAAGTCTGAATCTGTGTGTCTGGGCTGTGTATTAATGTATGTGCATTTTAAAAAAGATTTATTATTGATGTGTATGAGAGTATGTCTCTCTGTGTGTGTGTGTGGCAGGTGGCGGAGGGCTTGCCAAAGCCAGAAGAGAAAACTCTAGAGTTGGAGTTACAGCCACTGGACTTGTGTGCTAGGAACTGAACTTGGATCCTCTAGAAGAGGAAGTGCTCTTAACTATTGAACACTGCCCTCTGTGTGTGTGTGTGTGTGTGTGTGTGTGTGTGTGTGTGTGTGCACTCGCATGTGTGTGTATGTGTGTTGTGTATTTGCCTTCAGAATTCATTAGCTTTCAGAAAGATCAGACAGGGCTGTGCCTCCATCACAGGTTTTCTTCATTCGTCCCCCTCCCCCAGCCCAGTCCTGGCTGTGGGGAGCAATTATTAGTTTTTCAGGCCTTCCTTTCCACCTCTTCCGTTGTGAGCCATTCTCATTTTCTCATTCTTAGCTCTGGGCTAGCATGTTATTTCTGTTCTGGAGGCTCCTGCAGCTCAGGAATCTCTTCATGTTAGAGAGGAAGGCATTCTGTTAGCTCAACTCCACAGAGCGACACTCTGGTTTCCTAGCCCTCCATAGATATCTAGGGAGTTTTGTTACATGGTACAGGGGAATATTTCCAGAAACCATGTGGTAAGGAAAAGAGAAATCTAATGCCTTGTTTGTGTTTCTTTCTGGAAAAAAAAAATCTTTGTCCATGCTGGGTAGGTAAGGAGAAAGCAGGTACATATGTTTGCAATGGCAGCTTCGTGTTTTGGTTTTGTTGTTATTGTTTTTCTTTCTCTTCCAAGTAAAGATTTGCTTCTTTCCTTTCTGAGTCAGGAATACCACGTGGTCCTTGAGTTGTTTGACAAGAAGTTACCTGTGGATGCTAAGCAGATAAGAGGTTTAATGTGCTTTAGTTCTGGATGGGAAACCTTAGGCCTCACCCACAGTCTGTTGCAGGGCCAGGCTCGACCGTATGTGCATTTCTGCCTGTAGGTTAGCGAAGATTGGAGCCAGATTTGGAAGCTCGAGTTACTCTGATCTCAGCCAAACCTCCAAAGAGCGCCTTGTTCACTCCTCTTGGCGTTTTGTTAAGTGTCAGAAATATTCCATTAGTTATCAGAGCAAAGATCACATTCGCTGTGAAGAATGCCGTGTTGAACCCTCTCCAAGCCATTCAAGAAGAGACATACAGCAGGCCGTGGAAAAAGCCTGCCTGCAATATGTATGATCCAGAGGGTGGGGATCCTGGCTTGGCATGTAGAACCCTGGAGCTTCAGGGCACTCCTAATGGTGGCCTCAATTGCCTTCCTTAAGGATGGAGGTGAATTTCCTCTGTGAGCAGTTAGTGTCTTCTGCCCTGGTACTACCTGCAGGAGCCTGTGCGTGCTGTTCCATCTGTCACAGTGATGAAGATCCCTTCTCTGTGTTAATTTAATCTCAGCCATCCCAGGGACACTGAGCTGAGTTAAAGATATTCACACTCCCTTGCTGTTGTGCAGGGCATGGTGGGACTCGAATGCAGAACCCACAGTTGTAACTGCAGGTATCTTGCTATGGGAGAGGCATGGAGGGTGGCTGTTGGAGTTACTGTATTCTCAGCCTTCTTTTGGTTCTGTCAAGGATATCAGCCCCAGCCCCTGGAGTCTCTAAATGCTTACTTATCTGGAAAAGGGTCTTGGCAGATGTGATTAAGTTAAGTATTTTGGGATGGGGAGAGGATCCTAAATTAGCCAGGTAGTCTTCTTATTTTCAATTTTAAAAGGAATTTTTAAGTAAGCGTACAAAGCAGTGGGTTTCATTATGAGATTTTCATACATATATGTTAATATCCTCTGACCGTAGCAGAGTGAAATCTATTGTAATGGTGAGGGAAGAGAGGGTAACAGAATACAGGTGATGTCAAACCAGACGTCACGTTTAAGCAGGAAAAGGGACCAGCAAGAGGGGGGTGAGAAGGAAAGTGAAGGACAGTGTGGGAGGAGACTTAAATGCCGTCTCGAGCATCCTTAAAAGACTGGGAAGATAGAGATATCATAAGCAGACAGAGGACAAGGTCATGTGGAGGCCGAATAGAAGTCGAAGGTGCTGCTTCTGAAGGCTGAAGGGATGTTGTCACGAGCTAAGGGGGCTGCTGGCAGTCACCAGGAACAGGAAGAGATTTTTAAATAAAGGATAGCTATGGGTAGGGATATATTATAGAAAATGTGTTTTGGGGATTTAGTTGCTGTGTGGACACTGTAGAGTCTATTACACAAACCAAGATGACTATGTCGGTAGGTGATGGAATCTTACATAACCATTGTTGTGTGTCCTTTACTGAAGACATCATGTGGCACAGGATTGCAGGCCAGAGGGTTCAAGGTCTTGTGAGTACTTGGCTTTCAGCGAGCAATGCTGGCTTCAGACATCACATCTGGGGCTGCGAGGGTGTTCACTGATTTTGTGAGAGTTTGGCAGAGTGACTAAGGAAGTCAAGTCACCATCTGAGACTCTGGCTTAACTTCACAGTACTCACGTGTAGAGAAGCATTCCATGCTTAGATAGACAGATGACAGTCCTTAAGTTCTAGGGTGTGTGTGTGTGTGTGTGTGTACAGGTACTTTAGTATGTGTGTAGTGGGGGCGGTGTTTGCAGAGATCTGAGGACAACCTTGTTCCTTAGATACCATCTACCCTGTTTCATTGAGACAGAGTCTCTCACTAACCTAGAACTTGCCAAGCAGGCTGGTCTGTCCGGCCAGCAAGTGTCTCCACTTTCCCAACATTTGGATTACAAGCACTGCCTCTTGCGAGCAGTGGGGGGCGTGTTACTCATTTGTTGGTTTGTTTTTAATATGGCTCTAGGGCTCAGATCTAGGTCTTAGAATAGTAATATGCTTGGAAGACAGGCGTATTACTCACTCAGCTATACCCCCAATCCAAAGCCTGTGTTCTTAACTACCGAGATTTTCTCCCTGTCTCCTGGCTCTACGCTAGCTTCCTGGTCCAGGCCAGGCCAAGCCCTCTGGGACCTCCTGTTTCCTTCTATGGCTGCCTTCCAGACACAAAATGTTTTCTTCACCTTCCCATGAGCTTTTCCTTATAAAAGCATCTGGTCCTCACGGGCCCTATGGATGCTGCAGCAATGGGCAGACATATCCCTTTGCCTCAGTGAACGTAGCAGGTAGTCCATCATCTCCCAGTGTGAACTTGGCATTTAAAACCTGTACCAATTACATTGGCTTTTGTTCCATAAGAGCTTATCTGTCATCCATTCAGTGGCATTCATTAATATCATAAATGATACCTGTGCACACAGAGTAACCAGCTGAGCAGAGTGTTTAATGTCACATGGCATCAGTTTCCTCATTAAAAGAAAATAAGAGAGATGAGCTATTTCACTATCTGTGTGATGGTTAAGTGGTGGTTACATGTATAAGACACTAGCAGGTGTCTGACATGACAGCTATCTGAATACTGCATACATTATTTAAATATACCGTGCTAAATATTATTAAAGACTGGATAAAACTCTAGGAAGAACTTCTGCATCTTTCATTTAACTTATGGTAAGAGATATAGCTTTAAGTTTAAGTCAGCCCTTTAATGCAAAGAAGGTTCATTATTACGCGTGATTTTTTTCCATTTTTCTAATGAAGAAAAAGACGAAGCGAGCTATGGTAATTTGACACATAGAAAGTGGTGTAAGGAGCTTAGAGACGGCTCAGTTGGTGAAGTGTTTGCCTTGCAAGCATGAGGTGTTGGGAGCTATCCTCAGGACCCGTGGAAGAACACTAGGTGTGACGGTGAGCACTTGTCATCCAATTGCTGGGAAGCAGAGGCAGGAGCATCTCTGGGGATTGGTGGTGAGCCAGCTTAGCCTGGCAGTCCTGTGGTGGAAAGAGATTCTGACTGAAAGGAACAAAAGAGGAAGAAGGGGAGGAGGAGCAGGAGGAGGAGGAGAAGAAAGAGGAAGAGGAGGGGGAGGAGGGAGAATAGGAGGAGCAAGAGGAGGAGGAAGGGAGGAAGAGCAGAAGGAAGAATAAGAGAAAGAGCAAGAGGAGGAGGAGGAGGAGCAGGAGAAACGATACACAAGTGATTCTTGTCCTCTTACCCCCACACACATAATAAACATACATGTGTACCCACACATACACACACAGACACACATACACTCACACACAGAAAATGTCATACAAATTCAGAGGCATCCAGGATTGAAGGGAGATAGCATTGCTTATGCTATGAGCCCGTCTCATAAAAGATGCTCAGAAACCATAATTCATGTTAGAATCATTACCATTGTTGTGTTAATAAATTCACCAGAACTTGCAGAAAATCAGTCTCAAGTGGTTTTTTGTTTTTCCTCAGCCTATAGAGAGGGTCAGCCACTGGGGCAAGGAGCACTGTGAGAGGCCTCAGGGGAGAGGGGTTAGGAGCCAGCATTCACTCAGCATCTGCTCTGGCCAGGCCCTTTGCCCTACAGGTAATCCCATTCAGTTCCCCTTAAAGCCCTGTAGTCCCAAGAGCCACTGGGGCTCGGATTACAGCCCACATTGGCAGCAGCTTGGACTCCCAAGAGGGCTTCTCTTACTCATACTGGAGGAATGAATGCATTCACTGTTCCTTCATGCAGAGTCATTCCGCAGCTCTCAGTGCCATGTTTGGCAGTCAGCCTCTGCTGTGGTCCCCACGTGGAAGAGATCAGAGGCTCTGTCTTTAACCTTCCTTCGGAGCAGTGCAGTATTCACGGGATCAGCCACTAGGGAGTAGACACGGGGGCCACACCTTGATCTCAGCACTTCCGGGGAACGATTTCACTGAGTCTGTGTAATAGCCAGATAGAGCAGGCATGCTGGTTAGAAGGGCTGTATAGGGACTTATCCATGGTTACAGGTCACGGAGGGCCCAGCAGGCAAAGCTGCTGATAGAACAGCTGGGCTCTTTCTACATCCCATGTAAACATCTCTGTGCCAGTCAAACCCTTCCCCCCCATACCATCCCCAGGGATGCCTTGCTTAGCAGAACATAGAATGTGGACACCATCTTTGCTTGAATGTCTCTGTCTCAGTCAGCTACTAGTTTATTCCTTGCTTTTGAAAACCCCAAAGGAAATCTCTTTCTCTGCCCCAAGTCATTTCCCCAGTAGGAGGGCACACACCGTGCACTCTCAGGTGCCCTTGTGTAGTGAGTGACACGCTTGGCCCTGAGTCCGTCTTTACTGATGTTTGACCATCGATTTTTCTGCCCTGTGGGAACTGGTTTCCTCTAATGCCCATTTGCCTGTCTTTGTTCCTTCTTTTTGTGTCACATTAAATAACACACCCCAGAGCAGTGCCACCCAGAGCCCAGGGTCACCCAGGTACACGGCACCGGCGCGCAGTGTGTGACTTGCTCTTAGGGACATGGCTGGTTTTGCATTTGATTCTGAAGAAGCAGATGTTTGCTGATAATGCCTGCAGTCAAAGCCTCCTCTGGGGCTGGTTCCGGGGTAACTAGGTCTGTCCTGACGGTTGCTGCTTCGATTTATTTTGGAGGGTGGTAGTGTGCAGGCACCACCCTGTGAACTTCATCAGTGTAGCAGGCAGTCGATGGGCCAAGGATAAGGTCTTCTTAAGGCTTGGCTTCCTTATGCTGGGCTGGGGAGATGCTCAGCAGTTAGGAGTGCTTGTTGCTCTTCCAGGGGACCTTAGTTCAGGTCTCAGCATCTCTTTTCAGCGGCTCACAACTGTCTGTAACTCCAGCTCCAAGGTATCCATCCAGTGCCCTTTTCTATCCTTTCCAGGCACCAACACACTTGTACCATGCACATGTATACAGAGACAAGCATACATACACGTAAATAAAATCTTCCAATAAACATTTTGGAGTGAGAGTCACTCCAAAGCTGCCTTTCATCCACCTCAGTAGCCTGGACCCCTTGACTCCTGACTTCTGGGACCATTCCCCAATGCACCTATAACATCTCCCCTTCACTTTAGAGAAACACCCCCATCATCAGCAAGTCCCTCCCCCTCTCCCCACCTGCGGAGAGCACTGGGAGAGGGAGTCCCTTCTTTCTTGCAGGCTCAGAGCAAGCCTTTCAGTGGACTCTCACTCTGTCTTTTACCCCTCACCTTAGCCAGCCACGGGGCACAGAGGCAGGGCTGATCGAACCGTCAGCATGGTTTGGCGACACAGTAGTCAGCCAGGAAAGCTGTGGTTTCCATCATCTGAAATTTTACTTCACCGAGTGGCCGGAGGTTTGCTTCTTATCTTTGGTAGACACCGAATAATTTATCGCTGAGACCCGCCCTGGCAGGCACCGGAGTCTTCTGGACTTCTCAAAGGGCATCTGCACTCAACCCAAACCACTTGCTCAAAGCCTCTTTGAACTCTGGCCGCACAAGATCTTCCTCCCCTTTCGGCAGAGGGTGGGAAAGAAACAAGGAGCTTCAGGGAAAATAAGGCTCTTCCAGCCCTTAGCCACAAATGTCCTCCTGCCCAGCTTGCTTCTGTGTACAGTCTGGAATACATGTGTTTCTGTACTCTGGTTCTGTTCCCTCTTTAACTTCCTCCCTTTAACTTGGAGCTCTGAGACTTTTCTAGGTAGCCACTGGCTACCAGTCTAATTTTTTTTTAGCTCTCTTTGCTTCCCACCAGGGTACCTCAGGCTGGTTTATTGGAGCTCAGAACCTTTTGGTCTCTATGAATTAGCCTAGAGCTGTGGGCTTTACTGGCCCTTTGGTTAGAAATGCAAACATTTAAGTTTTCTGCCTCTCACGTGTGTTATTTCAGCAAATATTTTGAGTGCTCCTGTATCAGATTTGGTCCTAGCTCAGGATTATACACCCATGGATTAGTAATGTACGAGCCTGGCCCTGCAGAAGCTAAAGGTGCAGAAGGAAGCTGAATCTTAACACTGCCCAGCCAGAGTGTTAATGTCACAGCCAAGAAGGATGTGCAGGCTGCCTTGTGAGGGCATTCATAATGGGGCAAAGGACCAGGAGCCTGCACTAGTGCACAGGTGGACCCGTGAGGCAGTATTCCAAATGGAGTCAGGTTGTTGGGGACCTGGTGGATGACACATGGCTGTTGGGGTTCAGGATGCAGGAGGAACTGAAGACTAGAAAGTAGACCAAGAAGATTTAGGACTCATGATGGAAGGTATCCGACAACTTCAAACCTAAACTCCCCTTGAACTGAACTTTGTTCTCTAGCCAGAGATGAGTCACAAAAAGGGCTCGTTTATTTATTTATCTTATGTGTGAGTATGTACAACACAAGGTGTGCGTGCATTTGTATGTAAGCCTACCTTAGATGAGACGGCCACTTTTTTTTTTTTGAATTTTTAAGACAGAATCTTCAGAATTTGGAGCTCAACTATACTGTCTGGCCAGCATGCTGGATTTCTCATAGGTTCTGAGGACCACACTCAAATCATGACACTTGGAAGGCAAACATTTTATTGACTGAATCATGTCCTCAGCTCCCATAAAAGTGTCATATAGAGAGGGTAATGACTATGACCAGGTCACTGTGAGAAAAATCCAAAGTCTAAGAGACTTCGCAACTGGGTACCTGGCGGATGGGTTGGTTCTCGCCACACAGGGACTATGACTAGGCATGCTTGTCTCCTCTGAAAATAAAGGAGTGGACATTTTATAATCCTAACTCTTCTTTCCACGGAGAGGTTGGGTTCTTAGAAGCCTCACCCAGGTATGGGATTTGATGATTCTTGATGATGTAGAATCTCCCGGGAGTACTCACCTCTGCCGTGGACAGACATTTCAGAACCTTTTGATTCCTGATCACTCCAGCTTTTGGAGCTTCCTGTATGTACATGAGTGGGTATTTTGTGTCCCTCCTCGAAGCATCTGCATGTATAAGGACTAAGATTCCTCACTGAGTTCTCTCTTGGATGCTGCATCAGGACCGCTCTGCCAGGAGCCATCTGCTTCTGCTCCTTAGGGCACAGTGATAGAATGGGTGGGTTTTGTAGACTCGATGCAAAAATAATTCAGAATTTTGCATATTGTGTTCATATATTGAAAGCCCTTGTGTGTATGTGTGTGCGCGCGTGTGTGTGCCTGTGTGTGGTGTGAGGAGGCAATGGCAGTACAAAGAGGAGGAACTCAAGTGTGTCTGCCTCTACTCCATCCTCTTAGTCCTGGTGTTTTTTCTTTAATTATTATTTTATATGTATGAGCGTTTTTGCTTGTGTGTATGTACCATGTGCATGCAGTGCCCATGGAAACCAGAAGACAGCTTTGATCTCCTGGAACTGGAGTTCCACATGCTTGTTAGCTGCCATGTGTCTACTGGGAATCAAACTCGGGTCCTCAGGAAGAGTAGCCTTGGGAAGATGAGTGCTCAGTTGTCTCTCCAGTCTCCCAAGTTCTGTTTTGGGCATGTGTACATTTGCTGTGTGTGTTAATTTGTTTGTTCATAATCTATCTATCTATCTATCTATCTATCTATCTATCTATCATCTATCTATCTATCTATCTATCTATCTATCTATCTATCTATCTATCTATCTCCTCTCTCTCCCCCTTCCCTTACCCCTCCCTCCCTCTTCTTCCCCCTCCCTCCCTCTCCCCCCTCCTCTCTCATATGAGTAGGGGCTCTTTAATGTCCTGAGTTTAGTTCCTTTGTCCCTCATTTCCTTTCACTATTCTGTATTTTGCAGAGCTTGTTACATCTATGTAAGTGCACCCGGCTTGTCCTTTAACTGTCTTCCTCCAGAGTTTGAATGGGTCATTCCTCAGCTGGTTCCGGATTCCCCTGTTGAAGGGCATAGACACTAACCTTCAGGTTTACAAACCCTGGTCACAATTTGGGTAGCAACATGGCTTACTGCCATGACCTAACCGGCTGCCATGTTGGTAACAGATTTTCCACAGAGCCTATGGTTCTCTCTAATGTACTCAGAGCTGCGGCATCTGCCTGATCTCCGTTTGTTGCCTCTCAGTTCCTCTCTTGTCTGATTGCTACACAGACTCATGCTCGAAGGAAGGGTGATTCTAGGCTCAAATTCCTTCCTCTCCATTGCCTGGAGGACAGGCTGTGCTTCTGTGCTCTGCAGCCTGGAGGTTGGCTCTTCACCAACACAGCCCACGCCTAAAGATTCCTTTCCCCTTTCGATAATTTTACTTGGTTTCAAGACAGGAGCATACATGGTAGCCCAGGTTGTCCTGGAACTCACTATTTGTAGCACAGTCTGGCCTTGAACTTCTAGTCATCTTCCTGCCACAGGCTCATAAGTGCTGAGTTTATAGGTGCATGCCACCATGCCCAATCTGTGATGATATCTGGCACCTCTCTGATATTGCAATCCTCAATGTCATTCTGGAAATGAGCTCTGGGAAAGAGATGTGCTTGTGGACTCAGACCATCCCTCCTGCTAGAGTACCCGGGATGCTGCAGGTTCAGCAGATTGCTGTGGGGTCCTAAGCCCTTATTTCTTGCACATCTGCCAGCACTGAGAAAGACAGCGGTTAGAGGTAGTTCCTACTGTCCTTTGTGTGTATTGGGGGGGGGCATGTGTGTGTGTGTGCATGCTCACAAATCTTTTTACTTATTTTTTGTTAGAGATATCTCTGTAGCCCAGGCTGGTCTCAGATGCACTTTGAACTCCTGACCCTCCTTCTTCCACCTCCCAAGTGCCGCGATTACAGGTATGTACTACCACACCTACTTTCTGAGTACTTGGGAAAGAACCCAGGGCTTTGTGTGTGGCCAAGCAAGCTGCCTGCCAACTAAGCTATAGTCCTAATCCCTAAAAACCCTCCGAATGGTATTCACTTTTAGATCGTATTTATCTGTTCTTTGAGGATTTCATGCGTGTATACAGTGTGTTTTGGTTCTCTCTACCCTCCAAGTCCTCCAGGTACCCCGGAAGTCCCCCACCCGACTTTATATCCCATTTGTAGTTTTCTTTACAATCATTGGGTTTAATTGGAGCTCCCTATATGTGCATGGGTGTAGGCCATTCAGTAGCATAGCACCTACCAGAGGCCACACCCCCAAAGGAAAAGGACTCTTCCTCTCAGCCAGCTGCCATCAACTGCCAGAAACTTGCAGCTAGGGCTGGGGTCTCCTGAACCCCTCCTCCACCCACACTGGAGTGTTCTTGCACTGGCTTGATGCTGCACAGGTTTTGTGTAGAAAGTCCACAGCCGCTCTGGGTTCGTGAGTGCTGCCACGGCCAGAAGGCACTGTTTTACTAACAGCACTGAAAGTCTTTTTAAGAGATAACATTTGGTCTTACTGATGAACTGGGAATGGCGGTCTTCATTGCAAATCCCAGTTTTCCTCCTGCTTCTCCTAGCTTTGAGGACCACAAGGAAGGAGGGGAGAGCAGAAAGATGCCCATGTGTATCTTGAGCCAGGAGTGGAGGGCAACTTTCAGATGTAGCATCTCTGTACTTTGCGGGAGGGAGTGTACAATACATAGCCTCACACTTCCTCAGGCGGCAATTTGGTGCCAAGAGGAGGCTGTCAACCACTGGCTTGCTAAGTGGTTTTGCCTGAGGGAGAACAGTGCAGAGTTCAAATGTGGCAGGAAGAGCCCTTCTACCCTTGTGGGCATTTTCCATTAGAAACAGTACGGGCCATGTTTTCAACAGAGACTTCATCCAACAGGGACTTCATCCAACCATATGTCAGTCTGCTCTCTCAGGGGATATGATCCTTCTGCCCCCAAACATCCTTGCCATCTTCTCTGGAGAAAGACTCATTTCTTCTAGCAACTTGACTGATATGTGCAAGGGATGTTACTTCTCTGATTGTGGAAAACCCTGGACCTCCCCGGAAAAGCCTAGCAAGGAGACTTTGGCATGTGCTGGGTAATAGGGCTCTTAGGTGACCCCTGTATAGAGTCCCCACCCCGCTCAGCTTTCAGGCTTTCCTTTCAGGAGGCTGGCAGTCACAGGGGCTGTTGCACCCTGGGATGTTGGGTCCTTGAATGTGGTTAATGTTAGCACAGCTGAGGGGCTGGGCTTCTTGCAGGGACCTGGCTGAGCATTAGGGGAAAGAGAATGGAAATAAACAGGGAACATATAAGAAACATAAACAGTCCCCCCACTGCCTGTTCCACTCTATGCTGACAACTAAGCGGTGGCAAACCATCTAGCTATCTCTCACAAGTGGCTGTCAGCCTTGCCTGGGTGGTTTTCAAGCTTAGATGGGCATACACAGATTGGAACTCTAACTTCTTCACGCCTTTAAAAAAAATGCATGTGTGTGCATTTGCATGTTCATGTGTGTGCAGATGTGCATGGGTGTGGCCTGGCTATTATTTCTTAGTTGGCACTCATCTTTTTTTTTTTTTTTGTCTTTTTAAGACAGAGTTTCTTACTAGCCTGGAACTCACAAGTAGATCAGGCCAGTTGGTCGGCCAACCCTAGGGATCTGCCTATCTCTCTGCCTCCCCAATGTGGGGATTTCAAACCTATGTCACCACACCAAGCTGTTTAAATATAGGCTCTGAGATTAAACTAGGATCCTCATGCTTACAAGGCAAACACTTGGCTGGCCCAGCTACCTTTCCAGCCTATTTCAGCTCTTCTCTAGCTACTCTTGTTTTGAGACTGGAGGGTGTGATCTGGCTCCTGTTGGACCTTCCTTCCTAGTCTACCTGCCTCTTCTCTAGGTGTCTGATGCTTAGAAGGTTCTTACCCAACAAAGAACATTTTGATTCCTGCTTAGAGGGAGGTAGCCTCTAGGACTACAGTTGATTAATCAACTGTAGGACCACAGTTGATTAATGCTCTTTAGATAAAATATAACATTTCATTTCATCTTAGCTTATTTATTGCTCAGCATTCTGACTCTTTTATAGCCGAGAAATGAAATCAAGGAAAGGGACTTCCTTCCCGTGGGTATCAATGAACAGAGCTACTCATTTGTGCTTTACAATTTTCAATGGTTAATTCCTATTTTTAACCAAACTAATTTTATGTGTATGGGTGTTCTGCCTGCATTTATGTCTCTACACAATGTGTGTGAGGGGCCAGAGGCCAGATCTCCTGGGACTGGAATTACAGAAGGTTGTGAGCTACTATGTGGATGATGGGTATTGAACCCATGGGCGTTGTAAGAGCAGCCAGTGTGCTTAATCTCTGAGCCAACTCTCTAGCCCATCAGTGGTTTGTTAGTAAAAGTGAACACCTATTATGTACTAGTCATTGTGGTAGGCTATGGAGATACTGATAAATAAGACCTAGCCCCCAGGGAGCCTGTTTCTAGTGACTCAGGCAGGAATATAAGCACACCTAAGAAAAGATGGCTGTACTCTGATAGCTCAGGGGTCCAATGGGAGGCCAAAGAAGGGCATGTTTTCTGTGGAAGAGTGCTTTGGGGTTTGGATCAGGCTGAATGTTGCTGAGAACCTCAGTAGAAGCTAGGTGTGCATTTCTGGTTCTGTGCTGGGAAGGCAGCATGAGAGGAGAAAACATACAGACTGAGGCTGGGAAGAACCTATGGAGAAACTGCAAGCACAGCGGCAGGGCTGGTCCATCCAGGGCCTAGGTGACAGAAGGTACAGTAGGCATCTGCACTGGCCAAGCCTGAGAATGCAGAGAAGAGGAGCAAGTGCAAGAGCCAGTTCCTGTCTGGGCTGGGGTGCTGTAGACTGACCAAGCGGTCTTCACAGAGTGGTCCCTAACAAGTAACAACATCTCCTTAGGCTTGTTGGAAATACAGATTCTCAGGCCCAGGTCAGACTTAGCAGGTGGAGCTTCAGGATCTATTGTAACAAGTGTTCTGGGTGATTCTGATGGTCACTCGGCATTAGTCTATGATGCTGAGCCCAGACTGGGGTGTGCTGGTTCTTGATGAGTGTGGGTGACTACGTCTAGGAGTTACTGCTGAAGCATAGCCCTCCAACTGCTGCAGGGTGACACCAAAGGGCTTGTCACAGTTGCAGAATCAGGCCTCCTTCAAACTTGACAAATCACAAGCTTATTGTGATCAAACACGCGCGCGCGCGCACACACACACACACACACACACACACCTACACCTACTAGGAGATTTACTTCTATCCCATAGGCTAGCCTAGAGGCAGGAATGGGGGTTGATGCTCAGGACTGTGGTATAGTCGGGATGACCAAACTGTGACATGATCTTTATGAATGAGTTTGGGCTTAGCACTGGGGTTGGAGTGAGGCAGAGATTCCTAGCATGTAAATAAACACTACCACTAATGGCTTCAGGTGTCACTTGCCTGCCTGGAGGGTATCTCCAGACATGTCACATCCTAGTGATTCACTGAGCCGGAACCTTGTTCTGACCCCATTAGGAGAAACCGAGGCATAAAGATCAAGTAACTTACTGAAGGCTCCTAAGCAAGTCCTCTGGCCTCTTCTCCAACAGTGGCAGAGCTGAGGTTCAAACCCATGGTTCTTGGCTTCAGGGCTATGTATATGTCTTAGACCACAGCTCTCACTTCTTTGAACTGTAGCTTTTCAGCCTTACTGCCTGTGGCAGTTTCATATGTTTCACACAGACCCTGACTGAGAGCCACACAGGAGGGAAGGGTTTATTGGGCTCACAGTTCCAGGTGATGGATCATTATTAAGGGGACATCCAGGTAGGAATGATTCCTTCTGAGAAGACATAAGAATAAGTGTATCCGTGCTGCCTGCTTGCCTGCTCTCAGCTAACCCTTTCCACTCTTACATACTTCAGGGTCCAACTTAAGGAATGGCGCCACCCACAGTGGGCTGGGTCTTCCTATATCAACTAACAAGGCCTGCCTACAGGCCAATTTAACCTATTTAATTCTGTTTCCAGGTGACTACAGGTTATTCTAAATGCTGTGGAATTAACAGTTAAACCTAACCAGCACATTGCTTAACTTGTTGCAATCAGCTAAAATCATGTCAAGTGGAGTTCCTAAAGTGACGTTCCACAGCTCGGTTCTGGCAGACGAAGCTTAAGAAAAAGCCAACTTCTTCCCCAGGGCAGCTACTGCATGCTCTCCCTGAAGGGTTAAACAGCCACATGGGGCCCCCAGACACATCTGTGCTTATTGTGACAACTCTGTGTAAATTTATCCCATTCTGTGGAGGCTCCCTGCAAGTGGCCAGATGGTCTCTGTCTTGGTGAGGAAGAGGCCACCATGAACCACCAGGATTGTTTGCTCTGCTGGGTCACAAGGAAAACAAATGCTGTCTCAGCTAAGTGGGGACGACTCTGTTGGTCACCCAGAGTTTGGAGCCAAGGTCTCAGAAATCAAATTGCTCACGATCATGTCTGGCTTGCTCGCTCATTCTTAGTAGTCTGTTTATCAGGGGTGGAATGAACATTGAATGCTTTCACACCATTGTCTTTTCAGAGGTGTGGTTATTTCAAGAGATTTCAAGTAGTTTGAGGGGATTGGCAAAAGCTACCCTCTCCTCTTCTCCCACCACACACCAAAAAGCAATGAATAGAAAACTAGACATTTGTAAATGTGTATTACCCTCCAGGGGAAGGGTCTGTCTATTTTGGGGAAGATGCTTTCCCAGTCATCTATCCTAGCCGCTTTCTCTGCTGCTCACAAGTGTTATCAAGCAGGTGTGGCTTCATCAGTGTGTACTGAGCAGGGCAGCCTGTCCACAGGCGAGCAGACCTTTTCATATAGTCCACAGGCCGCAGAGCGATCGTTTTGTTTTGTTTTGTTCCGATGCCATTATCTTTTGCTTCGCCAAACCCAGGCATTTCTGATCTTGAATTTTGACCCCTTTGTTTTGAAGTTCAAGTCTGTTCTGTGACTGTGTTCTTCAAAGCTGTGGGTCTGTGGACCAGCAGCACTGAGATCTCCAGAGAGATTGAGGCTCTATCCCAGACCTCCAAGCAAAGGTCCCTTTCAAGATAGAGATAGAGATAGAGATAGAGATAGAGATAGAGATAGAGATAGAGATAGAGATAGAGATAGAGATAGAGATAGAGATAGAGATAGATAGAGAGAGAGAGAGGAAGATGTGTGTGTGCACATGGTGTGTGTGTGTGTGTGTGTGTGTGTGTGTGTAATGTTAGGAGGTAGTTTTATGAATTCAGCTATCTCAGGAATGAGTTCCACCTTGCTGTCAGGCTCAAAATTCAGTCCATGTTCCCAGTGCCTGAAACTCAACTCCTGTCCTGCTTCTTCAGATGTTTCCTGTTTGACTGCTAACCCGTAAAGGATGTAAAGAGGGAAGATGCTGTTATCCCGTTATCTACACTAAGGCTCACAAGTCATAAATGTGTTCCTAGTTAATCGACTATGTGTAGCTTGCCCACTCCTTTCCTTCCTTATCATTCCAGAACTCCAGGCCAGAGTCCAGGAGGGGACATGATTGCAAAAGATGACTCAAGGTCTTTGAAACCAGCTGGCCTGGATAAGGCCCAGTCACCAATGTTGACTTCCTTGCTTAACCCCTTGTGTCAAAATATGATTGGTCAATGCAACAGCCCACCCTAATTCTCCTCGTTTTGTGTTCCCATTCTATAAAAATGTTGTACAATCTCCCTTCAGGGATGTGAACTAGCCACCTTCCTGGGTGCTCAGAAAATAAAGCATTCATTATAAAGCTTCTAGTGAGTTCTCTTGCCACCCACCCTGGACCCACCAGAAGAGGGTAGAGGTCAATCTACGGCATCTTCCTTAATGATTCACTACCTTATTTTTTCCCAAGAAAAAAGTCTCAGCTGGAGCTCCTTGGGTTAGCTAGGCTGGCTGGCCAGCAGGTCAGTGTTTGTCATGTGGGTTCTGGAGGGATCAAGTGAGCTCCTCATGCTTGCACAGCAAGTACTTGACTACCTAAGCCGCATCCTAACAAGGTCTTAGGCACCAGCAACTGTGAGACATCCTACTCCAGTGCTCTGAGTTTCTCCATTACCTTCAACTGAAGTCCCCACTGAGCACTTGCTTTGGGGCTAGATTTCATTTTTTGGTCAGCTTTCAGAACTTAAAAACATGCCCACTCCAAAATTCCTTCTTTTGCCCTCCTATGATGTCATTCATTTTACCTGGCCTGCCACAAGAAAGAAAAAGGCGAATTGGGTCCAACTCATATGTGTATTCTAAGACTAACTTCTTAATGGCATCTGTTAAAGCCTCACCATTAACTGAGTCCCAAGTGTTGCCAAGTTTAATTGAGAAATGCCTGAAGGCAAAATAAATACTGCAGCTTAGTTTAATTCAAAACCGTATCAGCCAAGAATGAAGGTGCAATTAGTGATAAAGATGTTAATAATTAGTTGTGCTCTGTTAAGTTTTATGTTCATGGTTATATAGAGTGGGGAAAGAATTTCCCCAGGAGGGAAGAAATCAATGTTTCACCTTGATTGCTATTTTAATGTGCTTATTTTAATGGGGCCATCCTGGAGAAACCCTTGGGCACACTTCCAGTTTTACATAAATGTAGAATTAATTATTATGAAAGCATATAATTTTAGAGTTGGAGCAGCCTTGGCGGTCATTTAATTCAGCTTCGTCATTTCACAAATAAGTAACAATCGGATGGCTTGAGTCCTTCTACAGAGCACTGAGATCTGGACTTCTGTACTCTCAGAGCAATGACGGGGGCACCTCCTCAGACCCCTTGCACTGTGTTTCCTGTTGCCTCAGAATTCCCCAGACACAATTAGGTGGGTTATTTCTAAAGTCCTTTCCCTAGCCTGCATTCTGCTATGGCTGCTTTGGTTTGTGAGATTGGGATCCTGGAATGCATTCCTGGTTCCCTTTTGTTTTTCTGAACCATTCCTAGCTCTGTGCTTTGTCAACAACAGTTGCATAATAAATTGAGATGTTTGCCTGGGGCCGGAGGGTGTGCGCTCTTCTTGCAGAGGGCCTGAGGTTAGTTCCTAGTGCTCAGTCTGGCAGCTTACAAACCCCCTCTCACTGCAGCTCTAGAGGATCGCATACCCTCTTCTGCACACAAATAAAAATAAACGATAATAATATAAATTATTATTATCAATAATTGGTAATTATAGAAATTGTCAGGCAGTGGAGTTCTGGGCCTGCTTTTGCTTTTCCTTTGTGGCACTGGTACTGAGGTAGAAACCAAGCCTTGTGCACATAGAGGATGTACCAGTGAGCTACATCCCCAGTTCTGCTTCTTTTCACCCTGATCATTGGAAATGACTACATCTTCCCACCCGAGGCACGAAGCTGACCAAGGTGGAGAATTTGCATCGTAGAAGCGGGAAAATGCTTCGAATCAGGGCATTTGGCTTTGAGAGATTCAGTGGTTAAACGTTTATGAGCATAACCACTTCGCATGCGATTCTTACGGTCTCAGAAGGCAGCGGATCTTTAAAAACATAAAACAAAACCCAAAGGTTCACGCCAGCATGAGGGTGACTTATTGCTTAGCATGGGTTTCCTTGAGAAGGATGCAACGGTAGACAATTGCTTAATTCCCCTCTGGTCTTTTAAAGTCAATGCAAGTTAGGTCTCAGGACTGTGGGAGAATGCCAAGGGTCAGGCTAAGCCCTACTTACTCAAGAATGCTCTTTGGCTATGCATGGTCTTGGAGATCATGTGGAATATCAGACACAGCCAGGTGAGAAAAAAACACATTATTGGGGGGGGGGAGTGAATGGGGCGCTAATTGATGCTGGAATTGCAATTCTATCTTTACAGGTCTCAGAAACCCCAGTAGCTTCCCATGACCTGCAGAAATGGCCAAGCTCCCTGGTGCAATGGGCTTGCCCTGACCACAGCTTGTGATTCTAACCTTACTTCTAACCTTTCACATCACCTGCAAGCCATCCAGCCATTGGTTTCCAGCATCATTCTCCTCTAAGTCTCTAGGAAGCCTTGTCTTGGCTTCCACGATGTCTCTTCTGAGCCATGGTTTCAGAGCCTTTGAGTTGGTATGCAATTCACATGACTCTGTTGGTCTTTGTTCTGTGCTTGTCTTTAGGAGCAGGACCCGAGGTCCCATTGGCCCTGGCAAGTATGGCTATGGAAAGGCTCCCTACATTTTACCGCTGCAGACGGATACCACACACACCCCACAGAGGCTCCGGAGACAAAGGCCTTCATCCAGGCACTCCAGGTCCCAGGAGGCATCTGCTTCTAAGCAGGGCTACAGGCCACCAACCCATCAGTTCTCCCACAACAGACCTCTCTACCAGAGCGACAGTGGCCCTCGTTCTGGATTGCCGCCTTCTGACGCCTCTGTCTACCAGCTGCCTTTGACACAAGATCAAAGCTATCCTGCGGCTTCAAGTCTCTTCCATAGCCCGGAACTGAGCAGTAATAATGGTGCTAGGCCCCAAGGGGCAGCTCAGGTCTTTCCCCAGCATCTTCGATCTACAGCGATCTCCTGCATCGGGGCCTATCGGCAGTACAAACTGTGCAACACTAACGTGAGTACCCAGCACCTCAGACTGGGCTTGGAGGCAGCTGTTTTTCTTAATTCCTGGTCAGTTGGCACCCATTACCTGGAAGATTGGGGGGATCATGTCAACAGAACTTTTATCTCTTTTCTCTTTATCCTTCCATATATTCACTCATATGTGCTGTGTGTGTGTGTGTGCGTGTGTGAAGCTAATGCTTTAAAAAGAAATTATACCTAACTGATGGAGTTGCATCAACAATCGTGTGGCGGTGATATTATCAGTTAGCCATTTCGGGATGCCAACTTCCAAAGTCTCAGTGGCTTGTGCCAATATTGTTTTTGTATGTGTGTACCTATTTGTATGTATGCACAGGCATGTGTAGGGCACAGGCCAACGTCAGATGTCTTCCTCACTCACTTTCCACCTTGTCTTTAACTTATTTTTCTTGTTTTGTTAGCTATTTATTTACTTGCACTTCTTGTGTGTGTGTCTGGGCCTCTGTGAGTGCATTGTATATCATGTGGGTACAGGAGCACACGGAGGCCAGAAAAGGATATTGGATCCTTGGAACTGGACTTTCATGCGGTTGTGAGCTGTCTGATAAGGGTGCTGGTATCCTAACCTGAGTCTTCTGAAAGAGCAGTGCATACTCTTTAACTGCTGGTCCGTGTCTCCAGCCCCTCCTTATTTTTTGTCTCATTGAATCTGGAGCTCCCTGACACAGCTAGTCTAACTGGCCAGCAAGCTTCAGGGATCCTCCTGTTCCTGCCTCCCCAGTGCTGGGATCACAGGTACACATCACCACACCCTATGGTGGCAAAACACTTTACCAAATGTCCCATCTCCTCAGCCCCAACAATATTCATTCTTTGCTTATGAGTCAGGTGCAGTTTGGCTGCCAAGGAAGTAGGTGTTTGGGGAGGTGCCACCTAGCAATCTTCTTGGAGACTCCCTGCTACTCCCGCAGAGCAAACACCTCAGGTGATGCAAGGCAACAGGAGAAAATGGAGAGATCGTGATGAGGCCCATCTTAGGAGAAAGCCAGGACAGCTGAGATGGAGATGTGTGTGGAGTGCTCTGGCCAGCCATTACTTTCTCACTTGGGTGGGGTATTTCAGGAATTTAAGAATTTGAATAGCAGGCATCTCATTGTGTAGATCATCTGAGTACCCACTTTGGAGATTAGTTTAAAAAGTATTTATCGGTCCTTCCTTCTTCCCACATCTCAGTAATCTTGGCTTTCATCAGTAACTCCCCTCAAGCCAGGCCTTGCACATGCTACTTTTCCTGACTCCCCTGATCTTCTGCTTAACTCAATGAATTTGTTCCCGTCTTCATTTCACTGTTGCAAAGCAAGGTTCCACAACTTAGGCAGACACCACCGCTCCCAGATAGTAAAGCAAGCGAGTGTTATGAACTGTGTGACTAGGTGCACTGCTTCTAACAGCAATGGAGGGCTGGGAGAGTGGAAAGGAGGAGGGACTGGGAAGAGGTTAAGTTTCTAGGCTGCTACAGTTTTCATTAATAATTTAATCTGCCTTAATACTCGTCCGTGGGTAACAGGACAGCTGGTACATATTAGCTTCAATTTCCTCATTAAAAATCTATTTCCTGCTATGGAGTCCATAGAAGTGACTTAATTTGTGATCTTAATAATTCCTCCAAACGCCTGCTCTGCCTTTTAGCCCGTTCCTCCACGGTGAGATTGGAGGGATTATTCGTGTCTATAGAGCACTCATTTTTCTAAAGCCAGAACTAGCCAGCCAGCCAAACTGCAATGAATACTGTGCCGTGAAAGATGAAAGTCCCATTGTCTGTTGGGCTGAGGATGGAGCTCTGTGGTAGAGCATTTGGCTAGCATGCATGAGGCTCTACATTTGGTCCTCTGAAATGAAAAAGAAATAAAAAGTCCAAATACTTTATAGTGTTGTTATGAGGATCAAATGAGGTGTTGCCTAAAAATGTTTTGTGAATTGAAAAAGTGAGGAGTTACTTGCCTACAGGAGCAAATGCGGCTCTTGGTCTGAATAACCATTAAAGCTGTTCGATTAAAGTGAAATCAGCTCTTTGGTAAAGTCACACAGATTCTCCCACTGACACGGATGTCTGGTAATTTTGAGATCAAAGGAAGTCATAAAGAAAAAGGAAAAGACAGAAAACGGTGGGAATGAATGTGGAACTGCTGTCTACTTAACCTTCTTTCTTCTGATTTGCATTCGTGTGTGTATGTGTGTGTGTGTGTGTGTGTGTGTGTACTGGAGCTGGAGGTCCAGGCATTTGTGAACCATCTGAAGTAGGTACTCAAATTTGAACTTGGGTCCTCTGGAAGAACAGCAAGTGGTCTTGACATGTGAGCCATCTGTCCAGCCCCATGTGTATTGATTTATTATCTGGTTACTGTTTGCAAAATAGAGATCTATGGCTGGATGTGATGACCTATGTCTTTAATCTCAGCATTTGGAAGGCAGAGGCAGGCATGAGTTGGAGACTTGCCTGGTTTGCATAGTGAGGGCAACATAGAAAGACCATATGTCCAAAACCCAAACCAAATCAAAACAGAGACAAACAAGACAAAAACAAAAACAAACAAAAAGGGGTAGGAATGGTACAGAAAGTCATCTTTCTGGTGTCCTGGCCTCTTGCATTTTTCAAGCACACACTCTATGCTGCCAATAGCAGGTACAAGTTTTGTTTGTAAGTTTGCTTGTTTTTTCATGTATGTTACATAGACCACCCATGAACCCACTATGTAGCAGAGGATGTCCTGGAACTCTGCTGAGATTGCAGGCACACACCATCATACCCAGTGCTGTGGACATTAAAAGTGGGAGATAGTTAAATCTCTGTCTTAGTTTGAGTTTCATTGCTGTGAAGAGACACCATGACCAAGGCAACTCTTATAAAGGCAAACATTTAACTGGGGCTGACTTCCAGTGTCAGAGCTTCAGTCCATTATCATCGTGGCAGGAAGCATGGTGGCGGGAAGCATGGTGGCACACAGGCAGGCATGGTGCTGGAGGTGTCAGAGTTCTACATCTTCATCTGAAGGCAATTAAAGGAAGACTGTCTCTTCTAGGCTTCTAGGAGGAGGGCCTCAAAGTGCACCCCCACAGTGACACACTTCCTCCAACAAGGCCACACCTCCTAATAGTGCCACTCCCTGAGCTGGGCATATTCAGACCACCACAGTCACCAGTACAGGACAGAATCAAATGTCCTGTGCCTTAGAGGTATCATTCCATATTTTTTTTGTTGTGACCTTTTACACAGTGCATGCCACTGTCCCAGGCACACACCCTGCCTGTATTTATGGAGACTTATGGGAGACTTATCTTCTATGGGTCCTGCTATGTTTTGCCTATCTTCTTTTTATAAGCTCTGGACTTCTTGAGACTTGCACGACACTTCATGAATACTTAAACGCTTCTGTTTTTTAGGGGTCCTCCAAGGCCAATCCTGGGTATGACGATCTCCTGAGAGAGCATGAGACTTAGTCTAGACTCATACTCGTAGCTTATTATCCTGTGAATAGACAAGGAAAACCTGGAAAAGAGAAAGGCCCAGGGACCAAGTCCAAAGGCACCCAAGCACTGGAGCCCAAGACTCCCTCTCCGATGGAATCTCATCATAGGTCCTGTGACGCACCGCCTCACCGATAAGGAGAACGCCACACTTCAGGATTCTTCTGACAGCAGTTTACTTGTTACAGCTCTTTTAGATGGTGTTACAGCTCTCTTAGATGGTAGTGTTACAGCTCTCTTGGATGGTAGTGGCGAAGGACCCCAAGCCCCAGAACCCACGGCTTATATAGAGTCCTGGGAGAACGTGCCGCATGCTCATTGGCTCCTTAAGTGATGCCTAATTAACATATTAGTTTTCATTGGCTCTTTGAGTGGCACCTAATTAGCATATTAATTTTCGTGCCTTGCGCATGCGCACACTCGGCTTGGCTCTGACTAAAACCAGAGAGCGGGAAGCCAGCGCGCCCTGCGCAGGCGCACTTTCATTCACGGCTCCCTCACGGAGCCGCGCCATTGTCAAATGGCGAATGCGGCTCCCAACAGGTCCTCTCTTGATCAGTTATTGAGAGACACATGAATTTTCTGCTAGAGACTCATTTCTCTATGCCAAGGCTGTTTTACATGGCCGTTCTCTGTCTCATTACGAAATCCCAGACTCCCAAAGGAAAGCAGATGCTCTGTGTAAACTCCAAGGTTTTTAGAAACACTTGAGTCCTGGGGGTTATGCTTACCATTAGAGGACGAAGAGAACTATCCTGAAACTAAGTTTCTAGACTTCGGCCATGGACCAATTCTGCAAAAAGGTTTTTCTAGGGAGAGCAGTCTCCACATCCTAGCCAGTGATGTCATCTAGACAGCCCCATGCTTTCCATGATCCCCAACACGAAGAGATGAAACGCAGCCCTAAATTATGCAGATTTTCCTACTCTAAGAGGAAAATGCCTCAGGACAGTACTATGGAAAATATTACCTGAATTAACAAGAAAATATAGGTTAGCGCTTAAATCCTCTCCAAAGATTAAAATAATATGCATGTACTTTTTCTCTTCTGGCTGTTGTCTGGGAGAAGAGAAAGAAGGGGATATCATCTCGCTAACATTGCAAGCCCCAGTTTCTCAACTCCATCCTTAAACTAATATTCAGCATATTTTACTTCCGTTTTGATGGATTCCCCTGGTGCTCCTAAGATTCCTACCACAGTTCGGAGATGTATGGTGATGACTCTGAGGAGACTGGGTTAGGGACAAATACTTTGCAGGCTTATTCAGAACCCTGTCTCATTTCTGTCCCTGGCTCCTCTCTCCACAGCCTAATGTTCTCAAACAGTGGCCCTCGGCCTTTCTAATGCTGGGACCCTTTAACACCGTTCCTCACGTTGCCATGACCCCCAACCATAAAGTTATTTTCTTTGCTACTTTATAACTGTGAATTTGCTGCTGTTGTGGATCGTAATGTAAACATTTTTGGACATAGAGTGTCTCGACTCACGGGTTGAGAACCGGTGGCTCTAAAGGGATGCAGGGAGAGACCTGTTTGCAAGCACTTGTCTGCCATTGTATATGGTGCTAGAATGCCTGGCAAAGCAGGGGGAATCCTGGGAGCACAGAGTGGGGGGGCCTGGGTTGGGGAAGACTCTGCTGAGTAGGGGGTGGTTAAGTTAGCTTATAAAAATGACCAGCAAAGACAAAAAAAAAAAAAAAGCTTTTGAGATCAAAGAAAGGGCTTAGCTAGGGCCCAGGAGAAGGAGGCAGGATTGTCCTGGGGTCTCAGGAACCTGCCGAGTTGTTGGAATCCACCTCCCATCCCAATTCCTACTATAAATAATTGGAAGCCTTTAATCAGAGTGTATCATAGTACAGCAACATGATATGGGCCTTGCTTGATCTTTTAGATGAGTGTGATTGAAACCTTTCACGAGGAGCAAAAGTCAGAAACAAGCTTAAGCTATCGTACATGGCTATAGTCCCAGTACTTAGGAGACTGAGGTAGTATTGTGAGGCCAAGACCGGTTCAGGCTGCTCACTAAAGGCTCACAGAGACCCTGTTGTTGTTTGCTTTTCTTCAAAGCAAGCAAGCAAGCTAACTGTCCGGTTTAACTAGCGATTGGACTTGCAAGGCAGTATGGGATAGGAAGGTGGCTTTGCAAGGGGAGCCTAACTTGGGTGTTTGAAGATGTGTTCTTGGCTTGGAGAGCTGCTTATATTGGCTCCCAGAAGTCGGAGAGCAGTATAATCTCTGCCTCCAACGCTTCACTGTAGGTGTGGAAAGGTCAAGCCAGCTGCCTGCAGTGGACCATTGAACCACACCCCAGCCCCTGTGTGGACAGGCGAAGGAAGTGGTCATTACTTGGCTTGGATGGAGTCGGGAAGGCTGTAGATTTTCCGGGTACCGTGGGTTAAAGAAGCAATGAGACCTAGAACTTCTTCCTGCATGCTGAGGAGAAAGGGCAGGCAGTTTGGGAACCTCTGGGGAGAATAGGAAATCTTCCCAGAGAGCCATCTTCCCCAGCAAGGAGCAAGTTCACCTTCAGAAGTGAAGACACAATCCTGACACAGAGGTACCGCCGATTCATCAGTTGCCCTGTGCCTTGCTGGCTATGGCTAAGACCAGGAAGTCCAGTCAACAGCCATGTCTTTTACAGGGGAACTCAGGCCCAAGAACAGCGGTTCTGAATTTTCCTAATGCTGTGACCCTTTAATACAGTTCTTCATGTTGTGGTGACCCCCAACCATAAAATAATTTCCTTGCTACTTCATAACTATAATCTTGCCCCTGTTATGAATCATAATGTAAAAGCCTGATGTGCAGAATATCTAATACATGTCCCCTGTGAAAGAGATGTCTGACCTCCAAAGGTGTCATGATCCACAGTTGGAGAACCACCTCCCTAGACTTAAAAAGTAGGGTTTTTTGTTTTGTTTTGTTTTTAATGGGGGAATGCTATCAGAGATGGGGAAACCAAACTTCTGGTGCCTTAGAAGATGAAGTTAATCTTTTCTATCATCTGCTTCTAGGTCTATATTAGTATTTGCTGGATATATTAACCCATCAAGACACTTGAGACTAAGTTATCTGTCTTTCCCTGACATCTTCTCTTAGGCCTACTGAACTTATTGCATTCTCCTTAGGGACCAGACTGATGCTGTCTCCTCAGGGACCAGCTTATGAGTGGCAAGTAGTTTGCTTATCAAAGGATCCATCTTGAACTTAGCCTTAGCATCTTGCAGGCAGTTAATTTGTTGAGGTTCAGATGCTGGGGGCTAGAAGGTGCTTTCAGCAGGCACAGATGTCATATATTCTATTGCTGCAGATTTCCCTGGGGTAGGGGTGGGTTTTCTGGTGTGCTGTTGGTTATTTCTGCCCGAGAGTGACTGATGGTGTAGGGAACACCTCTTCAGGGCAGCTGAGTGGGGTCTCTGCAGGCAGATGTAACTTTGCCCTGTGTCTGACTGAAAGTGAATGAGTGGAATTAAGAGGCAACCTCCTGAGTACTGTTTTGACGGAGGGATTTAGAAACGGTCCAGGTAAGAATTCAGTGCACTTCTGAAGGTTTGACAGCCTGCAGGGAACCATGGGGCCCGTTCCTGGATGGGCTGGCCATGGGCTGGGGGCCCAGCATGTATGACCTCACTGTTGTTGCTCTCTGAGTAATCAGTGCTGGTGTAGTGCTTTCGGCAACTCTGCTTTTAAGAAGTCTCAGAATCTCTATGGTAACTTTTCTTTTATGTATTTGCATAATATATATAATGTGTATATGTGTATATGTATATACATGTACATAAGTTACACATGTGAGTTGTACATACCTATGTGCTATTCACTACCAACACTTTCCATGCTTATAAAAATATTGTACAGAGCCAATGAAACTGTTGAGCAGGTGAAGGTACTTACCACCAAATCTGACAGTCTGAGTCCGAGCCCCAGGATCCATGTGGTCAAAAGACAGAAATGAGTCCCTCAAGTTGTCCTCTGACCCCCACATGTCTATCCTGGCCCATGCATGTGTGCACATGTGCACACATACACACTGTGGCAGAGGGGGAGATGTTTGTATGTACAAGAATACACACAAAAATAAAGAAAATGTAATTGTTTTTAAAGTGGGTCAATAAACAATGACTATTAATTACTGCTTTAGAATTAAGCTGTACAAATACTAACATTGCAGTCTTAGAAATGAGTGTATCTGTCTCCCAGGACAAGGTGATTAGTCATTTAAAAGCTCTGGTTTCTAGGCTGAGGAATGGCTCAGTCTGTCAGGACCTGAGTGTGATCTCTGGACAGAACCCAAATAAAAAGCTTGTCTTTGTCTACCTGTAACCCCAGCCCTGGGAGGTAGATTCTTGGGGTTGGGTGGCCAGCCAGGCTGGTCCAATCAGTGAGCCACAGTGGTATGAGACTCTCAAAAAAATTGCTGGACAACATCTGAGAAACAACTCCTGAGGTACTGTCTGGCTTCCACACAAGTGCCCCGGCACATGCACATGAATACACACACACACACACACACACACACACACACACACACACACACACAGGGCATGTTGATTTCTTTTTTAAAAGAAATCTATCATCATTATGGATCAGTTGGCCCTTCATTTTGCTAGAGTACACATTAAGTGTGTGGCTGGCTAAATGCCCCACCCCACCCCCTAGATGTTATATTTCCCCCACTCACCTTTCACCCCCATGCCTACCCCTACCCCTGGAGTCCTTATGTATCATTCTTGAGTTGGCCTGTGAGAAACTGGTGTGATTCTTCTTGATGTCTTCAGTAGCCATGATACCCCGAGCAATGACTTGCTTCGCAGTGGGATTTTTTTTTTACCCTTCTAGGCAGAAGCAGAGGGTCCTTGTTAATGGGGTTCCTGATATGGCCTCTAAGAGGTTTAAGTTCTTTAGGACAGTTTGCATTGTGCATGTTTGCATAAATGTGTACATTGTCAACTAGTTAGCAAAAAGCGTTCTTTTAAAAATCTTTGTACCGCTGTAGACATTTATAGATACTTTAAAGAATTGGACGTACATAAATGACCTGAGACAGGGACTAGGTGTGTGTGTGTGTGTGTGTGTGTGTGTGTGTGTGTTTGTGGATGTGTGGTTGTGTGTGTGTATGTATGTGTGTGTGAGAGAGAGAGTGGGGGTGGCACTTAAGAATAGAGGACTCTGGCTGGGGATATGGCACAGTTGGGAGAGTGCTTGCCTGTCATAGTTGAGGCTGTGGGTTTGATACCCAGGACCACATAAAGCAGATGTGACACAGCCAGCCCTCATTCCAGTGCTAGGGAAGTAAATGTAGGAAGGTCAAAAGTCTAAGGTCACCTTTGGCCAAACAATGAGTTCAAAGTCAGCCCGGGATACATGAGACCTTGTGTTTTAAAAAAGAAAATATTCTTCTGGGTGAGCGGATGGATTTAGTTACACTGACATGCTTTGGGGCTTTGACCTGTGCCCTGGAATGAGAAGAAAACTTTTCTTCTGGGAGAACATTATGAGCTTCTTCTCTTGGATGAAAAATGATGCACTTGGGAATTAAGAAAAATTCTGATTAGAAATGAAGTGCAATGCCTTGACTTCAGACAAACCATTTCAGTGACCAGAGAATTATGGGAGTGGTGGGAGGGACCTTTGGAAAGGTGAAGCCGGTCCTCTTTGGCTGGAGAAAGGAGATCGTATACACACTAGCAACTGGGAGAGCATCCTGGCCCCTGGATCTTTGCTCTTCTGTTGGAGGATGAATCCCATTTTCCAGCTCTGAAAGCGCTCGAAGGAGAATGTTTGCCAAGAGTGCCAGCCTTCCTTCCAGTTGTTCCCTCAGAGTTTCTAGACCTGTTCGGTTCGTCCCTGGTGTGTTCAGCTAAGCAGCCATTCACTGAACAGTGCTGTAAACTGGCAACTTTGTTGCACACTGGGTTAAACCTCAGCCAAATCTTTGGAAACTAGGTGTGGGCAGGAGCAAATGCAAAGTTTGCCATTCCTTTGATGATGTAACACTTTAGGCCCCGAGAAGCTAAGTAGATGGTGTGTGTGTGTGTGTGTGTGTGTGTGTGTGTGTGTGTGTGTGTGTATACACCTGTGCATGCAGGCATATGCTGACATGAATATATATGACACGTGTGGAGGTCATCCTGGGATGTGTTTCCTCAGTCTTTTCCTTCACCTCCCCTCCTTTTTGAGACAGGCTCTCTCAATGACTGCTCGGCCAGCCAGCTTCATGGCTGTTCCTGTCTCTGTCTCTTTAGTGCAGGGGTCACAGGAATGTACATTACCCTGGCTTTTGACATGGGTTCCGGGGACTCCCAGGGGATCTGAACTCAGGTCCTCATGTGTGGCAAGTACTTTTCTGACTGAATCATCTCCCCAGGCACCTAAGTAAGTTATTTGGTAGTTACTGACTTGGGGGTCACAGTCTATCTCAAGTAGGCCTGCCTACCTGTCCTCATGAAGTGAACTAAAAGAGTCAAAGTAGAGGTAGAAAACAGGAAAGCATTTGTATTCAATGTGGCCACATCAGAAAGACGCACAGAGATCCAGCAGAACCCTCAAGTCCCTCTTCCTCTTGGTGTCCTGAAGTAGAGAACCAAGGATATTCACCTCTAAGAGGTCCAGCCAAGGTGTGGTCCTGCTCCACTCTGACCTGTCACTATCCAGGCTGCTGTTCCATCCTGTAGGGTGCTCTGACAAACTGTGTGGTGTCTTTCCTGGAGACTCTTACTCTGATGGGTGAAAGAATTTTCATGGCACAGCTTGGGACAGATCACAGCAGACTAGACGGTTCCACGAGGGGAGGTTTATTAAGAAAGTGGGAGAGCGGGAGGAGAGAGAGAAGAGTAGAGAAGTGGAGGCTGGCCATGACCACGTGGAGAGAGGGGGAACGGAAGGGGGGAGGGGAGATAACAACCTGCAGGTGCAGGGTCGAGGGGCCAAGAGAGAGAGGAGGGGCCAAGCAGCCCCCTTTATAGTGGGCAGGCCTACCTGCCTGTTGCCAGGTAACTCGGGGGGGGGGGGGCGAGCATACCTGGCTGTTGCCAGGTGACTGTGGAGGTGGAGTTTTAACAGATTACTAACAATGGGTGTCTTTTCCTTCTCCTACCATTTGGCTCCTGGAGGAAAGTCTCATTTGTTTGGGGTCCTCAGTTTCAACAGTCTTATAGTCAGATTGAGGGATGTTGCATCTCTTTAGAGTGTCTTCTGCCAGCTACTTCCTCATTAGGGCTTGAGAACATTTCTAGATTTCTCTTATAGATCCTTTCAAGGGAGAAGTTAAGTGTACCCTTTGTTGCCATAATAGCTGATCTTTTGGTTGAATCCAGGGTAATTTCAAGGATTTTTTTTTAAAGTACATATATGACCCAGGCAGATTCAAGATCAAGCTTCTTGGCACCATCTTCACTGGGCACGGTGCTCCACCACTGGGCATGGTGCTCCACCACTGGACACAATGCTCCACCACTGGACATGGTGCTCCTCATCTCCTCAGGAAAGGAAAATAGTTTAATTACCAAAAGTTAAGTACTGATCACTGACGGTGGCCTGTTGAGCAGTGAAATTAGACACTCCGAGTTGTCAACTCCGATTAACCAGGGTCGCTAGAAATGTAGCCAGAATTTCCATAATTCTCTGTGTGACTCATAGCATCCCCTGGGCACTTGTGAAACAGAAGTTTGGATAGGACACATGCGTCTCTCTAAGGATTCAGCTCACACTGAAGTACATCTTCATTTCTCTGATGGAAACCATGTCTCCCTCTTTTGGGTGGACAGGGACAGTTGAGGGGTGCCCGTCTCCCAGGGGGCATTCCTTGGCTGAAAAGCTGCAGCCTTTATTGGTTCTGGACTGAGTAACCCTGTTCTCTTTCTACACAACTTCCTACCCCCCACCCCCCCACTACCAGTTTTCTGCCCTGAAGACTGTGAGAATCTGTACCCCCACAGGCAAGGCTCAGTTCTTCAGGAAACCTGCCCACAGCTGACTCACGGCTTAACAGAGAGATGATTACTGACAAGGTGAGGGGTGACTCAGCCTGTGACATCAGGAAACAACCAATCTAAAAATCTAACAAATGTACAGCCATCTGAACCTGGAAGTATTAGCTTTGCAGGGCCTGCTAAAAATGAGGAGGTTATATGCTGATAATAGGAGACAAGTGCAAACAGATGTGCTCTACAAGAGACATAAAACAGGGGTTCCCTGCCCGGCCCTGCACGGCCCTGCACGGCGGGCTGCCTCACTCCTTAAGGCTGCAGCTGCTTCACCAAGCCTCTGAGCTGAACCTGACCTAGGCTTCCAGATCTGTCGCAGAGGTGTATTCTCTCTCTCTCTCTCTCTCTCTCTCTCTCTCTCTCTCTCTCTCTC
>NW_021604686.1:4718072-4769854 GCF_004785775.1 Grammomys surdaster | reverse complement strand
TACCCACCCACCATCCTCACTCTCAAACCAGCGATTGTGTTTTGTGGTTGTTGCTTTCTGAGCATGGGGGCTGCTATCTCTCTTCCTTCCTCCCTCCTTCCCTCCCTTCCTCTCTCTCTCCTTCCTTCCCTCCTCTCCTCTTTCCCTCCCTTTCCTTCCTTCCCTTCCTTCCTTCCTTCCTTCTTTCCTTTCCTTTCTTTGGAAAATTACTGTTTTTATTTTATTCACTGAGAGCTTCATGCACTGTACTTTGGCCAGCGCTCCTGTCCTCGGATCCTCTTCCATCTCCTTACCCACCCACCATCCTCACGCTCAAACCACTGAGTCTGGTTTGTGGTAGCTGATTTCTGAGCATGGGGCCTGCCATGGTGTGTGGTTGATAAACCAGGCATCACTCCATCAAAGAAACTGACTTTCCTTCTTGCAGAATCCTTGGCTAGGGCCAGAGCTCCCTTCGCACTTCCCCTCCTCCAAGGCGCAGGTTTGAACTGTGCACATCCCAGTCACTGTGAAGCATTATATGTATCTGCACTTTCTGTCTAGGAAACACTATTTTTCCCCCAAGTCATTCACAGTCTCCGGCTCTTAAAAATCTCCTCCACTCTCTTCCTCACATAACCCTGAGGCTTGAGGGGAGGAATTTGTTGTAGACTTCCTATTCAGGGCTGTGAGTTTTGTCTTCAGGATTACACAGCAAGCCCATTACCAGCTGAACTAGCACCCCAACCCCAAGAAGCAGTTGTCTAACAAATCTTTAGTGGCTCTTCCCTCTCGAAGGCAGCGCTGAGAACTGCTACAGAGATAATTCTTTCTTTCTTTTCCCTTTTATTGAAAATAATTTTACATAATATATTCTAATTATGGTTCCCTCCCCTTTTCTCCTCCCAGTTCCTCTCCACTTCCCTTCTCATCTGGACCCAGTCTGTTTCTGTCTCTCATTAGAAAACCATAGGCTTCCAAGGGATGATTAAAATACAATATAGCAAAATATAATAAAATAAAACCCAGACTTATACATCCAAATTGGATAAGCGAACCAACAGAATGAAAAGAGCCCAAGAGAATCACAAGAATCAGAAACCCACTCATCTGCACTCTAAGGAATTCCATAAAAACACTAAACTGGAAGCCAAGATCTATCTGCAGAGGACCTGGTTCAGACCCATGCAGGCCCTGTGCATGCTGTCTCACCCTCTGTGCGTTCTTGTGAGCTTTGTTCACATTGATTTAGAAGGCCTTGTTTTGTTCAGTCCCTCTGGCTCTTACACTCTTTCTGCCTTCTCTTCTACAGGGTTCTCCAGGCTCTGAAGGGAGAGATTTGATGTAGACATACATTTAGGGCTGACTGTCCCAAGGTCTTTCTGCCTAATGTTTGGCTGTGGGTATCCCTATTTGTTCCCCTCTGCTTCAGGAGAAAGCTTCTGTGATGATGGCTGAACCAGGCAATATAGCAGAATGTCATTTTATTGCTACTTTTTTTTTTCTTTAAAGAACTGTACTATTTGGCTTTACCCTAGGTCCCTCAGCTATCTAGTCTCAGGTTCTTGGTGACCCAAGCAGTGTCATGTATGAGTTCTGTCTCGAGGCGTGGGCCTTAAGTCAGTGGTTGGTTGCTCCCGCCAGCTCTGCGCCACCATTGCCCTAGCATGTGTTTCAGACAGGACAGCAGTGTAGATCAAAGCGTGTGGCTGGGTTGGTGTTAACATTTCTCTTTGGTAGCATCCAGAGCACTTTACCGTATGAAAGTCACTAAAGTGTAGGGGCTCTCTGTAGGCACCGGTTCAACTTCCCCACATTCATTGAGTTGTATGGGTGTTGTCCTTAGCCATAGAGCCTTGCTGTCCGCTTGTGGAGCAGCTATCATCTTAGCCTGGGTTGTTTGGGGGATTCCCTTTGGCCAACAACTCAATAGATGTAACCCAATCTGTGTAGTGGAAGGTTTCTTAGATGACAAGAGATGGCCAGTCGGGGCTCTGTTTCCCTCATTATTTGGTGATTTCTGTTAGGTCTCAAAGAAACCCTGGAGAAATGGCTCACTGGGGGTATCAAAGCAGATGCTGGCAGCCTGGCTCTTAGCATAGCAAGTGCCTGTTACAGACTCATCCTGGCTGGTGCATCCCACCCCCTACCCTAAACCTCTACCCCTGCGCCTTCTCTGATTCCTTATAAGACCTAGCCATTTTGGCTCTGTGCTTCTCTTGGTCTCTGGGTTCCCATGTTCTCTCTTTGTTCCTTCTTTTTTCTCTTCTTCTCTTGCTCTGCCCCACCCCGTCTCCTCCCATGGACCAGGTCTGCTGGGCAGCTTCAGTCTTTTGGCCTGGTTCAGTCTGGACTCTTCCAGATGCTTCTGGTTGTTTTCTCCCTCATATCTACCATAAACCATCTCCTCAACCAAACCGGTCATGGCCTCATTTTTCATTTACTTTCATTTAGATCACCTTCATATATGTGTATATTTTAGGAAGTTTTGACTGTATTAGGTTTCCATACTACTCCTTAATTATGGCCCTTAATTATAGCTGTCTCTCCCATGTTCTTTCCTTGCCCCCCTCTCCCCTCTCCTTCCCTACTGGGATCCTCCTAGTCCAACCCCCCACCATATTCAGCCGTAACTATGTATTTCATTTTCTTTTCCTAATAGCTCTATCTGTCACTTCTGGTCCTTCATGCAGGGTGATTTTCCAATTCCATCCATTTACCTACAAATCGTATTTCTTTTTTTAGCAACCGAGTAATATTCCATTGTGTAAATGTACCACATTTTCTTTATCCATTCTCTCATTGAGGGACATCTGGGTTGCTTCCAACTTCTGGCTATTATGAATAGAGCAGCATTGAACATGGCTGAGCAGATGAATGTCTCTGTGGTAGGATGAAGCATTCTTTGGGTATACGCCCAAGGATGGTATAGCTGGATCTTGAGGTAGATCCATCCCCTCTTCCTGAGGAGCTGCCTCACTGATTTCTGTAGCATCTGTGGACATCTGTACTTCCCTGAGTGACACACCTCCTCCCACAAGGCCATACTTCCTGACCCTTTCTAAACAGTTCTGCCTACTGGAAAGCAAGTATATAAATATATGAGCACCTCATACAGACCACACTGTGTTCTTAGAGATGTATGGAAACACCCAGTCTCTGTGCTTTCTTCAGTTTTGACGTGTGCTATCAGGTTAATGAATGGTGCCTTCTACCTAATTGTGGAGCAGCCGTGGCTCTATGCAGGTGTGGTTACTGAAGGAACAGAACATTTGGCCTTTTGGTCTGGTCTGCTTCTGGGAGCAACATGCAGTGCAGGAACTGGTCTGCTGTGGACAGTCTCTGAGCCCTGCCTCTGTGTCCTAAGAAATCTGAGGCAAGGTATACCACTTCTCCGTTCTCAGAGTTCACATCTGTAGATTAAAGGGCTTTAGTTTAACTCTCTTCAGCTCCATGCTTCTGGGGTAATTGATCTGGAGAGAGAGATAGACAGGGGTGGGTGTGAAAATTTTTTGCTGCTATAGAGTGTGGGTCTGGGACTGGTACACCAGCATCACCAGGGAGGCAGTGACTTTTATTATTAAACTCTCTCCCCACCTTTAACTGGGGCAGAATCTTTCTCTGTCTCTCTGTCTCTCTGTCTGTGTATCTCTCTGTCTCTCTGTGTCTCTGTCTCTGTCTTTCTCTCTCTGTGTGTGTGTGTGTGTGTGTGTGTGTGTAGAATATAGCATACAGGGATGGTTTTCTCTTTCCACGTGTGGGTCCCAGGGGTTGAACTTACGCTGTTGGGCTTGCTAGCACATGTCTTTGCCTACTGAGACATCTCAGTAGCCCAAGATGTTTGTTCATTAACAAGTCCTAGTGGCTTTTTTTTTTCTCCCAGATAAATTTGGGGACTTAGATAGGCCTGGTGACTTCTCCAAGTCACCTAACTGATCATATGCTAACTGTACCTGACTCTAGAAAGGGGGCATAAAAAGAATCTTGTCTCAAATCTCATCTGAGTGTGGTGGCCCAGGCCTGTGATTCTAGCACTTGGGAGGTGAAGGAATGAGGATCAGAAGTTCAAGGACATCCTGTCTACAGGATTTGACACTAACAGGGCTATCATGAGACTTTGTCTCAAAAGTGAAACAAATCTTCTCCTTTTGCGGCTGCTATTGTTGGGAGTTTCTATATGTCAGTAGTCAGCATGGCCAGCAGGTAGGCTTCTAGAGCCCCAGGAGATGGGCTGACCTAGCCAGTCAGTTCCTCATAGACTGCCAGAGGTCAGCCCAGCCTTCCTGTCCACCCAGCCCCTCTCCTCACCAATTCCTTCACATTCTGATTCCAGTGGAATCTTGTTCCATATGTTTTGAATCAGGTCAAGCTGGCTCTGGCCACCCTGAGGTGGGGATCCACAGCTTTCCTCCTCTCTCCCTTCCCAAGCAGGGGATGACTTCCTCCTGGTGGCCCTCATTCCTCCCTCTCTTCTTTCATCTTCCAGAAGATCTAGTGCTTCGGATGACATACAGCAGAATTCTTTAAAAACCCTTGAGGGTTTTGAACTATTAGCAGGTTATTCCAGAAACTTCTATGCACAGTGCTTTGTAAAGTTTAAGAGGCCAGGGGGGCTCCTTTCCTTTCTCTTCTGTTAACACAGACAGACAGACAGACAGACAGACACACACACACACAGAAAGAGAGAGACAGAGACAGGGAGAGAGATATATACACACTCATAAGTATATACACACACATGTATACACACAGAAACATATATACACACATCACACATACATACACATGCATACACACACACACATATGAAAACATAGACACATTCACAGACACATGTACACACACCATACCTTTTAACTAGGGTATAGCTGGTTTTTTTTTTAAATGACAGATCATACTTTAGCAACAGTATAATCTAGTGGTTCTGATCTTTTATATTTATTTTACGTCAAATACTGTTGGGTTTGTTGGGTTCACCACTTACAAACTAGGTAAAATGGAACTGCCCATTTTCTTTGGGTACCAGACTCTCCTGGAGACATTTGATAAGATACAGAGATCCTAGACTTAAGGGACAGGAATCACTTGTGGAGGGCTCCAGGGAACAAGATCCCTGCGTGGTTTTCATGCGTGGTTGAGGTAAGGAGCTCCTGCTTTGGAGGGAAGACAGAATTCGGACAAGGAAAGACTGGGAGATCAAAGGAGAGCAGCTCGTTTGATGGGTACCACCCTGTGCGCATTGAAATCTAGGTTCCCCAAGCTCTGTGTCTGCTCTGTGCCTCAGTTGTCCTGTCTGTGAAAAAAAAAATATCTATGGAACTGTGATATTTGCCCTCTTGGTGGCTGTGAGAAATGACATGTGGAATACGTTTGAAGAGCACACGGCTCATGCCAAGGGCGCTGGATGCATTAGCTGTGAGCCTCGTTCCATGCCAGTTCCATGCCAGGTGAAGCACAGGCCCAAGGAGTGACTTTAAGAGAGGGAGGGAAGCACACCTGCCCACTTAGCAGTCTGAAGCTGAAGGCCTGGCAAATGTCAGCAGGAAGTTAACCTGGCAGGCTTTTGTTTTGTTTTGTATTAAGAAAAGAAACATAAGCATTGTCACAGTGGTTCTAAGCTGCAGTGAAGCCTGGAGACGTGCATTAGGCCAGTCTTATATTTTTCTCCTGCATGTGCACATGTGCAGGTGTGTGTGCAGGTATGTGCATGGGTGTGTGGAGGCCAGAGCCAGAGTTCAATGTCTGGTGTTGTCCTCCATTCCTCTCCACCTTATCTTTTTAATGTTTGAGATTATAATTTAATTGCCACATCTCCTTTTTCCCTTTCCTCCCTTCAAGTCCCTCCTCAGCCTCCTCAAATTCATGACCTCTTTTCATTGTTATGTGCACACATGCATGCACATATATTTGTATAGACACGTGTGTGTATGGTTTCAGGGATGACCGGATGGCATTAGCTAACCACCTGTGTGCTCTTCCATGGGAAGACCACCTCTCCCATGCCTGGCTTTCCTCAGTTGCCTCTAGTTCTTTGTGTAGGGTTAA
Source organism: Grammomys surdaster (assembly GCF_004785775.1). Classification (NCBI taxonomy): domain Eukaryota; kingdom Metazoa; phylum Chordata; class Mammalia; order Rodentia; family Muridae; genus Grammomys; species Grammomys surdaster. The sequence goes on along the minus strand of NW_021604686.1, from coordinate 4,763,830 downwards.
GACCTCAGAGGCTTTTCTCTGTCTAGGTCAGCGTGTTCTTTCATGTCATCCTGGTTCGTCTCACAGTTGGGTGGCTATGTTGCTGAGACTTCACAGATATAACTTCTGATATTGCTAGAAAACACAATCTCACGCAAGTCCCCAACCCTCTTCCCGTCTCCCTGATCCCTCTTCCACAGTATTCTCTGAGCCTTATTCGTCTTACTACTTTAGACGCAGCCTTGTACTGAACTGGACCTGCCATTTTGGCTAGCCTGACTGATCTATGAATCATGGAGGTCTCCCTTGTCTGCCTTGTCTGCTGGGGTTATGAGTATATACCCTGGACCTAGTTTCTTCCTTTCAAACATAGATGCCAAGGAATCCATATTTAGATCCTCATGCTTCACCACTGAGCCATCTCCACAGCCATTAGATTTTTATTTATTTATTTATTTATTTATTTATTTATTTATTTGCCTGAGTGTTTATTTATGCAGTACTAGGGTACCTGGGACCTCCTACAGACTAAACTAGCAACCGTCCCACTGAGCTACACCCCAGAACTAAACATTTTAATAAAGATGACCAGAAAAATGTTCAGAAACCCCAGTTTCAGTGAAAGAAGCCTAGTATTCAGATCGAAAGGTATCCTGGGATTACGAAGGCATGAACACTAACTGCATATTTCATATCTGCTTTATTAGGCATGTCCGGAAAGTGGTAGAAGTATCCGGGAGGTACAGTGTGCATCCTACAACAACAAGCCATTCATGGGCAGGTTTTATGAATGGGAACCATTTGCGGAAGGTAAGGCACTGGGTCCCTCGGACTCAGCTGCGCCAGTAGGAATTATTATTATTATTGTGATTTTTCTTGCAGCTACCTCCCAAGTACTAGGATTTCAGGCATGTGTCCCCATGCCTGATTTCATGACTCATCCGTTTTTATAAATAGCCCACCTAGATCATGGGAAAATACTTAGGTTTGTATTACAGAGCACTGCTGCTTTCTTGCTAACTACACCAGGTATCTCGTCATTGCGAGAGAAACCCAAACTAAATATATTTCATCAAAAATGATACTTTGTTGATCATATTACTGAGAAATTAAAAAAAGGTGGACTAGGTTCAGATTGGCTGCATTCCTGAAAACCCAGATCTTCGCACTCAAAGCTCAGTATTTCTCACCTGGTGCTTTAGGTCAACACGTATGTGCCTCCCACCCCGACTCCTGCAAAGACATGCTAAAACTCTAGTTCAGAGGTTCTCAGCCTTCCTAATGCTATGACCCTTTAATACAGCTCCTCATGGTGTGGTGACCCCCCCCAACCATAAAATTTTTCTGACGTTACTTCCTAACTGTAATTTTGCTACTGTTATGAATCATGATGTAAATATTTTGGAAGTAGAGGTTTACCAAAAAAACATACTTTGGGAGATAGAGATTTTGTGACCCATGGGTTGATAACAGCTGCTCTAGTTTCTAATACCAGCAGATATGACTGTGTTACCTGGTTTTATGTTGACTTCACAGCAGCTACAGTTATTTTAAATGAGGGAACCTCAGTTAAGAAAATGCCCCCACCAGATTGGCCTGTGGGCAAGCTTGTAGCTTCTTGATTGACGATTGATGTGGGAGGGTCCAGGCCACTGTGGGCGGTGCCACCCCTGGGCAGGTGGTCTTGGTGTTTGTGCGAGAGCAGGCTGAGCAAGCCAGTAAGTAGCACTCTCCCACGACCTCTGCCCCAGTATCTGCCTCCAGGTTCCTGGCCTGCTTGAGTACCTGTCCTGACTTTAACAGATGGCAGAGTATGTGATGTTCTTTTCACTCTACTTGCTTTTGGTCACAGTGGGTTTTTTTTTTAATTTGTTTTTTGTTTGTTTGTTGTTCTTTTAAGAAAGGATTTCTCTGTGTAGCCTTGGGTGTCCTGAAATTCACTTGGTAGATCAGACTAACCCCAACCTCCTAGATTCACCTGCCTCTGCCTCCTGAGTGCTGGGATGAAAGATGTGTACCACCACTACCACCACCACACCCAGCTGAGTCACGGTATTTTGCCACAGCACTAGGAACCCCAAATAAGATTGTGACCTTGTCAGGAACCTTTCTAGTTGTAACCAGCATGGTAGGTAGTTAAGGTAAGCTGAGACTACGAGAGTAGAGTAGGAGGAGGGTGGGGTAGACCCTTGTGTGCTGTGCCTGCCCTCCTCAGAAGGGATATAATGACGTTCACTGAGAAATCAGTACAAAGTAACAGACAGCCATGACAGAGCCAGACAGGAAGTAAAGTAGCCTGACTGTAAGCCAGGAACACCAAAGATTGCCAGGAACTGCCAGAAACCAGGAAGAAACATGGTAAGACTCTTACACCACCACTCCGCCCTGACACTTTCAAGAGAGCAGACCCCTACTCACACCTTGTGTGTGACTTCTGGCCACCAGATCTGTAAGTCAGTGCTGTTGCCAGGAGTTTGTGTGGTGTGTGACATCAGTGCTAGGAACCTTGGTTTCTTGATCATTTTCAATGTCAAGAAAACTGTATAGTGATCTTTTCTGATCATATTTCCGCCCCTGGACTCTGTTTTAAGGCATGGATTCCCTGGGCCTGTTTAGGCCATGTATCTGACTTTGTTGTCAGGGACTCACATCCCATGAAACAGAGGACATCAAGTGGGGGATGGGCTGACATTCTTCCACCCAAATCAATGAGAGGTTTGGGGAGATGGCTTAGCCATTAAAGTACAAGTGAAGGGACCTTAGTTCAATCCTCAGCACCCATGTGAAAAGCCAGGCATGATGCATACTTGAAATTCCAGTGTTGGGAGATGAAGACAGATTCTAGGCTCTAGGGCTCAATGGCTAGCCAGCCTAGTAAGAGATCCTGTCTCAAAGAATAAGGTGGGTGGGTGGTCCTTGAGGTTGACTCTGATCTTCATGTGTACAGACAGCCACGTGTGTCTCATATCATTGAACACACACATACAAGTGTATGGGGGGAGACAGACAGACAGAGAGAGAGAGGGAGAGAGAGAGAGAGAGAGAGAGACAGAGAGAGAGAGAGAGAGACAGAGAGAGAGAGAGAGACAGAGACTGAAACAGAGACAGAGACTGAAACAGAGACAGAGACAGAATAGAGAGAATAGTATGTTTGTCTTCACTACAAGCCACATCCAAAATAATCCAGGATTTACCAACTATGTCTTACAGTGTGTTACTAAAGAAATTCAGCTGTCTCTTCTAATATTTACTGACAGTGGTGTTTCTCACATAGCTGCAAGGAGAGACAAATGGTTATGGAAGTGGCATTTATTTTGGCTTTGTCTAAATAATTTTTCTTCTTTTTTTTTCCCCACTAACATTCTTTTCTTGATGTTATTCTTCTTCCTTTCAAATGACTCCCAGGCTGAGCAGTGGGAGGGAGAGGCTGCTAGTGTTTCTGTGTGGTGTTCAGACTTGACGGCTGGATTTTGCATTGGGCCCTGGGCTGTGTTCCTAGGTCTTCTGCTATTCGCTCGTGCCTACTTAGGGAAACAGCTGCACTCATTCATCCCAATGCCACATAGAATAGTAAAAGCAGAGCAGAGCGCAGGCTCTGATAAACACATCAATTTCACCCGATGGTTCTTCCAGGGCCTTTAACCACATTTCCTGGATATGATGACCCCTCGGCTCATGCCTCTAGGAATTTTTCTCACAGTCCTAGACCTTAAGCATGTAACAGGGTGGAGGGAGAATTGGGGTGCCCTGGGTCTTGTTTGAGGCTGTCATATCAGCTCTCCTGCATTCTCATATTTGGTTTGGATAATGTCACCATACCTAGAATGGAACAGTTTAATATGAAGACCTGGACACTGGGCCAAACATATAGTATTCCATCTAGTGCTGTGCATGATAGATACATCCCAGGTCCCCGATAGGTGCTGGGACATTGGATAGTAGCACGTCCTGTACACCGTGTGATCTTAGTGACTTCCCCATTGTGGTAGTAAAATACCCATATAAAAGCAACCTCACAGAGAAAGGGTTTACTCTGGCTTATGGTTTCTGAGGATTACAATCCATCATGGTGAAGACGACTTGGAACCAGACAGGGGAAGCATGACAGCAGATGCAGGAAGACGGCTGGTCACAGCGAGTTTGGATGCAGAAAGCAGAGTGAACAGGAAGTGGTACTGGGCGATAAAATGTCCCAGTCTATCCCCAACCCCCCACCCTATGACCCACTTCTTCCAGCAAGACTCCACCTCCTAAAGTTTCACTCCCTTCCAAAACAGTGCCACCAACTGGGGGCCAAGTGTTCAAATAGGTGAGCCCATGGAGGTACATTTGGCTTTCAAAACACAAGTGTTTTTTTTTTTTTTCATGTATGTATGTATGTACCTAGGGTAAACAATTATACACACTCTAGTGAAAGTTGTGTGACTGTGATTTCTCTTTCAAGACACCATATTGGTCCTGTCAATCTTAGCAACCATTACATATGAGTCAGCCTCCCTCTCTGTCTGTCTGTCTGTCTGTCTGTCTCTCTGTCTCTCTGTCTGTCTGTCTGACTCTCTCTCTCTCTGTGTGTGTGTGTGTGTGTCTGTGTGTCTGTGTGTGTCTGTGTGTCTGTGTGTCTGTGTGTCTGTGTGTCTGTGTGTGTGTGTGTAAAGATGCCAGTGGTGGATATATGCACCCATGCTCATGCATGCTGAAGCCAGAGAAAAGGACAGCAGGTGTTATCTCAGCTGCTGTCTGCCTTCATCCCTTGAAACAGAGCCTCACGTTAAACTGGAAAATCACCAGCAAGCACTCAGAATCTTCCTATCTCTACCCCACAGCTCTGGAGTTACAGGCATATGCAGCCGTTCCTTACTTTTTTCCATGGGTGCTAGGGATTCAAACTCAGATCCTTATGCTTGCACTGCAGGTGATGTTACCTATTGTATTGTCTCCCTGGTCCCGGTTCTCTGTTTTAGTTTTAGGAAGTACTATCCTGCTTCTCTTTGGCACATCTCATTTGTCAGCCTCCATAGCCTTGTGCTGCACGGCCATTATCACATTGAACAGGACATTGTGATACCATATGGCAGCCGAAATGATGACAGGGGCAGCCATGACGTGAGCAACAGGTGCACTGTATCGATGTCATGGATATGCTTGACAAAGGGATGAGTCATATCCCAGGAGGGATGGAGAGGGATGGTGGAAGATTTTATCATGCTACTCAGAATGGCGTGCAAGTTACAATTCAAGAACTGCTCGCTTCTAGAATTTTCCATTCAATACTCTTTCAGTTAGGACTGGCCCTACAAAGTGAAACTGGGAAGGGAAACCACACATCAGGAGACACCACTGTGCTTGTTGTCAGGTAAGGACATTGGGGCAGCTAATACTCAAGTGTCACGTTTTGTTAGGTTATTGTAGTAGAGATGCCAGACACCAGCACTTATTTATTCCATGGCACTGGGCATGAACTCAGGGCCTCATGCGCGCTAAGCAGTCTACCACTGATTTATACACCCAGGCTAGAGGGCAGGGTCAAGTCATAGCCACAGCAGTGGATTTGTATTCCTAAGAGCTGAGCTGAAGAGAGTGGAATTCTGAAAGGCAGAGAGGAGGCTGAGTCAGGAGTGGGCGCTCGTCTGCTGCTGACATAAACATGTCAATTACATTTGGTCAGGAGTGACTGGTGTATGCTGCGGTAACATCCCCAGACCTGATGACTTCACCTTAAAGTTTCTATTGCCCAGACTTCATGGCAATGAATGTGTCCTACTCATGTGGAGTCCCCAGCTGGTAAAAACTATGTCTCAATTCAGGCTTCTGCTGAGACAGGGCAAGGGGACACAGGATTTGTGCACAGATTTTTAAAGCTTCTGTCAATGGTGATCCCCACTGTGTTCACATCTTGCTAGCTAAGTCATATGCCGGTCTTCACACAAAAGAATTAGGTTGGCACCTTCTCACTGTGTGTGTTGAGGAGAAGAAATAGATTAGTGACTAGCCCTGAGGGCCAGGACAAGCACAAAACTCTATTGAAATCCTTTCTCTTCAGTCCAGATGACTCTTTATCAGGCCACTTGCCAGAATGGAAGGTTTTGTTCCAGGGAGTATTACTGGTAACTCATGTCTGCAATGTCTACAAGGTTCTGAGGGGCTCTCATCAAATTCTTCCAATCGTTTCTATGGCAGCAGAAATTTATTATATCTGGTATCAGAACGTCAGTACCAGGGTGGTGATTCCCGCTCAAGCCATGCTGCTAACAAAAACACATGCAGTGCTGTCACAGCATGGGTCATGATGGGAAGGCGTAGGCTAAATGTAGCGCAGTGGCATTAAGGCTTTCTTTCCTTGACCCGTAATCCCTAGGATTTATGAACCTTCGGAAACAACAGGGAACAACTTAGGGAAACAGAAGGCAGTGGTTCCTGTACCCAGGGAGGAATCTTAGACTGTCCTTAAATCTGGTCTCTGAGCTCTCTCATACAAGCTCGGGGGAATACCTAGCAAGACTGAGTCACAGGTCTGCTTTAGAGATAGGACACAATCAAGGACAAAGCAAAGCTCAGAGAGCAACCAAAAGGATGATTTGGGTTTCTTATATATTCGTTGAGAATTAGGGTTGACACCTGGCTGGTAAGATGTTCAGGAGGAAGCTGAAGATGTGAGGCTTTGAATTAAAGATATCACTCAGGCCTGGGGATTCGTATTTTGAGTCATTGACCTCCAAAGATGATTAGATATGATTTCAAGAGGAGAAATATATAATTTAATAAGCTAATGAAGCTTATTATTTATAGTATTCTCACTTCTATACTACAGTGAAGGTTACGGACTGGGTGTTTTGGTCCCTCAAGAATGCATATAACGAAGTCCTAATCATGCGGCTGTATTTAGACAATGGGACCTCTTAAGGAAATAATTGAAATTAAATGAGGTCCAATGGATGAGGGAACCTGAGCGAATAAGATTAGTGTCTCCATAAGAATAGGAACACACACCAGCATTTTCTCTCTGAAGAGATGTGAGCATACAGCATGATAGTGGGTACCTAAAACCATGAGAAGAGGCAGGCCCGGGGGGAAAAATGCACTCTGGTATTTTGGTGTTAAATTTCTAGCTTCCCAAACTATAAGAAGTAAATTCCTGTCATTTAAGCTACCCAGTCTGTTATTTTACTATGCAGCTCACATTGACTTAGACAATGGGGATCAAATAAAAATGATTTTGTAGAAGTCCGCATATATCTTGAACAGATGCTGGGTACTTGGCACAGTTCTGAGTGCTAAGTCTCCCTCATAGTAACCATTCTAGATAGTGCTATGATTCTCATTTTATACAGGAAAAGGAGGTATAGGATAGGTAAAAATTTGCCCCTGTCTAGCCAGCTAGCAAACAGTACAGTGCCCTGCCACCAAACTCAAAAGCCCGCCTGTGAATCTTGACTGTGGGGTAGATGGGTCAGGAGAAGTGTTTCAAAAACCCAAAACAGTACTGCTGGATCGTGCTAGACTTGGAGGAAAATGCAAAAACAAAACTGGAATGCCCCCCCCCCGTGCCTTTTCTAGAATGTTCTAGAATGTTGTCCATGGTAGTGTTACTCTATAACTGGAGAGAAGTTAAGGGGGCAGCAGCCATCTCTTAAAAGAGTCTGCGTGAAGAAAGCATGTTGAGAATGTTGGCTGGTTTAAGAAGAGAGAGAGAGAGACTTGTTGAGAGTGGTGGTGGGCTGAGGATGTCTGTGGCCTGAGAGGATGAGATTCACACAGAGAAGCAAGGATTCACGAGAAGCCTACCTACCAACCTGCTTTTCCTGCGGAATGTGTGTTCTCACTTCCTTGCACACCTTTAAAGAGGAGTTCCTCGCCGTTTATCACAGATACATTTAGTCAAGATAAATGAAAGGAAACATCTATCTACTGCAATGTTTGTTCAAAAAATGTTCTTAGTACTTTTTTTTTTTTTCCAAAATAGATCATCTGGAAACAAACCAAGCATCCAGCAAAAGGATTCTGTAGAAACCGGTTATACATTCACCCGGTGGAGTATTATTTGGCAATAAAAAGAAGAATGTGGTACTGATACATATAAAAATCTGATTGAAGCCTAGAAACATTATGGTTTGAAGCCAGACATGAGAGAACACACTGTCCAGTTCCATTCCTGTGATGGTATAGAGGCAGGGGGAGGGGCAGGTTACGGTGAAAGAATGCCAGTGTTCGGCTTGTGCAGGTGGTGGGCTTAGCTAGATGAGAACACCATTTCTGGATTGACAGTGATGCTCTCTCTCATCCTTGGCATGGTTTTTACACAGGTGGATGCAGTCTTCCAAACCCATCTGACTGTTCATGTATAACCCAAGCATTTTTATTGGGTAGAGCTATACTCTTAAAAAAAGAAATCTCTGGGTTGAAGAGATGGCTCAACAATTAAGGTCATTGGATACTCTTCCACTGGACTGAAGGAGTGAGATTTGCATAGAGGAGTTTGTGCAAGAATTTTCTAGAAGTCTATCTACACAAATCCCTCCTGTCCTGGAAGCAAGGATGCCTGCTGAGGAGGCACTAAGTCTTTTAGAAGTATGGTATTGTGTCTTTGTGGTTCGCAGCACTCATAAGGCAGGTCCTAGCCATCTGTAACTCCAGCAGGGGATCCAACGCTCTTCTGGCCTCCACAGGCACAAGGCACACGTATGGTACGCATACATACACGCAAGCAAAGCATCATAGTCACAAAAACGATTTTTTTTTAAAGAACTTAAGAGTATATTCTCAGGCTAATGGGATGGCGTCATGAGTAACAGTGCTTGCTGCCAAAGCTTCACGGCATGCCTTTTCTCCGAAGGACCAACATGGTGAAAGGAGAGAACTGACTCCCACAGAACATTCTTTTAACCTGCATATATGCAACTCAACACACATGCGCACACGTTGTAATTTAGCAGTTATGCTTTTTTCGTCTTCTCCCTTTGTCCTTTCAATTCTGGAAGGTGACACTTATAGCCTATATAAGTGTCATAACTGTAATAACTATTATAAGATTTCCTAGTCCCACCCTTACTTGAAGTTATCTTTTTTTTTTTATTGACCACAGAAGAACAAAAGGATTTTAGGGGGAACTGACTCAAAATTGCAGAGTGATAGTTACAAAGCAACTGGAAGCATAACAAATCTGCCTTTGACTTCTGCCAGGGATTTGGGGTTTGAATAAGATGGCCCCATAAGTGCTTATTTTTGAATGCTAGTCACCAAAGAGTGGAACTCTCTGATAGGTGTGGCCTTGGAAGAAGTGTGTCACTGAGGATTCAGAAGCCTGTCACAACTACCCTTGACCACCCCCCCCCCCCACTGCCTAAGGTTCTGGATATAGACCTCAGCTACTGCTCTAGCGCCCGAATGCCACCATGTCCCCTGTCATCATAACAGACTAAACATCTGCAACTGCAAGCAGGCCGCCACTTAAATGCTTCTCTTAGAAGAGTCGCCTTGGTCACGGTATCTCTTGACAGACGTAGAACTAAGAGCTGAAAGATCACAGGTCTTTGGGATTGTAGCAAATCAAAGTGTTTTCTCTACCAACAAGAGAAGGAAGCCGCAACCCACAGTTGGGGGAAATAATTTGCAAATTTTGCTTGAGGTCAGAGCTCTCTGTCAACTCCTCTGAGGAACTCAAATGAACCAACAACATGAAAACAAGTCCTATTTAAAACAGACAGAAGGCCAGGACAGGCATATCTCTAGGACATGCAAAAGGCCAACAGATGTATCATAAAACGCCCAACACCACTGAATACCAGAGAATGCAAATTAGAATTTCAAGGTGACCTGCCTCACATTTGTCTGGTGGCTGTTAGCTCAGAGCTAACATTTACAGGGCAGGCTAAGATTCTGAACTCCAGATACCAAACTTGAGTGGTGAGTGCTGCACCTACTGAGCTATCTCCCCAGCCTCTGGGAAGGCTTTTCAATACCACTGAAAATTGATGATTGGAATTGTGCTCTAGCTCGGGGCTGGGGGTCTTCTAGCTCCCTTGCTCTGTGCGTTCCTAAGGACTGTACTAATGGTCTCCATGTGGATGGCATGAGGCAGTGTGGCTCCCGTGTGCCTACAGTCATTATGCGGCAGTGACACTGGTTGAACAAGTGTCTATTTATACATGGGCATAGGGTGCTGCTTTCTGTGTAAGAGGGTGGCCTCTGGGGCTGAGTGATATCAAAGGGGGGGTCACGATGATTCTCTTTCCTCTTCTCTGAGAGCCTTACTCCTACACAGTAGATCAGCTCTCCTCCTCCCTCCCCCACTTAGGATTATAAATGTGGAATGTTCTAGAACATGTCTACTGCTTGCCTCCTTACTGTTCTCAATAGCTAGAGAGGAAGGTGAGTGCAGGACGGGGCCTGTTTCGCACAACTCTCTAAGCCTTGTCACTGGGAAGTTTAGGATAGGAAAAAGGGAAGGTCTCTGAAGGGGGAAATTGTCCCTACTCTGTGGTATTCTGGAAGGTGCAGCTGATTCTTGTAAAAGCTTTTTTTTTTTTTTTTCCTGGCACCTGAACCAGTGTCATTCTGGGTAATTAGTGAAAAGCAGCCTGAGGGAGTGTTTCAACATCTAATAAGCAGATTAGCTTCAATACAAATAATCCTAAAGATTTGAAATCAAGCATAGAACTTAAGCCCATTGCAAAATATTAAACAACAAGCCCCAAACCTGTTGTTTCCCTCTCAGTGTTCTGCAAGGATTATCCCACACAGTCCTGGGAGTGTCAGGATGGACAGGGCTGATGTCATATTCCATAGCAGGTCCATTCTGCAGCCATGGGGACTCTTGAGAGTTGCATGGTCTAACCAGGTTTAGAGAAAAAAAAAATGGATTCAACAAAAGGTTTTGAGCATAAGGGACATGGCTCAATCTGTAAAATGGTTGCCTTGCAAATATGAAGACCTGAGTTCAAATTCCCAAAGCCAACATAAACCCAAGAGCTGTGGCACATGCCTCTAACCTCATCACTGCTAGACAGGAGGTAGAAACCGGAGCATCTCTGAAAGCTTGCAGGCTAACCTGGCTGCTTGGAAGTCTTACACCATTGAGAGATACTGTCTCAAACAAAAGGTAGGTGTCTGAAGACTGACACTCGAGGTTGTCCTCTAACCTCGATATGCCATACCCACAGTTCTGCATACACGTGCACGAGCGCGCGCGTGCACACACACACACACACACACACACACACACACACACTGAGATGAACATTGCATAAGCACAGCCTCCCGGGCTGAGAGTAGTCAGGTGCCGCAGGGGCCGCCAAGGAATCTCTCCCTTCCTTCAGCTAAGCTGTGACTGATTCATTTTCTTTAAAAAAAACAAACAAATGTGTTTGTACATGAAAGGTTGTCAAGACTTCTCCAGGAAATCCTGGGGCTCTTTCTTAATCTCTTGTCTTCTCACCCTCCAGAGGCCCTCCAGCTTATAGATTGGAAGAGGGTTCTCAGAAGGAGTGGCTGGACCTTTTTCTCGAACCTTGGGGTGGATGTAGAGAAATGCCTGTCTGGCCAGCAATCAGGGGATTTTGGAGTGAGACGGTTCACAGTGAGAATATGACCAACAGATAGGCAGTGTGTTTAAATTGTAAAATCAGCTGTCCTTTACATTCTTTTCAAAAACATTCTCTCCCACTGACATAATCCATCTCTCAAGCCTGTTAAATAGTGCCCATCCCCGTCTCTGTTTCTCAGAAATTACAGAGAACATTTTATGATTCAGTGCAATTTGCTTCCAAGGGATTAAAGGGGAAATCCCTCGTATATCTATAGTCCAAAGCAGAAGAGTGGGAATGTGCCTGCCCCCACCTTGGTGAAGCTGGCCTCCGTGCATGCTTATCTTAGCCTTACAGTTTGCCCCGGAGTGATTATTTATGGCCTGGCTACCCTTTGCAGCCCTGTTGAACTACGGCCCCACTCAGATCTTTTAAAGCAGCCAACTTTTCATCCTGGATTCTCCTTTTGCAGGGCTGTAAATATTTCTCCTTCCTTCAACTGATTGCTGGGGTATGGTACGTGCTGAGTGTTTAGCATGTGGGCTGTTCTCTTTAGCATATAGTGCACGCCTCATAGGTGCCGGCTGTGATTGAGCATGACTGGTCAGTTAGGCTCAAGGGGTGTCAGGGATTGATTACAGATGTCTTGCTGAACGTGAAACGGGGGGAATACTAGCACACCTGCTGCATCTTCAGTTCTGCGGCTTTTCAAGTCATGCTTACAAAGCTAAGTATATTGACCTCACTAAGGCTTGAAAGTTTGGGATGAACCTATACTCCTTATTGAACAGAGATGGGACTTTTTAATTTTGGATTTGGGGGGTGGGGAGGCAAAGTCTTGTGTATCCCAAGCTGGCCTTGCACTCTTTATGTACCAGAGGTTCACCTTGAACTTCCGATTTTCCTGCTTCTATCTTCAGTAGCAGGGATTGCAGACGTGCACCAGCAGGCCCAGTTTGTGCAGTGATAGGGATGGAAGCTCTAAGGACATGACTTTTAAGATGTTCGAGATGTTAGCCAGGTAGTGCCTTCCATATCACTGGAAATGTCTATAATAAGCTTCTTCTTTTTTTTTTTTTTTAGTTTTTCGAGACAGGGTTTCTCTGTGTAGCCCTGGCTGTCCTGGAACTCACTCTGTAGACCAGGCTGGCCTCGAATTCAGAAATCCGCCTGCCTCTGCCTCCCAAGTGCTGGGATTAAAGGCGTGTGCCACCACCGCCTGTCTATAATAAGCTTCTGAGTTTTAAAATTCAGCGGTGGTGGAAGGGTAGCACAAATGAATCTGTGCATACACCATTCATTATATATTACCTAACACGGGCTCACATCTTAAATCAAAATAAAAAATACAATAATATGGATCTGACAGCAAGAAGACTTATGAAGACCAGAGACAGGGATCCTTTCTTAGTGCAATTGTGTGCTTGCTTGTAGTGTCTGTGTGTGTGTATGTGTATGTGTGTGTGTGTGTGTGTGTGTGTGTGTGTGTGTGTGTGTGTATAAGTACATAACCAGGCTCATTTGGAGGAGTATGAAATGCCTGTGCATGTATGTATATGTGGAGGTCCGAATCAAGCTTACTTATTGTTCCTCAGCCAGTGTCCATCTTGTTTGCTGAGATAGGCTCCCTTATTGGCCTGGAGCTCACAAGAGTGGTCTAGGCTGGCTGTACGCTTGGGTCTGTGATCTGCCTGGTTCTGTGTCCCCGGCACTGAGATTACAAGCATGTGCTACCATACCTGGCTCACACTGAGGTCCTTATGCTTATACGACAAGCACTTTACCTACCAAACCATCTCCCTATTCCCACTTAGCATAGTGTTTTAACTTCTGAAATTTACGATGGGGACAGTGGTTCTAAAGGGATGAAATCAAGGTAACTGAAAATACCACACTAGCTGCGGCAATCAGGAAAACACTAGTTTCTTCTGACCCTGGATATACTTCCTATCTGCATCCATAGCTCTGTCTACTGTAGCAAACTAAAACAAGCCAGCAGCCATGATTTGTATGTGGGCTGTTCTGCTTCCAAAGCCAGCTGTCATCAGCCACAGCCTGGGGAGCACTGCCATCAGATTCTGAAGTCACATGAATCATTTTCATCTCTCAGCTGCAAGTCTAGGGTTTGCCACCAAGCAACCATTGGAGGTCCCTTAAACCCAAGCACTTTGTAGCAGAAAATAGGCAGGGATATATGTTTCTCTAATGTTGGTGATTGTGACACACGTTACTGAGAGCTAGAATTCACAGCCATTTTTTATTAAATCTGAGAGATATTCTAAGATTTTCACTTTCTCTCCATCCTATGACTGACACTGCTTCAGCTGGGTCACTCTTGGCCACTGGCAGTGTCCTCTGATCTCCAGTGACCTCTCTGAAGTTGGAGTATTCTTCTGGTCCTTTGAGTACAAAGTCTAAGATGGAACTGATGCTGTAGTTCCCCTCCAAGCAAAGCAGATGCTCCACTGCACCCCATCACCTGCACTCCTTTGCTCTCGTCAGTGGGTAGGGTCTGTTTTGCGGAGTGTATTCTTTCATTTCCTCCTAGCATGGTATACAAAAGCCACCGCCGCCACCACAACCGCCACTGCTGTTGCTAGCCATCGACCATTAATTTTGTGGACATGCTTAACCGTGTTTAAATGCTTCAGAAATAAAATCAGGAAAGGCTGGGGATGTAGCTCAGAAGTTGAGGCCTTGTCCATCACGCATACCACTTTGGTCCGTGACACTGTGTATCAACTGAACATGTCAGTACCATCTTTATCCCCAAGACTCAAGGTGGCGGAGGCAGAAGCACCTGGGAGGATCTCCTTGTTCAATAAGGAACATAGGACCATCGCAAATTTTCAAGCTATTAGTGGGGTTAGTTGCTCATTATTTCATAACCATAATTTGAAGTTCAAGGTCAAGTTCCAGGCCAGCATGGGGCACAAAAGAACCTGTCTCAAAAAAACAAAACATCGACGACAAAACCCAAATGAGTTCAAATAAAATACATATTATTTTGTATTAGAGAAAACATGAAACCAGCAAAAGCCATACTCTGCATTTGAATTTTGAACTCAAAATTTAACAATTGCTAATGTTTCAGCATTGACTAGCAACCTGGAAGTCCAGAACTTGTAACTGCTGTAAGATATTAAGGAAAGTTTGGAGACCAGAAGCCCGACTTGGCCTGTAGTTGGTCTGTGTCTCTGACATCATGCTGGTTTGCTATTTCTTTGTGGGGCCAGGCTGAGGAGAGTGTATTGTCTGGGACAGGAGTTGACCTTGGAAAAGCATCAGGGTACCTCTTAAAGGGTTGAGAAGACCCAAGGCATGCTTGGGTAGGCCGCTGCAAGGAGTCGCCCGTGATTATGTCCTCATCACAATAGAACAGTGGAAACTGGAAGAGCCACCAAGGAGTTCACAGGTGCTCTTCTGTCGGGCAGCTCACAACCACATGAACAGTTCTCCTCGGGATCTTATTCTGGCCTCCACAGGCATCTACACTCATCTGCACACACCTACACGCAGACATACACATATCCACATAATTAAAAGTAAAATAAACCTTTAAAAAAAAAAAAAGGTCAGCTTTACACAAGACAGTGGAGCTTTGGGCTTGGGGCAAGCTGTTGGTACTTCAGTAACGACTGAAAGCTGTGCTTGCTCTGTTCACAGACTTGCCCATCATTTAAAAAGGGAGAGGATGGAGGGGTGAGCGCTTACATTCCAGCCATCCAAATGAAGCAGATGAGATGTATATGGCCCAAATTCCATCCGTTAGGTTTATGTAACAGCTCATCGCGTAATAGCTTTGGCCCTCGTCCAGGGTATGTGTAGGTACTGGGCTCTGCGTGCTTAACTGACCTCCACCAATCAATCACGGCGCCATGTCCAACACCCGGTTGCTGTTTGTTTAAGCCAGCTTTGGTGACTGTATAAATAGCTCTAGCAACTGCTCTCCCACCCTTGTTGATAAATGGCATTTTTTTAAACATCCTCCGGCAGCACGTGACCCAAGGCCGTTTACGTCGTGTGTTGTTCTCATGGCATGTCCGAGGCAGGGAGTGTCAGGCATCTCACCTGCCCTGACTCCTGGAACCTATGCCCTTCTCAATCAGCTAGTGTCCTGCCTTGTGGAACCTGGCAAGGGTCATGGAGGGAGCTGCCAAGTGAAACTGTGACTCAGGGCTGGACAAGTGAATTGGAGTTCACAGAAAAGGCAAAGGTACATCCCCCCCCCCCTTTGAGGAGACAAAATACTGCTTGGCTGTTTCTTAAAGCCGTTCTTTGTTCTGAGCAAAGGCCAGGGCCTCTTGTGTCTCTACCTCCAGAGCTCCTAGGCATGCATTACCTCAGAGGCATGCACTGCCTTACCTGGTTGATCCAGTGCTGGGAAGAGAGGCATGCTTTCCTGTTTACTAGGCAAGCACCCTGCCAAATCTTGGGGCAGCATCAGGAAGAACAGCGGGTAGAAGACCCCAGCCATCCCTGGATACATGCCCCAGCCTCCCGGGGCCACAGTTTCTTATGTGGAAAAATTAACAAATGGCTTGCAGCCTGGAGAGATGGCTCAGCGGTTAAGAGCACTGACTGTTCTTCCAGAGGTCCTGAGTTCAATTCCCAGCAACCACATGGTGGCTCACAACTATCTGTAATGGGATCTGATGCCCTCTTCTGGTATGTCTGAAGACAGTTACAGTGTATTCATATAAATAAAATACATAGATCTTAAAAAAAGAAAGGAAGGAAGGAAGAAAGAAAGAAAGAAAGAAAGAAAGAAAGAAAGAAAGAAAGAAAAAGGGCTTGCTCCCATTGTGTGGTTGCAGTGAGATACGGTGCATAAAGATGTGTAAATGTTATCTTTTCACAGTATTGGAACGCCTGTTGCACACATGACCTCCCAACCTTCACGAGGGAGGCAAGCTGGGCACGTGTAGACAGAGGAGAAAGGTCATTCTTGACAGAGGAAAAAAATATAAGTGATGTTTCTGGGCAGAGAATTTGGAATACAAAGCAGGGTGTGTGGTAGCATTTCTGCCTGGGCTGTTAGCATTTAGGAGGTGGAAGTAGAAAGCTCGGGAGTTTAAGGCCAGCCTGGGCTACATGAGAACGCATCTCAAAAAGAAGGAGGAAAAGGTGGGGGAAGAGAAAGAGGTGGAGAAGGAGGGAAGGGAAAAGGAAAATGTAAAATAAAATACATAGACCATGCTAGAGGACACCAGCAAGTATTCTTTGGCTGGAGAAAGGGTATGTGAACGAGAGAAATGCCAGGTACAATTGGCCTAGATCACTGGGGCCGGGTTACAGAGCGTCTCAATAGGAGGAAAGCTGAGGAAATTGGACTTATTTTATAGGCAGTGAGAGGCAGGAGTAAGAGGATCACAGCTGGGCTTCAGGAAAATGAATCTGGCAGCGAAATGCTGCAAAACCTTTGGGACAGAAAGGGGCAGAGATGAGTAAAGCAATCCAGCAATTTGACTGTAGTGTTTTCAACTGTTCTGAAATGCATGCGCTAGGTATTCCAAATGATCCCGTGACTCTGTTTCTCATCAGTTCCGAAATTCTTCTCTTTCTTTCCTGTGTTCCTTTCCTCTTTGTTGCCTCCCTCCACTTCCTCCCCTTCCCTCCTTTCTTTTTCTTTTTTCTGTTTTTGCTTTTTCTGTTTTGCTTTTTTCTGATATTTTTAAGACAGAGTCTCATGTAACCCAGGATGGCTTCAAATTCAAGATGTAACTGAGAGCAACCTTGAGCCAATCCTTCTGCCTCCACTTCCCAAGTGCTAAGATGTCAGACCCAGGGCAGCATGTGAGCTTGGTTCCTGTCTCCTGCCTGACCCCCTTGTCCTCAATGCTTATACACTCACTCTGGGAGCCTTTTGGGGGTTCTTGGTGGGTTCTTTTATCCTTTCCTTCCTTCCTCACTTCCTTCCTTCCTTCCTTCTTTCCTTCCTTCCTTCCTTCCTTCTCTCTCTCTCTCTCTCTCTCTCTCTCTCTCTCTCTCTCTCTCTCTCTCTTTCTGTCTTTCTGTTGTGGGTGAGCAACCTAACTCAGCACAGGATGAATCCCCAGAAGGTGCTTCATGAAAGTCCAACAGCTTTGGATGCACCCAGCACATCGGCTGTAACTAGCTCTGTTGCTGAAGACAGTGCAAACCTCCACGCTTAGCTTTTAGTCAACCCAGACAAACTTGTGGTCCAGGTGGCCACCACATCTGTAATAAAACTCGATCAACTCAGTTGAGTTCCAAAACTCACACCTACTTTTTTTTTAATGTGTGTGTGTGTGTGTGTGTGTGTGTGTGTGTAGACCAGGGATTGTTGTTGGATGGCATCTTCAATCACTCACTTTATTTCTGAAGCAGGGTCTCTTGAACCCAGAACTCACAAATTCAGCTAGACTGGCTAGCCCGCAAGGCTCAGGGATGCGCTTGTTTCCAGGGATTATAGGCAACTACCACTTTGCCTGGCTTTTAACATGGGTTCTGGGTAACCTCACTCAGAAGATCCTCATGATGGTATGCCAAGCACTTTACTGATGGACCAATCTCTTCAGGCCCAACTTTTATAATTCTCTCTTTAATAAGAACAATGGAATGCCTATGGGTTTCACAGATATGCCCCAGCTCAAGAAAATTCAAGTGTTTAGATCTTCTGTGTGTGTACTTTGCTGCAGGTTTGTGGCTGTGTATGTGTTCTCTCAGGAGACTATAGCTGTGGTTTACTGAGATAGTGATCCAGTCTTCTTCACAAAGTAGCCCTAGGGAGAGGGCTACTGGGCTTTCTTATTCTCTTTGCAAATGTTCATTAATGACAGTGCTTGCTAACTAACTAAAGATCGTTCTGTGTTGTGGAAAAATGACAGTTAAATGAGAGGCTTTTAAATGAGAAGCAGTTAAATGAGAGGCAGCTTAGTTGGGGAAATACTAAAGTATGGTTAACTTGTCACGTATGGTACAAGGTTACAGACCGGAAACCCCTACGACTCTCCATGGAAATGTGATTCAAGAGAAAGCTGGGAGCCTCTATAAACATTTTTGTATTTGTGAATCCGGGAATTTGAGAAGGTTCCGGATGTATGTCTGAGGAATGTCAGGAGTCTGACTATAAATCCAAATTTCCAAAACAGATAAATTATTGAATGACTATATAGATTGCAAAAGTGATTTTTCATTTACTAAAT
Source organism: Grammomys surdaster (assembly GCF_004785775.1). Classification (NCBI taxonomy): domain Eukaryota; kingdom Metazoa; phylum Chordata; class Mammalia; order Rodentia; family Muridae; genus Grammomys; species Grammomys surdaster. Next base: position 4,745,163 of record NW_021604686.1, on the reverse strand, counting down.
ATTTACTATGTGTTCACCCTGGTGAAGTCCTTGAGTAAATATGGCTCACATTTGATTTATAGGAAGTCATTGCCTCCTGTGGTTTGGGATGCAATTTGTTGAGGGGAGTTACCTTTTTGAGCATTAGAGAAATTACAGATTATCTGCATGCCATTTCAAAAGTATTCGAGTATGTAAGTGAGGCTCATTCAGTAAAGATTGGTTTATTACCACCAGGAATTTGATTGTGAGTGATAATTCTAAAGTTTTTTAATAGTTTATCATGATCCATCATGACCAGGTATACTGTCTTTTTGCATGGAGCCATGTGAAATAATCATTTAAATTCCCACTATTGAGTCTGTCTGCTTCAGGATGGTGGCCTTAGCATTCCTGTCAGTAAAATGGGGTAAGTGAAATTTCCCTCTGTTGCAAGATTTTTTTTTTTGCCCTGAACTGTTTGTAATTTTATTTAGCTATTCGTGTCTTCTATGACTTTAATCAGGAACTTATTCCTGTCATCTTTCAACTGTCCAGGTGCTAATGTGTGGCTTCCTTAAACTCCTTGAATTCTTTGATCTGTTTAAAATTGTTCTTTTCACTTATGTGCCTGGGGTTCTCCTCCATAATTATCACTGAAGAATATTTCTCTAGGACATGTGGTCTTTGGGAGAACATATTGTCTTGGTCTTCCATATATTTGTGTTCTAGCGATGGGAGCTGGCATGTGGATTTTGTTGATTGGTGATGTGTCTAGCATGAGGTTCTAGCCTGTCTATGTCGAATGGAAGTGTGGTTTTCTTTTCCCTGTTCTTCAAACTTGGTTAATTTCAAGATCATGGAGGAAGAGATTTTAGGTTTGTCCCTTGGAGACTTGGCTGTTGATTTTTGATCAGCGAAACTAGTGTGATTTGAATTTAATGAGGGTTATCGATGAGCACAAAGTCAGTTTCTGGCAAAGTCTGGATGGGAATGATGACTCTGGGCAAGGAACTGGGCAGACTCGTCAAGAGAGCATTTGACTGTGGCTGCTGGCTGGGTCTGGGCATGGAAGGGCAGCTCAGGGTAAAGAACATGATGCAGACTCACCTAGAGACTGCATATGACTCCTTGTTGGGCCTTGTTGTTGTGGAGAGCAAACCCTTCCTCTTTAAGCAGCTTCTTAGCAGGCATTTTGTCACAATGAGAAAAGTAACTACTGCAATAGCCAAGCACCACTTCTCGGTGTCCATCCACACAGGCCCACAGTGAGCACTCACTTGTCCTCCTGCTTCCCCGCGTGGATCCACACCGGCCCACAGTGAGCACTCGCTTGCTTTCTCACTGACAGATTTTATAGGTTTCCGAGTTCAAGCAGGTGCATCAGCAGGAACTGGCTCAAGTGTCGACCGCGCGGGATTTCTCCCAATCCTTTTGGTCTATCTAAATCACTTCCGGTTTTCAGAGCCGGGTGCAAAGGTAAATAGATCTGTGAAGGAGTCTTCCTCTTCCTCCTGCTCACTGATTTCCTTTCTCAACTTGTATGCTGCGTGCGTGCGTGCATGCGAGTGTGTGTGCGTGCGAGTGTGTGTGTGTGTTGTATGTGTGCAGAGGCCAGAGCAGGACACCAAGGGTCCTTCTGTATTATGTTCCCTTGAAACAGGGTCTCTCACTGAACTTCGAGCTTGCTACTTTGGCTTGACTGGCAGTCAACAAGGCCCAGTGATCCTCAAGTTTCTGCTGCACACAGCACTGAAATAACAGAGCCACATCCCACTTCTTACACGGATGGTGGGGATTGAACTCATGTCCTTACAATTCTATAGCAAGTGCTCCCATCCACAGAGCCATCTTCTTACTCCCAATGCTGCCATTTGAAAAACTTATTTGAGTTAAAGACATATTCATAAAGATCCACTGCCTTCAAAATATATCAGGGAAAAGCAAGTATTTTATAATAGAAAGTGGACCGGGGATGTGGCTTAGTGACTGGAATGTCTGCCTAGCATGCATGGAGTCCTGAGTGTGATCCTCCGGATGGTGTGAAACCAGATGTGTGGTGGCATATGCTTATAATCCCAGCACTTGGTAAAAGTAGGAGGATCCGAAGTTCAAGGTCACCCATGGCTTCACAGAAAGTTTGAGGCTAACCTGTGCTACATGAAACTCTATCTGGGGAAAAAAAGCTCAAAGAGAGAGAGAAAAAAAAGGAAAAAAAGCAGGGGTGAGTAAAAAAGCACAAAAGAAGAAAAGAAAAAGCACAGTGCACATATAGCCTATGATGGCTGAGTACATATTCACAGCAGGCAATAGGAGAAAGGTCATTATTTTACAGAGCACTAGGTTAATAGGAGAAAGGTCATTATTTTACAGAGCACTAGGTTAGTAGGAGAAAGGTCATTATTTTACAGAGCACTAGGTTAGAGTTTTTAATATTTAGAAAGCAGTACTAGCATCCAAGAAAATTTGAATATAATCTGTTTATTATCCCACAGTGTTTTTATAAAAACCTACAGATCTAGACTGTCCCCCATAACTGTATCTGTAATAGACGTTATGGGATAATATGAATGTTCTTACATTCTTCTCTGATATGCACAAGGACATTTTTAAATTTAGATGTTTTATATCCAAAACAGTTCCAGACATTATCTGAAAAAACAATCTGATTTCCTGTGGTAAAAGTATATTCTTAGAAAAGGCCCTCAGGTAGAGAGCTTGACATGAGATTAAAAATGTTCAAAGTAGCCTTTTATGAGACAAACATAACTTTCTGGAATATGGTCTTGTACATTTTTGAAACAAAAAATGAACCCCTGCCACCCAGGAGCTGATGACCAACCCCCTGGGGCGAATGTCAGGAGGTTGACCATACATGTGTCAAGTGCTTACTGTTGGAGTTGAGGCAGCTCTTCCTGAGTGATAGAAGGTGCCAGATACTAAGTCTGGAAGGAATATGGATGCCCTCCGTGTCTTAAAAAATAATGATTTCTATGGTAGAGGCCGAGCACACTACCTAAAATCTCGGGGAAACAGTTTTCAGAAAAAATGGACTTCCTTTTTTCATACTTGGGTAAATCTGTACAGTATGTATACCATGCTCTGCAGCTCCAGGTATGCACAGCCTATGGGGTGGCAATGCCATGGGGCCAAGGATAGCTATGAATGTGACCCAAGGAAAAAATCATAGGCTTACTTAAAACATGGGATTTAATAAAAACAAAACAAACAAACAGAAAACAACATCTTCCTTTGGGACTCAGTAGCTGCAAGTTTCTTAAGTGTGAATTTGGTGGGTGGTAAAATCAGATCTCAAAGTCAGAAGTTTGGACACAGCTGATAGGCGACAGCCATAAAAACAGTGTTAAGAGAAAAGACAGGGGGCTGGAGAGATGGCTCAGTGGTTAAGAGCACTGACTGCACTTCCAGAGGTCCTGAGTTCAAATCCCAGCAACCACATGGTGGCTTACAACCATCTGTAATGAGATCTGATGCCCTCTTCTGGTGTGTCTGAAGACAGATACAGTGTATTCATATATAATAAATAAATAAATCTTTAAAAAAAAAAAAAAAAAAAAAAGAAAAGACAATGGGGACATTCTTATCCTGCTACTTTAACCCCATTTGAAAGGAAGCATCCTGACAGCCAGGTTGCTTCATTCCGTAACTGAGTCTCTCATGTCCTGGGGATCTATGAAGAAGAAGCAACTGAAAACCATTGCAGATAGAGTCTTCATTGTACCCACTGGGAAGCCATGATGCTTGGAACTATCCGATGGCCTGCTGAGGTCAAAGGGCCAAGTGAAGGTGTAGGTAGGGAATCTAAAGCAAGGTCCTGAATTCCTCACTATCCCACTGCCTGCCAGTCAGAAGCAACTGGAAGCCAAGGGACAAGGGCTTCCTGAGACACACAGGGTCAGTAAGTGCAGAGAGTGGATCTGGGGTGCACCCAGAGAATGATGAACACAGTAAGTGTGCAGAGAAGGTTCCCTAAGGGTGCCGGGAGGCCTATTGTTCAGTGGGTTCCACCGTCTTAGAAATCACAACAGCATCAACACCCATGTAGAAGAATGCTTGTTTAAAGAATTTTGCTGATAACTCTGTGCTGTTTCTGAATCCAGACTTCCCTTGTCATAATGCACACAATCTTCCAGTGTACACAATCTTCTGCAGGAAGAAGCAACTGTAGCATGCATGCACATGTGTGTGTGTATGTGTGCATGTGTGTGTGTGTGCATGTATGCATGCATGTAAGTGTATGTGTAAATTATCATCCCTCAGGTGCTTATTTATCTTGTTTTTTTGAGACAGGATCTCACTGGCCTAAACGCACAGATTAGGCTAGACTAGCTGATTCGCTGCCCCCTAGGCTGTCTCCACCTCCCCAGTGCTGGGATTACAAGCCACCCCAGTGTTCCTGGCTTTCGATATGGGTCTAGGGAATGAACTGGGGTGCTCATGTTTGCCCTTAAGCACTTCACTGCCTGAGCTGTTTTCCCAGCTCCCAGCTTCTACCTTTTGAAAACAAAAGCAACATTTCCACTTAAGAAAAGATCGAGATGTTTCCAGAAGTTTCAATAAGAGATTTAACTTTGAGCTGGACCCTGAGACAGTTCCCAGGTGCTACCTTACAGCTTCCTTGTGGTCCCCAAGATAACAATTGTAGCTCAGTCACTACTGCACGTGTCTTCCGTGGACAGAACCCTGTCTAAGGTCACTGAATCTATGGAAATGTGGATCTCCCTGAGGCTTCCATGTTGAGTCCCAGTGAAGAGACTCCAAGCATCCCTTGGGCTTTCAAGTGTATGCAACCTGATAGAGATGGTAGAGGCTGCATCTCTTGATTATGGAAATGAGAACTAATTCAGTAAATTTCCCTTCCTTCCTCTGGATGGATTGTCCCAAGACACAGCGGTTTCTACAACTTCTAGAAACAATGGGCATGGAGCATGGCTATCTCAAAGCCAAGCTTGTGAGCTGGAGATGACATCAACAGCGCAGGAACTCACCCCTTCTCATGTTCTCCCTGGTCCCCAGTGTAGTAGCTCTGTTTCATGGAACTTATATCAAAATAGATACCAGGGCCATGCCTTTGTGGGCTCTCCTTTGAGCTCCAAGACTCAAAAGGACCAGTTGGACAATTGCCAAATGAGCATAGACCAATCAGAATATAACCATTTAAAGAACATGGACTTTTATTTGACAGAAAGCAGGTAAGTGACAATGTGCCTAAGGATGAAATATTGAAGCATGTTGTCCTCTAATGGCTCTTTCTAGCCTTACTGGATGCCTTCTAGCCTTACTGGATGCCTTCTAGCCTTACTGGATGCCTTCTCTGTACCAATGTTAACATATCCATTTCTTTACCCCAGAATATTTTCCTGTCTTCTACCTGACAAGGGAAGAATGATTTGATCCCTTTTTCTAGTTTTCAAGTTTTCTAGATGACCCATCTCTGCTGAAGAATCTACAACAAGCAAGAAGACAAGAGGATGTCTCCTCACCTAGCTTTCCTTGAAACAGAGGAAGACATAGTAGTTCTTTATTTTCCGTGGTAGATGGAATATGGAGGAGAGTATTAGGTCTGCATGAGATTGCAGTGCCTCAGTACCCTGTGAAGTACTGGTGATTTAGTACTCTGTGGAGTAGAGTACTGGTGATTTAGTACTCCATGGAGTATTGGTGATTTAGTACTCTATGGAGTACTGGTAATAGCTGGTGACAGTCCCAGGTCTACAATTCTACTCTGTTTCTAGGGTGATGTGTTTTCTCTTTCTAGCTGAGTTGCTCCTCATGAATCGCCTCATACCTTTTAAATATATTTACCTCTTAAATAGCTAGAATGAGTTCTGTATTTGCAGCCAAGCAATAAAATATCTTGTGAGTCCCCAAGAACTGCTGTCATTGGAAACATCCCAAGCTTTCATGTGCATGCCATTGGAATCCTGCCCCTCGTTTGTTCTCGTGAGGTCTCTCTGCAACCTCCAAAGTTCTCAGTGGATAGCTCGCCTTTTTAAACGAATAGCTAAGGTGCTGAGGGAATGTCTCAGTCAGTAAGGGCACTTGCTTTGTAAGCAGGAGGAACTAAGTTCGATCCCCAGCAGCCATGTAAAGTGATGGTGGTGGGGCGGTGATGGTGAGCACTTACTCTGACACTAGGGAGGCAGAGGGAAGATGATCCTTGGGGCTTTGGTGGCCAGCCAGCCTAGTCAATTTGACGAGTTTCAAGCTTGTCGTAGACACTGCCTCAAAAGAGATGAAAAAGATACTCAAGGTTGTCCTCTGGCCCCCAAACATGCACACACATATGTGCACACATGTATTAAAAATAGTCTTGTTTATAATGATATCCAGTCTTTTGCTGCCAAAAGGAAGCAAATATTGTCATGATGTTTACTTTCCATTTCAGTTCCTAGAAAGGGCACAGGTACACCATTCACTACTGCTTAATTTCAAACATTATGCAAACGACTAGTTTGGTAATGCTATATTAATTAATTAATGTTTATATTTTGCTCGTGACTCACAAACATTCAACACCATACAGAGTCACTGGTTACAGAGAAGTGACCTTGTGAAAGGTGGTAGGTCCAATTGTTGCCACTGGCAGCTCTACCTGCACCCTTCTTAATATGTGTTATTATAATACCATCAATGGTCTGTCTTGAGAGCCTGCTTTCCTTTCTAAATTTTACTTACAAGCACGTTCATGATATATATATAAAAAAAATATAAAAAAGCTCCCAAGGACAATGACATTCCTCCTCAATTCTGTACTGTCCCTTAGAAAGCACTGGGCTTTTTCTTCTGTTGTTTGCCTCAGTGTTTCTAGACAAGGTGACTTCTCCATTTGAATAGTCCTGCTTGCTTTCTTAGAGTGTAACTGTGGCTTTAGTACTCTGACATATACTACCCTCACCCCCAAATCTCAGCCTCTCTTTCCTTATCCTAGCTGAACTTTAGGGATTTTTTTTTTCATTTTATTTTATCTGTATGGGCGTTTTCCCCTGCATATATGTGAGTTTGCAGTGTGTATGTAGTTCCTGCAGAAGCCAGAGGAGGGCACTGGATTCCCTTGGACCCTGAGTTACAGGTGGTTGTGATCTTGGCACTGAGAATCAAACTCCAGTCCTCTGGAGAAGCAACCAGTGCTCTTAGCCTCTGAGCCATTGCTCCAGCTCCAGTATAGCTAAACTTTTAAAGGATCATTGTTTATGTTATTATGATTATGAAAATCCCACTTACTACAGCTCTTTTGTATGTTATCGCATTGCTTTTTAAAATAATTTTTAAAATATATTTTGGTCAGGGTTCACCAAAGAAATAGGACAATGATGTGTGTGTATGGGAAAAGAGATTTATTGGCAGCGATAGGTTCGTGTGATTCTGGAGACTGAGGGGGTCTTTGTATCTGCAACAAGGAAGCTGGAGATCAGGAGAGCTAATGGTGTCCTTCCAGCACACATGGGGGAGAACCAGTGGTGTCAGTCTGAAAGCCTATGGCCTGGAGAGTGGGAAGACCTGATAGTGTGAGCTGGAATCTGGAGGCAGGAAGAGACCAATACACCAACTCAGCTGTCAGCAGGAGGCCTTTGTTCTATTCCTGCCTTCAGCGGATTGGATGAGGCCTGCCAACTCTGGGCAGTAGGCCCTCTTCATCATACCCATTCTCATCTTAAAGTCTTCCAGAAACAGCCTCAAAGACAAGCCCAGAATGATCGTCCAAATATTTGAGTACCCTGTGACCCTTCACATTGACACAGAAAAATTAAATGTGGTGATGCATTTTTCCAAGTACACTCAAACACGTAAAATAGCCTATCATTTGCATTCTAACACTTTGTTTTTTCTTTTTACATGTGTGTGTGTGTGTGTTGTGCATGTCAGTGTATGGTTAAGCATGGAGTCCAGAGAATAAACTTATGTTTCTCAGGCACTGTTCTTTTTTTTTGAGACAGCATCTCAAAAAACCTGGAACACACTGAGTGAGCTAGGCTGATTGGCTCAGGAGCTCCAGGAATTGGCCTTCCTCCATCTCCCAGGGTTGGAATTGAAGGCTTGTGCCATTGTGACAGGCAGACTGGGGACTCCAAACTCAGGTCCCCATGTTTAAGCAGACAACAGTTTACCTATTGAGCTATCTTTCTAGCCCTGGATTTTATTTTATTTTGGTTAGGTTTGATTCTGTATTTCATGTCACAGACTCTCCTCAAATGTCTGTCATCCCTTGGTGATTATCTACATTGGACAGCAAGGCAGTAGAAGCCAAGTGGAAAGTTCCGCCTCCATGGGTGGGGTCCTTGGCTGGTGAGCTTCTCTTGTGGAGAACAGATTTTGAACTGCGCTGATTACACGTACACGCGCACGCACACACACACCAGTAGGTAGATTCCTTTCTCCTGAGGCTGTTCACTTTCTCCAGAGGAGCTATCTCCTCCTGCCTGGAGAGGTGAACATAGGGTTGGTTGGCTTCCCAAGTGCCCCTCACCCACCTCTGGCCTGCTTCCTGCTCTGCAGCCCCTCTTCATTTTCTCCAGACCATAAACTTACTGCATATTTAGAGAGAGACCTGGGGGATACACCGTGGTCTGGCTGTATAAAGTGGGCCCCATAGCTCTTTTTTCCGTTGTGAGCCTAATCCCTATCCCTCCTGGGACCTCCTATTCTTCCAGGGGCTGAGGCACTGGGGCTCTGGGAGGCCAGATGCTTTTGTGTGGTGTGGGTACTGAGTTTATAACTTAGACTTTATTACGGCCCTTTCACTCGCTTGTCATGAAGATTGATGATGGCGAAAACCTTTTTTCTTCATAGATACCTTCTGTTTTTCTTTCTCTTTTTCCCCTCCCTTTGCTTCTGTGAGCTGAAGCATCTTACATTTCTTTACTTGACCATTTCTTAGGGCTTTGGGGAAAGGAAGGAAGCATATTTAACCAGAAGAGGAAAACTCTAAGCTTGCTTTGCAGGCCTAGGGAGTTGCTGCCTGGGGGGTCCCGGGGCCACCATGAATCCAGGGCTGGGGTATTTGGAACACATGTGCTGTCTTTGCCGCGCTCGCCTCCGATGTTTGTTTGCCCACCTCTGTGTTCCTTGGCGGTCAGGGATCTCTGTTTCTAGCCACAATATTTTGACCATCTGACTTCTTCCTACCGGTTCTCATGTCATCTTTATTGCCTCTCTCTTCAGCCTAGCTTTCCTTCCCGAAGCCTAAGCCTGCTCAGGTTTGAGTTGCGTTTCTGTTTCTTCTGTCTTCTTTTCAGTCCCAAGTGACCTTTTTCAGAGACCATCTAATGGTAGTCACTCTCAATCTCAGTAACTGTGAATCATTACACAGAGTCCCCATAGAAGTCAGATTTCTCTTGTATCTAACAGAGCAAGCAGGATATGGCCCAGGTGTGCTGGGTTGGGCGGTCCCTTGTCTTCTATGCCTTCTTATATCAGACAGCTGAGAATCCATTCAGCTTCAGTTCAATGGGCACAGCCACATCTTGGTCTAAGTGAACACCCGCCAGACATAGACTGCTACGCTGACTGTCAAAGCCTCTTTGACTATTCCTATAGTGCATGCTTCTCACCCCACCATGTCTATATTCACATGGGGCTTTGTGATTAGTTCCTAATGTAAATGCCTGGCCTAAAATGCATAGCCTGAGTTTATCCAAGGCCCAAACAATTATCAAACATTCCTCTTAGATAGAAGACAGATTTCTTTCCCTTGGCAGTGATTTCTAGCTGAGCTATATTACAGGATGTTTTACATTCTCTTGGTCTTGTAATAACACCACACCCAATCCAGTATTTGATACATTAGTGGCTACTTGGAAGGTTGTTATTTTTAAACATATATTCTTAGTCTGAGGCTTCTATATTTGTGACAAGTACAGTCCTGTTTCCACCTTTCCAGAGGTTTATGGCACCTTGGAACTTGCATCAGGAAGAGGTGGAGACCCATTGGCGTGGACCAACAGGCCATCTATGAGTCAGGAAAAATGAGGCCCTCACCTCACAGGCAGGAGGGATGTATGCTCTTGGGAGATAGCCTGTAGATAAACAGATTGCACTGGATGGTTGAGGTTTTACATTAGTCAGTGAGGAAACCTTCTGGAATCATCTCTTGCCTGGTTATTTAATGCCTTCCTTCCTGGTTCTGCTGTGATCCTCGGAGCCTGGTGTTATTGCTGCTTTTACAGATCAGTCAACAAGATGAGCCTATGGTGAGGTGACCAATCCAGGCCCACCATGTACTCTCAGGGCCATATGTCTCCATGAGAATCCAAGGTCCCTAGCTCCCTTCACTGCCCTACAGCAGCTTCCTCAGGCCTTTTCTGGATCATTCAAGCAAAACAAGACAGCTTCCTGCTATTTCCAGGGAAAGGGGGATGAATAGGGGTTCACTTCTTGGGACTGGTGGTCGATCCTCTTTGATTTCTGCAGGCCGCCAACTCCCCTGCACTGTGTTTACATTTGTAGAGATTTCGATCCATGGCCTTCTGGCTCTGGAAATACACTCTCTAACCCCTGAGTGAATCACTTCCTTCTCTGGGTTGCCGTTTCCTCAATAGTTACTGTCCTCGTGGCTGCTACCAGTCAAAAGCAACTTAACAAAGGAAGGATTTATTCTGACTCAGTTCAGGGAGTTCCAATTCATCCCAGTGGGGAGGTCACAGTGGCAGGAACTTGGGGGAGCTGGTCACACTAGCAGTCTTCCTTTCTCTCTTTTCTTCAGGCCAGAATCTAATGCTAAGGGAAAGTATGGCCTACATTTAGGACGGACTTCCCTGGCTCAATTAATCCCATCTAGAAACTCCCTGAGAGACATGCCCTGTCTGTTTCCAAGGTATTTTCTAGATCGTATCAAGTTGGAGGGACTTAAAATAAAACATAATGATAACTCTGAGGTATAATTTGGACCTCATAAAAGTATACATTTCAAGTATACAATTCAGTGATTCTTTTTTTTAAGTTTGGAGCAGCCTTTACCATAGATGAGATGCGGTTTAGAACATAATGATTATGTCAAGTTTCTCCTGTTCTCTTGTTCCTCTTCCTGTTCCCTGCTCCAAGGTGACAAGTAATACATAGCTTCTTATTCTATAGAGTTACATCCTCTGGGGATTTATATAAGTACAGTCCCACAGTACATGATCTTTTGCAACTGGCTTCTTCACTTTTGTAGAATGAGGTTCATGGATGTTGCAGACTGTGTCTATGACGTTCATTCTTATATTCCATTGTAGAAATATAAATGTGTGTCTATACATTCATAACTTGGATGTCAATGCACGTGGCACGCTTTACAAACAATGACTAAACCTGCTAAGACTATCTGCACTTGTGTCATTGTGAGGACATGTGTTCTCATTTCTCTTGGGTATACACCCAAAAGTAGAATGGCTGGGTCATCTGGTAACTTCTGTGTTTAATTTTTTTGAGGAAAATTCCCAACATGTCTGTACCATTTTACATTCCCACAAACAATATATAAGGGCTTCTCTCCTCCGGGAGCTTTTAAAAATTCTCATTACTGGGCCCTACTCCCCCTGGGGTCTGAGATGGGACCCAGGAATCTGCATTTAACAAGCCCCCAGGTGATTCAGATCCATCTGGTAGTAGACATGTCTGAACTCACTTGGATTGGGTCACCCCTGAAGCCTTCCTGAAGCCAATTGTCCCTGTTAGTTTTTGCCTCTAGGGCAAGATTCAGGCTTTTGCCAGGTCTGTGTTGGTGTTTGCCTTGGGACCAGAAGGGCAGTTATGGCTCAATCCTGCTCCAGGCAGCATGTGTAAATCTGTGTAGCACCTGCCCTGCATTATCCACAGAACAGGCCAGGGCTCTGCATCCCTGGCTTCGCCCACATAAAACTTTATCACAGGTTTTTATGTGTTATCACATTGTAAAAGTGCTATAAAAACCAAGGGGCTAGTTTTTCAGTGCATCGGAAAATGTCGCGTTCCTGTAAGCCGTGGTCTTAGTCGCTGTTACTTTGGAGCAAGCTTGCCCCAACCCCTGTCATTTATTAGCTGTGAGTAGGTTCTTACAGGCTCTGAGACTCTGCCCCTCCTCCACAGTGTACTTGGTAATAGAGACATCAGACGTAGAATAGGTGACTGCAGTAGGACCTGGTCCTCTTTCTTCTCACTCTGCTATTGACCGCATCCTCTTCTGCTGTCATGCATCTTTGTCACTGGGGACATGCGCACTTTGGGCATGCGTGTAGCCTTTCTAAGGAGTTGTGGTTCATATAACATCAAATTAATGAATTTCTTTCATACTTTGTATCCCCTCCACCCTTTTTTCTTCTGTTCTTCCTTCCTACTCATCTTTTTTCAATGGGGTCTTGCTATAATGGATCAGGCTGATCTTCAACTGCTAATTCTCCTGCCTCAGAAGTTTGGGGATTATAAGCATGGGCTTCCTAAAAATATATATATTATAGGGGAGAGAGAGGGGGAGCTGAAGTCAGGATGTCATATATGAGCAAAGAATTAAGAAACATATAGCCACCCTAGTGAGTATAAAGGGGACTGTCACTATCATTTGGATTGTCGTTGCTTGAAAGTACATCTTTTCATGTGTTTGTTGGTCATTGGTTTATCTTATTTGTAAAAATGTCTGTTCAAATCGTTTAGCCCATTTCTAAATTGGGTTGTTGCCTTTTTATTTTTTACTTGTAAGAGTCCTTTATGTATTTATATGTTGCTTACTAATAGGGACACTCTGAGGATTTTGCCAATGCGTGAACCTTACAAAAGCTATCACTAGGCAATATTTTTTTTTGAGACAGAGTTTCTCTGTGTAGCCCTGGCAGACCTAGAACTCACTCTGTAGACCAGGCTGGCCTCGAACTCACAAAGATCCATCTGCCTCTGCCTCCCAAGTACTGGGATTAAAGGATCTTCCACCACTGTCTACCTGGCAATATCACCCTAAAGGGACTGGTATGTTGGTTAATATTGTCACTTTGGCAGGATCTGGATTTACCTGGGAGACAACCTTCTAAATATGTGTGTGCGAGGGGCTTTCTAGATTGAGTTCATGAAGGAAGGAAGACCCGCTTCACATGTGGTTAGAGCCAGTGTGGGCTGGGTCTCCAGACTGAATAAAGAAGCGTGTTGAGCCCAGCATTTATCTCTCTGCTTCCTAACTGCAAGACACAATCTGAGCAGCTGTTTGACGCTCTTGCCCTCTTGCCTTTCATGCCAGGATGTACTGTTCTCTAAAACTGTGAGCAAGAATAGACCCTTTCTTCTGTAAGGTGCTCTTGTTGGGCACTTTGTTACAGCGACGGGAGAAGCAGTTAGTAAATTACCACCATGAATGCGGTCATCACTGATCTGAGATGATATTCTGAATATTTGACTCTTTTATGATTTTCAAACATGCCCTCTACCGTCTCTTCACTTTCTTGATAATGCCCTTTGGCAGTATTGATTATCATGATATCCAGTTCATCGTTCTCTTTTGTTCCCTATTCCTTTGAAGTCCTAGCTTCACATCTCACTGCCAAGTCCCAGACTGCAAAGATTTACCCTATGTTTTCTTCCAAGAATTTTACAGTTCCAATGCTTAAGTTTATGTCTTTGATTCTGTCGAAGTTAGCTTTCATACGTGGCATGAGGTAAGGGCCCCAATGCATGGAGCTGCTCGGTTGCCTCAGCATCATATGCTAAGAAGATATTCTTTTCCTTTGAATAGTCTCGGCACCTTGGTCCCAAAGCACTTGAGCATAGACTCAATTCTACTCCTACTGATCTACGCCTAACCTTTCGATGTTCCTACTCTGTTCCGTAATTATCAACTTTGAGCCAGTTTTAACTGTGAATCTTGAGTGTTCTTTGTTCTTCTCTGTTAACTAGCAACCCTGTTCTTCTGCAATATTCAGTGGCACAAGAATTATTCCTTGACCAGGGAATCATCTGTGTATGCCATAAAAACCACATGTATATATATTCTCTCTCTCAGTCTTGCTCTTTCTCTCTCCCTCTCTTTCACTCACTCTCTCTTCCTCCCTCCCTTCTGCCTTCTCTTTTTCTCTCTGTTTAATGTGATGAGACTTCATTTCTTCTGTTGAAGGCTCCCCTGAGTATTTCCTCCTTACCAGAAATCTGGAGCTTTATGGGTGGTCAGAATCCTCAGCCTAGGGCCCCTCTTAAGGAAGGTACCCACCTCTGCCTTTTTTGTTTCATTACCTACCCTGGTTGTTGGTGTACTTCCCCAGGACAAGGTCTCTGAATGAGACCCCAGGAGGCTCTGCAAGTGGATTGCAGTGTTTTGTTGTTGTTGTTGTTGTTGTTTGACTGGGGTTTCTCTGGTACCCTCCTTGTTATCAACAGGTAAATTGCTCAGCCCATCAGCAACCCGGAGGGTGGAGTTCCTGTGGTGAGACAGTGTAGAGACTCCGCCCAGAATGCTGTCCTTACATCCAGGCAAGTGAGGACATTCCGCTTACGTGGTTTCTATCTGACGCTCTGGAAGAGCATGACTATAAAATTCAGGAAAAAACCACAGAGCCGACTCCAGCTCAGGCTTTACCTTAGACACAGATTTAGGTGCTGCAAACCTCTGATTCTTCCTCTGATGGTGCCTGGATGCTAATTCTGCAGGACTAATACTCAGATCAGATGGAAGGAGAGGCAGGAAAACGATGAGCCCCACATCTGGTGGAGGGATTTAGATACTCTGAAAACCTTCCCACCTCCTTTACAGAGGATGCCCCTCATTGTGCAGAATTTTTTTATTTCCAAGAATCGATGTGTTCTTTCTCCATAGCACTCGTCTTCCTGGATCCTCAGACTAAAACAAAACCTGAAATAGACATATTAAAGAGAGCTTTACAAGCTCTCCAGAAGCAACTGAAGACAGACGGGCCTCGTGTACTAGAAATAAGTTGGGTAGCCTGTGCCATCCCATCGCATTGTGTTCATGGCCCTTCCTCTTTAATCTCTCTTGGCCTTCAGTTTGGAAGCTATTGCTTCTATTTTCCTCATGGACTGGCCTAGTGCTTTCTGCTTTTGCCCTGGCCTTTCATGAGTGTCTGATCTGAGTGAGACAGCAGGGACAAGAGACACAGAGGAGGAGACCAGTCAGAAGAGGAGCAATTGGAGGCGTGGGTGACTGTTTACGAGTCTGTTCTAAACATTTTGCCTTATTTTGAAGTTTTATGCCATAGGTCATAGTCTAGTGTTTACTTTCAAAATGCTTGGTTGGGAGACAGGAGCAAGCAGGAGATCTGGATGCTTGGTATTCCTGACATATTTGTTCTGCCCCCTTGAGAGGGTGGGTGGGGAGAAAGGAAGACCTCTGGGGCCACTGCCTGCTTTGTTGTTCTGAGCAGTTCCCTTCTGCTTGGGGAAACTTGTAGGTCATGTGAAGTGCAATAAAGAAGTGTGCATAAAGGGAAGGCTACTTAGAATTTCAGTGGTCGCCTGCAACTCCTTCTGGTTGTGGGTTCCACTGTAAGAACCCCCTCTGCAGGATTTCAATCATTTGCAAGGCCTTCCTTGAGAGATCCAGAAACTAGATTTTTCCCTCTCTTTAAGCTTTCCTTACTGTTGCGAGCTTTCAGAGAGGTCTGGGGATAGCAGGGATCTTAGGGTGGTTGGATACATCTTGATTGGAGTGGTCAGGCTGTATTTCTTGAAGTTTATCTCCGCTTGCCATACTAAAACCCTCGGCCCACAGGTAAGTGGAGTTCAGCTGTTAAATATCTATCACTTGTTTTTCTCCTCCCCCTAAAGTCTCTCAGCACACTCTAGGGCAAGAGTAAAAAGTTCCAATAGCATTATGTGTTCTTTTTGATTGCTTTTTCTTGTTTTGAACTCTTCAAGTAACGTCTGACAGGGAGATGGTACACAGAGAGAACTCGATTAAGTACCAAATTAAGAACTTACAAGCAGGATAATAAAATAAATGGATTGTGCTGGCGAATTCTAAGTGGAGATCAAAGCACCTTTGATAAACATCTTCTCCAGGAACCAACTCCCAGCTCCTGAAACCATGGCCCGGGGGGTCTGTTTGCTCCACCACCATCCTCCAAAGAATGTCCATTTATTTCCCTTTTAGGACCCAAGAATTTGCTGGTTGGGGCGATTCAATCCAAACAGAACATGTTTCATGTAAAATAACCGGGGTCTTTGATCACAGGACAGAAAGACTCTTCTGCCCTCAGATCAATTTCCTCCGCGACCTTATACAATTCTTCCATTAAAGGTTGTGATGGTTTTATTGATGTATACTTGTTGTTTGCCTTTAAACAGAGTCGGAATGCGATACAGGGGGAAATCTACCCTATTTGCATCAGTCAGAAATAACTAATTGTTCTTTCTTTCCTTGCTATTTGAAGTTATGAGTTGACTTCTTTTGGGCCCTTGTCTGCATGTTTCCTGGCCATTTGTGTCCTTTTAATGAATTATTCCTTGTTTTTGTTAATTAAAGGGTTGCTCCTTCCATATGTCTTTCATTTGCTCTCATCCATTGTGACAGAAGGGAATTTTGTTCTCGCCTACTCTTTACCCCCAATCTGAATTATTCCTGTTTTCTAACCGGGATGACACATTGAAATCCATTTCCTGGCATCTTTCAAAATGATTGAAGTTCATCTCCTAGTTCTTCATTAAGTTGGTCTTGGGCAAAGCTGTTGCTCTAGTCTAAAACAGTCATCATTTGTGTGTGTGTGTGTGTGTGTATTTATGTTTTGTTTTGATTTGAGACGGTCTTGCTTTGTAGCCCTGCCTGGCCTGAAACTCACATAGATCAGACTGGCTTCTAACTCCTGGTGATCTTCCTGTATCTGCCTCATGGGTGCTGGGATTAGAGATTGAAGGCATGCGTAGGGTTCTCTGTCTTTATTTGGAAATGGGCAGAGCTGTTCTCTCCTATGTTGGAATGAATAGCAGCAGCGGTGGAGAGTGGGGATGGGCAGAGTAGAGCAGACATCCAACAGAGAAGTGAAGACCCAACGAGCGAAGAGCAAAGGTGTCCAACAGAATAGAGACAGCACAGGTACTGGAACAGAAGCTGTGGCTAGAAGGCCAGTGTAGGGGTCAGAGAGACAGCTGAGCAACACGTTCATTGGACAGCGAGGTTCTGACAGCTATGCAGAGCAGACCAGTCTGCTTGATGCCCTGAGATGGGGTCATACCACCTGAGCCATTTTCTACTCAGTCAAGATGCATGTAGGCTGGTTTGAGAAGCGCTGGGGAGACAGGCACTGGGGATTGGAAGCCTCTGTCTCCGCGCACACTCCTTCCTGCTGTTGTGCGTTCTTTCCTTGGCTCAGCAGGAAGTGTATGTAACTAGAGGGGAAACGGTGTGACATGTCCTGCTAGTCTCTTCTAGCTTGATGAAACTCATGAATTAAAGAGCCGAGTGGTACTTTCTTCTAACACTGCAGTCCACAGATGCTGTGTGTGCTGATTCCTCATCCAGACCTTCTTCCCTTGACTACTCTTCACTGTGCGAAGGGCTCAGGAGGGCCTCCCAGTCTATCCTCACACTTGCTTGAGTCCCTAGTTTGGCTCTAGCAGTAGCAAGTTCTAAGAGGAGAATGCTGCCTACAGTATCTTGTATGAAACTCTTGTCCATTCTGATGCAGAAGCTCTCAGTCAGGAGGGGATGCTGGGGGAAACACTGGAGATTTATGAGCTGAGGGGTGATGACCCTGGATCCTAGCACCCAAGAGGTAGAAACAGGCAGATCTCTGTGAGTTTGAAGTCAGTCCGGAGTTCCTGGCCAGCCAGGGATACAGAGTGAGACCCTGCCTCAGAAAGCAATGTGAGATAAAATAGAGCATTCTCAGTTTGTGGCAGGATGGTTCAGATACTCGGGAGTCACTGGGTCTGAGCTCTGTGCATTTGCCATCGAACAGGACAGTGGCTGGGCATTGAGGTAGAGTTCCCACAGACTCTAATTAGGGTGTCGAGGGAAGAAATGGGTAGTCAGCACAGGCTACGTTTCACAGATATTTGGCACACAGCGTTGTCTGCTTTGGCTAAGGAGAGGATGGGAGGGAAATGATATAATGGTCTCTAAGGTTCAAAGGGTGATGTGTGAGGTGCTAGCTTGTAAATGTGAAACCCAGACACTGGATTGTAGGTGGATCCTACAGTTGAGATGTTTGCTTCTTCGGTTTTGGTTTGGAATTCGGAGAACTCTGGACTTTGTAGAAGTTGGTGTTTGGGGTTTGATGTGTTGCCTATTCTAGACTTGTATTCCTGGATTTTCCCTCCAACCACTCAGTACACAAGTTTTCCATTTAATATCATCCATCCTGAGTACTACCTCCTCTTTACTGATGTCCTAGGTCCCTGGGGAGGTTATGTCATAACCTGGCACTGTAAGTCTGGCATGGTTGCTATGAGCAACATCACCTGACCACTAAAGCACATATGTCCTTTAGCACTCCAAGGTCTTGTGCTTCAGATGCCACTGTGCCATGCCTAAGAAGGCCTATATCTAAGCAGACAGATATGATTGCTTTCCCCTGCTCTGCAGTTCTGCAGAGAACAGCTCATTGAGAGGGACACGTCTCCAAGGACGAGCATTGCGTGCTCACAGCCAAACATGGGTGAAAACTGTCCATCCTTGGCACTTTCGTGGGTAAGATGCCTTCTACACTAACATTTGAACACAGGAGCTGCCCCAGAGGTGAACTTGCCTGAGACCAGCTGGAAGACCTGTGCCACATAAAGACTAGAATCTCTCTCCTCATGAACAGAAAGGAAATTTTGTTCCTTCTGGATAAGACCTGCTGGAATGAGGAGGAAGAGGTAGCCTGCTTTCATTTCAGAGGATGAGTGTTGCCATGGTAAAGATTTTCCAGACCCAAAACTATCCTGGAAGTAGGTCAAGATGTTTGTCATCAATTCTGAAGTTTGCCACAGAGAGAACAATAGCCCTGTTCCAGGAGATACTACTTCCAGTGAAGCTAAAATATTTGATATTGCTTTGTGTATTTAAAAATATTTGGCAACACAATGGTCAGTATGATCCCTAAAATTCCAGCCCCAAATCTCTATTTTCTCATTTCTTGCCAAGCCTGAGAATCCTTTCAGCATTTTCCCCAGGGTTTGAAAGCATACATGTATTCCCTAAAAACCTTGAAATTATCTTTGGGGATCCAGGTGCTACTGGTTTTGGAGGAGCCTCCAGGGAGGCTCTGGCCTTATCTATGGCAGAGCGGATTCCATGTAAGGGACCCTGCTCAAAAGTACCCAACAGGCCCCATCCTGGGTAATTAATCTCCCTAACAGACTTGGGGATCTATGTAAAGTGAGTGGCAGAGTATAAAAGCTCATTAATCATCCGAGCATCATGAGCTCATGTTGTTATGAAATAAATATGCTTACTAAGTAGATCCAGATGCTATCAGATACGTGTTTCCAATAAAGAGGCTTCTCGCCTCAGCCACAGCAGTAAACACACAGACTTATTTGTAGCACCTCTTCAGTGCACTGTGCACGTGCCCTATCCTTTAACCTCTTTCCCAGCTCCCTCACCACTGTGAGAAGCAGCTGAGTGTTTTCTGATAGGAATTCTAGGGAAAGCTCTAAAAAGGTGGACGATGTTTCTCCACGTCTCAAGAGTTAAGGGGTGATGGAAAAATGGATATCACATAGCCACGCGCCAGCCTGATGCAAGACATTTTGTTCTATTCATCTTCTTGCCTAACACGTCAAAAGTATGAATTCGAACCTAGGTCATTACCAGTCACCAAGAGGACGTGCTTGAGTCTTAGAGGCCCCCTGCAAGCTCTCATGTGTGGATGGACAGATGGAGCTATGTGCAATTACAGCTGAAGTTTAGGTTTTTGATATGGGTGGACTGTCTTCTCAAGACCACCCCCAGGATGGGCCATGGAGCTGCAAGGCTAAGGAGGAAGGAATTCAGAGTGAGTTCAGGGTGGTGATTATCACTGATTTGGAGACACATGGAGGGGTGGGTTCCACTCCTGACTGCTACTTTTCTAACTGGTACTGCCAAAGGTATTCTGGCCCTCTGAGCTCATTTTCTCTGTTAACCTGAGTTTGGGGGAGGGGAGGATTAGTGAGGTTGTCATTATAAACATTCAGTACCTGAGATGCGCCGGGGTATGGTCTGCCGTCACCGTTTCTCACTGAAAAGTCATTCTCAATGGGAGTAGATTTCTAATTTGCTTTCTTTTGCTTTGAGGGGAACTGATTTTAGCTTATACTTTCAAGTCACAGCCAATAATCAAGAGAACTCAGGGCAGGAATTCTAGGTGGGAACCCGAAAGCAGGAATTGAAGCAGAGACCCAGAGACCGTGGAGGAATTGTGATAACTGGCTTGCTTTGTGTAACTGGCTCACTCCCCATGGCCAGCTCTTGATTTCTGATCTCCTGTGCAGGAGCGGGTCTTCCCACAATGGGCTGGGACTTCCTACATCAGTCATTAATCAAGAAAATGCCCCACAGATCAGATTGAGGAAATTTCTCTCCTTTTTTTCATTATTTAATTTTTATTCTTCTTATTAGTATCATTATTATTGTTATTATTATATCTTTTTCATTGGTTCTTTATGAATTTCACACCATGTACCCCAATCCCACCCAACTGTCCCTCCTCTCGTACCTGCCCTCCACCTTACAACCTCCCCCTCACAACAGAGAAAAAAATCTCATTGTAGAAGCTGTGGTGTGTCACAATGTGTACCACAGTGTGTGAGATATATATATATTCAATACTATCAATACTAGAACCTCACTGCGCACACGTGCAAACACACACACACAGTCACATACGTGACACCATCCAAGTGTGTCCCCTATTGCCCTCCCTTCAAATGTTGCTCTGTAAAGGACCACATTGTCTCCTTTGTTCTTGGGAACTCTGTGGGGCTTCTGCCTGGGAAGGTTTCTCTTCTTAATTAAGCGTCCATTTCCTCTGCCTTGTGGGCTGGCTACTCAGCATATCCTCAATGACCTGTGAGGCTGGCTTTCTATACCATGCCTTGGTCACAGCAGTGGCAGGGTAGCCTTTGTGTGAAGTCCCATCTTTTCAACCGTGGTCCATTGCTGTGTTCAGCTCCATCCTATGTGCTCAGGTGTTAGGGCTGACGGATGGACTATCACTGAGCCTTTAGGGTTCGATGGGTCTCAGAGTTGATGATTTCACTCGAAGGAAGCACAGGACTTGGGGAACCCTTTAGACCAGTGGTTTCTAACCTCCCTAATGCTGTGACCCTTTAATACGGTTCCTCATGTTGTGGTGACCCCACCTATAAAACCATTTCACTCCTTATTCATAACTGTAATTTTGCTATGTTATAAAGTATAATGCAAATATCTAATATGCAGGATATCTGATATGCGACTCCTGTGGGGTCTCAGCCCACAGCTAGAGAAGCTCTGCTTTCGACAGGTAGTTATAGTTTATATACTGCAAAGAGAGGTCAAATTGGGCAGAGGGTAGAAGCACATGGGGGTAAAGTCAAGGGACACCAGACACAAGATTCCGCACATGCAGTGGAGTGGCACCGATTGACCCCAAAATGATAAGTAACCATAAATGTGAAGTATGCTTGGCCAGAGAAGCAGCCGAGCCTTAGTGTCCAGGGTTTGTATTGAGGTCAGTTACTTGGAAATACAGTGCTTTGTATGATTGAGGTCAGATACTTGGGATCTCTTCCTGCAATCCCTCACCCCGACTGCAAAGCAAAAGCAGTCCCTCAGCACTGTCATCATGGTAGGATCAGTTTATCTGGACACATTGGTACAGCTTATTTATACAATAGGTCTGAAGCAAGTATTCACCCTGAGATAGGGTAAGACAAGGCCTTGACCTTACAGAAGACTACTCTTAGAGGGTCAGGCTCAGTGCTTGGTGCTGATCCACTGAACCTTCCAAGACTTTGCTTTAGAACATACAGGGTTTGAGCATCGAAAGCCTGCTCTGTTCTCTCTTCCTTGGGCCCTTTCTTTTTTTCTTTTTCTTTTTTCTTTTTCCTTTTAAAGAATTTATTGTTTTTATTTTAGGTAAATGTAAGTTTTGTTCTCCCAGAATAATGAAGCCCAGTTCTCCTGCCAGTAGCCAGAAAGGTTTCTCCTTCAGTGACCTCCACTCAGATAAAGCCATATCCTTGATTAAACCCAAGAAAGGCCTTAAGGATGAGTCACCGCGAGTGAGTCTGTGACGTAGAGGTAGGTGAGTGTGAACGCTGGTGTTGAGAGACACAGGAAGATGGCAGTCTGTACCCAAGTGTCGCTGTGGGCCTCTCAAGAGAACAAATCATGCTTAGACATTTCTTCTGCTGACTAGACGTGTGCATCTGTGACTTTGTGAGTTACATTAGTCAAAGGAATTAACTTACAAAGCATTTGAAGATAAAGGACAATGTAAACTTAGACATCTAAACAAGACCTACACAGTGACAATACCAGTTGACATCCCAGCATGAAGGGATATAATCCTGTGAGGATCCATCCCTAGGTGAAGAGCTACAGGCAATTAGTGCCCACTAAGAGAGAGGGAAACAGTCTTTTCCGGGAATGAGCGCCCTGGTAGGTTATATAACCCCAAGCGGTTATCTTTAAACACATACACATATCACCAACATTTAAATGGGTTCAGAGGGCTCACTGTATTTATACAGTGTATGATGTGTGATGTGGTGTGTGCGTGTTCGTGTGTGTGAAATATAAATACATATATATTTAAAGTAGAGGTCATGAATGGAGAGGAAACGGGGGCACAGAAAGACTTGGAGGGGAATTAGTATAGGGTGCAAATAAAATAAATACAGGACTCACATATGAAGTTTTCAAGCATGGTAGCAAAATAAATGTTTTTTAATTAAATAAAAATATGTACAGTCCCAGCAATTAGGAGGTAGAGGCAGGCACATCTCTGTGAGTTGAGTTCAAGGGCAACCTGATCTACATAGTGAGTTCCAGGACAGCCAGAGTTAGTTAGACAGTGAGGCCTTGTCTCAAATACACATACACCACACAGACACACACACACACACACACACACACACACACACACACACACACAGAGAGAGAGAGAGAGAGAGAGAGAGAGAGAGAGAGAGAGAGAGAGAGACTCTCACTCATAGAGAGATTTCAAAATGCCAAAGTGAATGGTGAATGGCCTCGAGGAATGACCCCTGAGATTGTCCTCTTGACTCTGCACATATGCATAAACAAAAACATATATACATATAAAAAAAAGAGTGATGTGACTGTTACTCTGAGATCATAAGCATCCTGGCCCTAGGTAAGCAAGCTCTTGAAGATCACTCATGGAGAGAGCATTGTCCTGTTAGGCGATAGCCTCTTGGCCAGTTATATTGACGTCTGACTCTCCTTCAGCATGAGCTGTAAACTCAAGCCCGGGTGAACGACTTCTTTTTCTTCCTACATTGCTGTATCCCTGTTTTGTTTTGTTTTGTTTTTTTCCTGCCTCAAGATAACATTCCCCATATATATTATTTTTTACCATTTTACAGTGTATAATTTGGTGGTTTTCAGTGTAGTCACTCTGTTGCGTAATCATTGCCTCAAGTTAATTCTATGATTTTACAATCGTGCCCAATGGAACCCTCTGTTTTCCAGCTCCTCTTATATCCTGAAGCCAGTTGGCAGCTTCCTTTCTCTTTAAATCTTCCTGTTGTAGAATTTCGTAGCAGTAGCGTTATTCAGTACAGGGCCGTTTGTGGCTGGCTTCCTTTGTTTAGCTTATTGTCCTATACCAACAGTTTCCCATGCCATGGCAGGCATGAGTTCTGCATTTAACTTAATCACTACATAATATTCTATACTATACCCTATCCATCTGCTCATAGACATGGATTCTTTCTACTTTTTAATACACACAGTTCTGCTATGAACATTTGTGTATGTGTTTAGTGTGGATGCATATTTCACTTTTCTTGGGCCTATTCCTGGGAGTGAGTTGCTGGATCACATGGTAACTCAATTTTTTTTTCCTTTGAGGAATTGCCAAGCTGCTGCCTGTGGCAGATACCATCTCTCAGGTCCCAGCATCCTTTGAAGACTCCAACTTTACCTCCTCATTGGAATTTTTTTATTCTCTGTCTTTTCTGATTTGGTAGGGAATAAATGCATAGCTTGCTGGGATTTTATTTTGTCTTGCGCTAATGTCTTGCTTGATGCACAAAGTTTGTAGGTTTACTGACTCTTTGCATGTCTTTTCAGGGAAAATATTCATTTGAATCTTTTGTCCGTTTTAAAGGTGGTTTGGTTTTCTTTCTGTTATTGTTAAATCGTAACTATTCTTTGTATACTCTAGAAATTTATCAGATCCATTTTCAAATGTTTTCTGCCAGGCTTATCTGTTCACCTCTTGATTGTGCCCTTTGAGATGCAAAAGTTTTAAGTTTTGATTGCTGGTTTGTTATTTTCTTTTCTTCTGTTGCCTGCGAGCTTGGTTTTACATTTAGGAACCCACTGTCTTCTTCAAGGTCACGATTCATGCATTTTCTTCTGGTAGTTTTATAGCTAAAGCTTCTATATCTTTTTGGCCTCAGATCTATCTTGAAATTTCTGTGCATATGCTGTGAGGTAAGGGTCCAGCTTCATTCTTTTCATGTGATATCCCATTGGCCTAGTACCGTTTGTCAGAGTCTTTTTCTCTCACTGAATGGTCTTGGAATCATTTTTGATATATTCATCCCCCCCCTCTCTGTCTATGTGTGTGTGTGTGTGTGTCTGTCTGTCTGTCTGTCTTTTGTATCTTAGCAGGTCCAGGTCCTGCTGTAGTGAGAACAGGGCCTAGCATGAAAGCCCGCAATGCTCCTGCCTCAGCTCTGCTCTCTATTCTACCATTAAGAGTCCGCAGTGATGCTGGTACCCTCTTGGGCAGCTCATCTCCGTGCTGTACCGTTATTTATACAAGCTCTCAAAGTCTGAGTAATCACTTTGGTTTCTAGACAGACCAGCAAGATAATGGCTGCCCCACTGCTTCGGAGGGCAGTACTCTCTACACAGTGCTCTTTGAACCCCTGCCTCCTCTAATCCTTCTACTTCGGCCTCCTACAATTCTTCCTACTTCTTTATCTACTTAGCATGATGTCATTTTATGAAACCAATACAAACTTTATGACTCTCGGACCATGGGGTTGGGAGAGATCTGTTAGAAAGTAGTTATCAGTAAGTTAGAGAAAATGCCTGCAGCATTGTGCAAGTGCCCTCACCACAATGTGCCAATTATCCTTTGCCTATTACATCAGCTCAGACTGAGTTTATGTAAAAGCACTGGATACCCTCCCCTGACAAAGAATGTGGATTAAAGGAGATAAACAGATTTCTCCATGGCATAAACATTTAGTAGGAGATAATCCAATGCTAGAATGACAGCTGCTTTAAACCTGGTACATTCCAGGTCATCACGTGAGAGGGTAAATAAGTGACTGACATCCTGGGGTTCGAACCCAGGGCCTTGTTCATGCCCAGCTAATATTAATGTCAGCTACTGTTCTGTCAACTGAGCTACATCCCCAGGTGTCACTCATCTACCTATGCTCCTAGTTCATAAACTCCAGGTGCAGTAGGATAGTTCGAGAGATATTTAAAATGGCAGCATTCAATCTGGCCTTTTTAATCAGCTGCCATGTTCCTGACTAGCCTAGGCCTGCGGGCAGGAGCTGCTGCAGCCATACCACCGCTGCTCAGCTCGGGCCATCCGCTCAGGTGGTCAGAGACACCAGTGTGGGAGATGGCTCTGCCAATTGTAACCCAATACCCAACATAGATATATCAATTACCTTTGACTGCTAGAAACACACACACATCCGCCTCCATGTTCCCCCCCTCTCATCCCTCTCCCCTAGCTCCTCCTCTTCCTTCTCTTTTTCCTCTCCTTACTCCTCCTCTTCCTCTCCTTACTCCTCCCACCTTAGCTTCTCCTACAGTAGGAGGCCCAGCCTTCGTTTTGGATCTCCATTTCAGGAAGCAAGTTAGGAACGGAAATGTTGACCTGCTGCTTCACAATGGAAATTTCCAGGGATTCACCACAGGATACTTCTACCCACATTCCACTGGCCACATGGGCCTCTTCTGGCCACACCTAACTTCACGGAAGGCCTAGTTGTAGAAGGGAAATGCCACTGGCTCAGCCGAAGTTCTATTTTTATGAAAGATACTGTGTTTGGGAAGACATCCAACATTTTCTGGCATGCATGTATTATTGAATAGCTCCTAGAACCTGACCTATCCCAAGAAAAATTTTAAACTAATTAGAGAGGTGCTGAACCTCAGACTCCCGGTAGTCTTCAACTCCTAAAACCCTGAGATTTACATGGGGCATTGGCTGATTTTCTTTCCAACTTGGCCTTCCATCTGACTTCCAAGTCTTTCTTTTACACTTATAAACAATGACTCTAGTGTCCTATGTTGAAGTCACACTTCTGTTGTGCCCATGTGCACACTACTGTTAGTCTAGTAAAAGGCCTACCCACCATCCTCCCAGTCGCTCCAAGCCAAATGCCTAGGAGCTCCCTCTGCTTCTCATCTCCTTGCTTTGATCCATCGGCAACCCTGACTCCTTGTCCTGGACATGTCCTGTTTCTGTCCTCTTTTCTCCCCTAGGATTCCAGGCACTCCGTGTTCTCCACGCAGCTCAGTGGGTACCTGGCATTTGCTTCAGCCCTGTTCCTTCCTTCCTGATATATTGCGGAGACGACCCAGAATTATTTGCTACCATGACCTCTGTTCAGAACTAAATTATAAACCCTTCCAGTTTATATATTTGAGCCCAAATTTCCAGTTTCTCAAGATATAAATGTGATTGGAAGTAGGACCTTTAAAGAAAAAAGAAAGAGATGTAAAATGAGTCTATTAAGGCGGGGATTAGTTCAGTCTGGCTGGTGTTCTTATGAAGAGACTGGTGCATGCAGAGAGGAGACAGGCTCCAGGGACACGTACAGAGGAAAGATGAGCCTGAGGTGAGGTGGTCAAGGAAACAGCCTTGTCGGTGTGACGCCTATGCACAGCTATCTCCTAGAACTATAAGAAAATGAGTTTGTGTTTGTCAAGCTACCCAACTAATAGTGTTCTATTATGGATGCCTTTGCAAACTAACAGTTTTCCATGGAATGGATTACCTCTGCTCTGTGCCAACCTCTGCTGCTGCTGGCTCTGTACACTGATGCGCTC
>NW_021604686.1:4694185-4718062 GCF_004785775.1 Grammomys surdaster | reverse complement strand
CTCTCTCTCTCTCTCTCTCTCTCTCTCTCTCTCTCTCTCTCTCTCTCCCCCCTCTGACTCCCTTTTCTTCCTCCCTCTCTCTTCCTCTTTCCCTCTCTTCCCTCTCTCCCTTCCTCCCTCCTTCTTCTTCCCTCCCCCTTTCCCTCCCTTCTCCTCCCTCCCTCCCCTTCTCCCTCCCTTTCCCATGTCCTCACAAGGCCTTTCTATGCTTGATGTTCCTACTTCTTGCAGTGATCTGATACTAGCTCCCTCCTTCTCATTCAGACACCCCACAAAGGCTCTCACTACTGTATTTTATTTCTGACCCCTACAGAAAGCAGCTTAGACGAGAAAGTTTATTCTAACTCACAGTTCCAGGTATATAGTCCATCACTGTGGAGAAATGACAGCGAGGAACTTGACACAGATAGTCAAGTCACATCCACAGTCAAGAACAAAGATGTCATGCTTAGGACTCAGCGAGATTCCTCTAATCTCACACAGTCCAGGGCCCCAAACCCTGAGTGATGAGTGATGAGTGGTGCCACCCATCAAGATGACAATCCCCTACTGAGACTCTGAACCCAGGTGTTGTGTCCTGTTGACAGTTAAAAGGAACCACCATAATAGCCTTATACTCTGCCATACATCCTGCTTTGATTGATTGGCTGACTTCTCTACCTGGAATTGTAGTTCCACTAAGGCAGCCATTTTTATCTCATCCCATTCCTTGCAGTGTCTGTTAGGACAGCACCTAGCACCTGCTAGGACCTCGTGGGTAGCCCTTGGAATGAAAAGGTCAGTGTATGGAAATGTCAGTTCTAGTATGTGGATGAGTGAAGATTCTTAGAGATACTGCTTTGAGAGGAAGACCAAGGCTGCCATTGGAAACAGTTTCTTAGGGGAATTGTGGCATTCTTTACTTCCCAACTTTTCATGCTTGGCTCTGCCCCGGTGCAGCTAAACATCATCTTTGTGTCCCGTATAATAGTCTCCCACCACTTGTAGCAGATTGGTACAGGTTGAGTACCTTATCTTATCTGCTTGTTACCAGGATCCCAAATTTTTATATTTGCGTATTCATAATGAGCTATCTTAGGAATGGGACTCAAGTCTAAACATGAAACTTGTTTGTGTTTCATTTATTCCTTCTGGCCTGAAGGTATTTTTTAAACCATATTTTTAATACACTTCTGTTTTTGACAGCAGTCTGTCCCAGAGGCCAGGTATAGAATTTTCCACTTGGATTTTAGAGTTTTGAGTTAGGGGTGTCCAGGCTTTCCTGAGACTAGCTCTGTTGGCTGTCACACTGCCACCTGTGTCACTGCTGGAATCCATGGTTTCTGTCAGGGAGGCAGAAAACAGCATAGATTGGCTGCCACAAATCAACATGAATAAAAGCCATCATTTAAATCTGTTCCATTTTCTTAGCACACATGGTCAAGTGTGTGGAAGCTTTCACTGGAGTGTGTGTGAGTGCATGTGTGTGCATGTGTGTGTGTGTGTGTGTGTGTGTGTGTTATTCTGTACAAAGGGGCCTTGAATACAGATGTTCTAGAAGCCCTTAAAAGTGTTTCTTGGTGATTTTATTTTAGGCTGGACTGACATGTCAAGGCTTAGGCTTGATACTTTTGATTTTTATCAGTTACTATAAGAAAGATTTCTATTTTTAGTGTTTTTCAAGAACCAAGTAGCTATGTTTCCAGTCTCAGACAAACCACACCTATATCATATCATGTTTATGTTACAAGAGCTCCCACCACAGTTTACCACAGTGAGTTAGTTATTCTGAATGATAAATATACCTCCTATTAGAGTGTTAAAATTTACACAATACTCAAATGGTCTCTTACTTTTAAGCCTATTTCTAAAAACAAATGCAACATTTGAAGTCTTACTTTAAAAGATGTTAGAACATAAAGATATTTTATACAATTTATTTATTGAATGGGGGTAGGTGTATACATGCATGCTTTGGCACATGGGTGACAGTCACGGGACACCCGTGGAATCAGTTCTTTCTTTCTACCATGTGAGTCCTGGGAACTGAATTAAGGTCATCGGGCTTGGCAACAAATACCTTTACCCACTGAGCCATTTCCTGGACCATTTAGCAATCCCCGTACTATATCCAGCCAAAGCTGGTCACCTCGGATCAGTCAGCCTTTGTGGGGCTCATTCCTTGTGACAGCTCATCTCCCTGTCAGCCCTCATTGATTGGGCTCTTTGGACCTGTAGAATTTCCCCTATCTATACTGTCACATCAACTGATATTGCTTCATGCCGCTCTTGTTCAGGCAATCATATTGTTGAGTATTCGTAGGTACATTTTCCTGTCATTCCTAGGGCTCTCTAACATCCTGGGGTCTGGCTCCTAATCTCTCCACTCCCTCTTCAGGGATGGTTCCTGAGCCATAGGTGGTACATTGCCCTGAAAATGTATCAGTTAGGGTTGGGCACCTCATGGACAGTTAGTCTCTGCATTTTGACTGGATGTGTATCTCTGTGGTAGTCTCCACCAGGTTGGGCTGGTGCACAGGCTATGGGATAGAAGCCAGATGCAGAAGTTAGGGATGGCACCCAAGGATCTGGATTTCATTTTTGGATGGTATGAGGGTAAAGAACAGATAGATACAGGAGCCAGTCAAGCCTCTGTTTAATGCCTTTGAAACTGCTGTAATTGCTGGACTGCCTACTTCTGCTCCAGCAAGAGTGGTTCTGTAAAACTGGCTGCGGAGACACGAGAGAAACCTAGTCCTATTTCTGCCAAATAATGTCTGCCACTCCTCCTTGTTTTGCTGTGTCAAGCTCCTGCGGGCCTGTGGGTGTGACTTAGAATTGTCCTCTGTGGTTTCTCAAGCTCTGCTGAGCTAAATTATCACCTCGTGGACTTGTCAGTCATATTCTCTGAGATCAGCTACTGAGTGGGCTGTCCGCTCTTTCTCGCCAGTTGTCTGAATTCTGCAGTATTTAGAGCTTAAACAGAGAAAAGATAGGCATGTCAAAAGATGAGGAGACGAGTTGGGACCTTTGAAATCACTTTACAGGATCAAGACTAGATGTTAGTGGCTTCTTGTCACATGAGCCCTCATTTGTGAGTAATGGTCACAACAGGTAATGAGCAGGAGAGTCACGTAAGCTGGCATCCATATTTCTCTCCCAGATGGATTGTGTATCAGGGAAGCTAGGTGTTCTTGCGGCTGCAATGCAGTTAAGATAGGGTGACCGATATGCTGGAGGGTGCATGGTTTGAACCAGGGCTGCCAGCACAGAGGTTGCAAGTGAGACCTTCTCATAAGCTCTGACTTAAGTGATCAATCTCTGAAGAATTTTGGTTTTCTCATTCATAAAATAGCCCAGTAGCCACTATATTTAACTGAATTATAGGAGTCTAATATGCCCTTATTAAAAGGGTTCTTGCTCATTGAGTTTGAGTAGAATTAGCTAAGGAGGGCTTAAATAAAGAGTTGGTTGTGTTCTTTGTATCGATCAGAGTGTGTGTGTCCTATAAAATAGGCACTTCACCTGCTTGTCTAGGACACGTTCTTTCTGGGGTGAGATAGCCCATGTTATGTGGACTTCCTTTTGTATGCTATGCAGATGACATCCTGACCTGATCTTCTCTGTACCGGTCCTTCACTTAGGAATTACAGCTCTCTTCCGGCTTTTTTTTTTTTTTAAAAAAGAGGGTCTCACTATATAGTTCAGGTTAGCCTTGAACTCACAACTCTTCTTCCTGAGCCTCCCTAGTGCCAGGATTGCAAGTATATACCACCTTGCCTAGCTTATAAGTTGCTTCTCACAGGTCACTTATACACAGTTCTACTGAAGTGCTTCTCATCCTGTTTTGACCAACTTTTTGCATTTTAGGATGACTTCAGCTTATTACTGATGTCACTCTATTGTCTTGAGTGTCCAAATGCATGCTCAGAAAGGACTTTACTTATGACAATAAAAACCTTCAACAACAGTGTGCACTCCTGATCACTGAACAGTCTCTCCACTTTGTATTAAATGCCTTTTCCTTATTTATACTTTTAGATCTTGCTTTATTCTACGTTTAAATTTTCATTTACATGAAATTTATTTTTATATACTATTCATTGTGCATATAATTGTTATGTTTTTCTTTCCTTTTTAAGGCAGGGTCTCACTGTGTATCCTTGACTGGTCTAGAATTCACTACATAGACCAGGTCCACCTGCCTCTGCCTCCTCTGACCTGTGCTTAAATGATATTTTTTTCTTATGGCACTACTCTTCACTGAGTGGTATCTCCCCCCACCCACGATTGGTCATGTTGCCTTTGGCCTATTTGTTTTCAAAGAACGCACCAAACACTAAGCCTTTCCGTGATGATTACCATCTGTGTGAAGAATCCAGCCAAGTTTGAGACCCTCCAGTTGGTCCTGAATTTGAATGTTCCAGAAAGAAACAGTTGTAGGAACTTAGCTGCCTTACCAGAGAAACAAGACCAAATCTTTGACATGTATGCCTTGGGTGCTCAGCCTGGTTGACTCATTAGTGTAACAGACGACCCACAAGTCTAAGTGAATGGACTGAATCCTTCCACCACATGGGTTTGCTGTTCCTTAGGGCCTTTAGGATCTCCAGTGCTTCCTATTCTCTCTAACTGTGTGTATGGGAAGACATAAGCCAATGGATCTTTCTTGGAGGTTTCGATGGCCAAGTCTGCAGGTGGCATATCTTGCTGTGGCCCATGTGCCATTGACTGCAACTCAGCCAAGTCATCTGACTGCACCCAATAAGAGATTCTGCAAAATGCAGTCTAGCTGGGATTTTGGGAAGAAATGTATTAGATAAGCATCAAGTAAATAAGGCCCATCCTTCAAATCCAGAAACCATTCGTCCTCAAAGCAGAACATGCTGGCTGCATTCCCACTGGCTTCTCAGCATCTCACACAGTTACTGGGGCTAGGATGGGGACAGTGAGGCAGGAAGGGAAGGGAGGGAAGAAGGAAGAGAGAATGGGAATAAGAATGGAGGGTAGGGGCTAGTGAGATAGCTCAGTGGTTAAGAACACCGACTGTTCTTCAGGAGGTCATGAGTACAAATCCCAGCAACCACATGGTGGTTCACACCATCAGTAATGAGATCTGATGGCCTCATATGGGTGTCTGAAGACAATGGACTTTGGGCCGGAGCGAGCAGGGGTGGGGGTGGGGGGTGGGGGATGGCTGAACCAGTGGGGGCCAGAGCAAGTGGGGCCGGAGCAAGAGGGAGAAGGAAATCAGGGAGAGAATAGAGGATAGGAGAGAGATAAAGACAAAGGGAGGGAAGGTAGAGAAGGGAGTGAGTGAAGGAGTAGGAAAACCCAAGGAGACCATGTCAGATGTGTAGGTCAAGCAGGGATCCGCCTTGGTGGAGTGGTGTGGTAGCATTATCTATAGAGGCAAGGCTGTTTTGAGGTCTCTTTAGATACAGTGCTTCCTTCCCAACACTGGCCTGTGTTGGTAGGGAAGGGTCCATGTCAACCTTCTCAACTTAGTTTCTGGAAGTCCTGATGGACTCTAAAGAATTGAACATGGGGAAGGGTTTCTTCAGTTCTAGTGTCAATAAGGCTCCTTGAAGCTGGAGGCTGCTGCCACCAGTGCACAGCTGGATTTGGCCGTAGAGTTACATCCAGTCATCTCAGTGGGGTTCACTAAGAAGACAGTGCAATGGATCATTGGGGCTGAAATCTAGAAATTCTCCGTTAAGACCTTTATTTTATTTTTATTGCATTTTCGTTATTATTTTTGCCTGCTGTAGGAGAAGTCCATATTGGGAACAGAGCCAGATTATCATATGAGTCCATGTTGTGATATCAGTGTGGTCTCACGGACCATTCCCAACCCTGACATTTGTATTTTCATACAACACAAAAGGCGTCCTGGGAATTGCCTTTCAAAGTCCCTCAGAACGCGTTGGCAGAACCTGAGGATTTAAAACACCAGGGTGGAATGAAAATGTTTGGACAGATTAGATTACCTGCATGTTTGCTTGTGTAAGAGTGGTCTGAATACAGCTGGGGATAACTTTTAGGATTGGATGTTGAATTCTAAAATGATTGAAAAGAAAGCTACTATGCTTCTACTTTCTTTTTCCCTGGAATAGACTTATGATGGAGAGAACTCAGAGCGAAGGCCCCCAAAATAGTAAAGGAGCATGCTTTCTGTAAAACCATTTTCATGACCATTAGATAGAATAATCTTGAAGATGATAACATGTGCCCATTGGAAAATTTGTCTCTTTACAATTGTAAGTCATTATTTCAACCTTCAAAGAATTCAGGTGTGTGTGTGTGTGTGTGTGTGTACACATATGTAAATGCATGCATGTGTGTGTACATGTATGTATGAGTACATATATAAATGCATTATGTATATGTGTGTATGCACGTGTGTGTGTGTCACTTCTTAGGTGCTGCCCATCTTGGTTTTTGAGATAAGGATTCTCACCGGCCTGGACCTTGTTAAGTGGGCTAAGCTGGCTGGCCAGTGAGCCCAGTGATCTGCCCATCTCCACCTTCTTAGCTCTGAGATGACAAGCATATGCCACCATACTTAGCTATTTTACATGGCTCTGGGATTCAAACTCAGGTCATTATACCTGAGACGTAAGCACTTTACAGGCTGAGCCATCACCCTGCTCTCTGCCTTCATAGATGGTTGTGGTGTTAAATGAAGTTACCTAGAATGTTGACTAGGAAATGCTGGGTAGTTGGCCAGGCCAGGGTACATGTTAGTGGTTCTTCTGACCCTCACTACTGTTACTGTAGACAAAGAGTGGACTATAGAAGTAATATACCTGGAGCTAGAGTATTCTTTACTCAGTCTGTCTGTCACTTATGGAATGATGGTGAGGGTAGGGGGAGAAAGGATTCAAAGGGTATGGGGTTATGTCCTTAATCTGCTAAGCCACTGTAGTTCATGAAGAGACTGCTCTGGTTCGTTTTTGTCAATTCGATACAACCTGGGAAGAGTGGTACCTCTACTGGAAAATGTTTCCATCAGATCAGCCTGCAGGCAGGTCTGGGCAGTTTTCACCACTAAGGATTGATGTCAGCGGGCCTCAGTCATCCTGGGTGGTACCACTCTGGGTCAGTGGTGCTGGGCTATAAAAGAAAAGAAAGCTGAACAAGGAAGTCTCGGGCAGCAGGCCAGTAGGCAGCATTCATTCCTCTGTGCCCTGTCCCTTCCCAGTTCCTGCCCTCACTTCCCTCAGTGATCCACTGTGATCAGGGAGTGTGAGCCAAGGAACCCCTGTCCTCTTCAAGGTGCTTTTAGTCATGGTGCTTATCTCAGCGACAGAGACCCCGTTATGATGGCGGTTAGTGGAGGAGTGAGCTGTACGGAAATGCTGGTATGAGACGAGAATTCCAAATGAAATGGACATTTCCGGTTTCTTTGGAAACTCAATTGTTTCACGTAATGTGTTTCTGGAAGCTGTCTTGAGAGAGGATGTTTTGCTGAAACAGACATGTGAGAGGATGCATGATGTTTGGAAGGAGTATAAGTAGAACCCCACAGACAGTGAAGGATGCTCTTGTACTGCCACTCCTCGCAACACTTCGCTGGTCTTCACTTCATTGAGAGAAGTGCACCAAAGAACTTCTCGTGGTATTCCAGCTGATTCTCACCACTTCTACTGACTCATGCCGATTGTGGTTTCTGCTGGATCGAGCCACTGCTACTGATTCCTGTTTAGTGTTTGCTATTGGACTGAACTGCTGGTATCCTGACAACAAGAGTAAAATCACATCCAAAGAACTACTTCTAAACAGGCCCACAACCCCCTCTTCCTATAAACCTTCTTCTTCCCCTACCTCTGGTCAGTGGGCTAGTAGGGGAGGTCGAAGCATTCTAAAACCCTAAATAAAATAGGTTTAGAAAAACTAAGTCTACATCCAAATCTCTTAAAACGTCCCCAAGTCCAACTCCAGCAAATCCTCTTTTAATTTCCACTATTTTCTAAAGCATTCTAGAAAAATAGAGCTCGGTTTCTACTCCCCTTTCTCTGTGTCATGTTTAGGGCTGCCGTCCCAGCAGAGGTATCCCCTTGGTGGGACTGGTGTGAGCCTGAACTTTTCTCAGTGAGATGCAAAAGGGTATCTGGTCATGTGTTAGAAATGGGTAAGCCTAGGCAAATACATTCTTTGTTACAGGATTCTCAGAGCTTTGAGCGGATTAGCATGAATTAAGAGATCTTCAATTGATCTTCCTGCCTGTCTCTGTACCAATACCAGGTAGTTTTTATCACTATTGCTCTGTAGTACAGCTTGAGGTCAGGGATGGTGATTCCTCCCGAAGTTCTTTTATTGTTGAGAATGGTTTACGCTATCCTAGGTTTTTTGTTATTCCATATGAATTTGAGAATTTCCTTTTCTAACTCTGTGAAGAATTGAGTTGGGATTTTAATGGGGATTGCATTGAATCTGTAGATTGCTTTTGGCAAGATGGCCATTTTTATTATATTAATCCTGCCAATCCATGAGCATGGGAGATCTTTCCATCTTCTGAGATCTTCTTCAATTTCTTTCTTCAGAGACTTGAAGTTCTTGTCATACAGGTCTTTCACTTGCTTGGTTAGATTCACACCAAGGTATTTTATATTATTTGCAACTATTGTGAAGGGTGTCATTTCCCTAATTTCTTTTTCAGTCTGTTTATCTTTCATGTAGAGGAAGGCTACTGATTTGTTTGAGTTGATTTTATAACCAGCCACTTTGCTGAAGTTGTTTATCAGGTTTAGGAGTTCTCTGGTGGAAGTTTGGGGGTCACTTAAGTATACTATCATATCATCTGCAAATAGCGATATTTTGACTTCTTCCTTTCCTATTTGTATCCCTTTGACTTCTTTTTGTTGTCTAATTGCTCTGGCTAAGACTTCCAGTACTATATTGAATAGGTAGGGGGAGAGTGGGCAGCCTTGTTGTTGGTGGGACTGCAAGATGGTGCAACCACTTTGGAAATCAGTGTGGCGGTTCCTCAGAAAATTGGACATAGCATTACCCGAGGATCCAGCTATACCACTCCTAGGCATATACCCAGAAGGTGCTCGAACATATAATAAGGACATATGCTCAACTATGTTCATAGCAGCCTTATTTATAATAGCCAGGAGCTGGAAAGAACCCAGATGTCCTTCAACTGAGGAATGGATTAAAAAAATGTGGTATATTTACACAATGGAGTATTACTCAGCTATTAAAAACAATGAATTTGAGAGGTTCCTAGGTAAATGGATGGAACTAGAAATTATCATACTGAGTGAGGTAAGCCAATCACAAAAGAACACACATGGTATTCACTCACTGATTATTGGATATTAGCCCAGAACCTTAAAATGCCCAAGATGCAACTCACAGGCCACATGAAGTCCATAAAGAATGAAGACCAAGTGGGGGTGATTCGGTCCTTCTTAGAAGGAGCAACAAAATACTCAAGGGAGCAAATATGGAGACAAAGCGAGGGACAAAAACTGAAGGAGGGGCCGTCTGAAGACCTTTCCACCTGAGTATCCATCCCATGTGCAGTCACCAAAGGTAGATGCTGATGTGGAAGTCAGGAAGTGCATGCTGATAAGAGCCTGATATGGATGTCTCCTCAGAGGTCTTCAAGAGTCTGACATATTCAGAGGCAGATGCTCACAACTAGCCATGGAAGTGATCATGGGGTTCTCAATGGAGGAGTTAGAGTGAAGACTGAAGGAGCTGAAAGGATTTGTGGCCCCATGAGGAGAGCAACAATACCAACCAACCACAGCTCCCAGGGTCTAAACCACCAGCCTGGGAGCACTTATGGAGGGATCCAGGGCCTTAGCTGAATATATAAGAGTGGAGGGCCCTGCTGGGCACAGGTGGAAGATGAGATCCTTGACCTCATGAAGGCTGGACGCCCCAGGGGGTGGGAGGGAGTTTTGAGGGTGGGGAGGGGGGAGTGGGGGGGTAGATAGAGGTTACATCCACAAAGAAGAAGGAGGAGGTGTGAGGGGATTGGGGGTTCCTGGGTGGGTGGGGGATGGGGTAAGGGGACAACATATGAAATGTAAATAAAACATCCAATTAAAAAAAAAAAAAAAAGAGATCTTCAAAAGGAAGGCAGAGTACTTTACTAGAACAGTCCCTGAACTTTTTCAAGAGGGTGGAGGCAGCTGTTTTACCAGCGCTCTCCCAGACCCCTCCTTGAGAGTGAGCTGGGGATTTGCTGACTCCAGTTCACACTGACTCAGTCTAAGGGACTTCTAGGTGAACTCCTGTTTCCATAGGTTGCCCTTTGAATGAGGATACTCCCTGTCTGCCTCCCAGTGCTGTCACCCAGAACCATGCCATAGTCCAGTGGAGTGAGTCAGGTGACTTCACGGAGCATTTCTGTATGAGAAGGAGTGCGCTGTCCCTACTACTGTGACAGAGGTCATGAAGAGGTGGGGCCAAGATCTTTAGAGCAGAGGTTCTTACCCTTCCTGATGCTGTGCCCCTTTAATACAGTGGCTCATACGGTGGTGAGCCCCAGCTGTAAGCTCATTTTGTTGCTACTTCATAACTGTAATTTTGGCGCTGTTATGAATCATGTGTGATCATCTGTGTTTCTGATGGTTTTAGGAGACATCTGGGAAAGGGTCAGTTAACCACCCCCCACCTCCACAGGGGATCTCCACCCACAGGTTGAGAACCCCTGTTCTAGCGTCTTCCTGAACATTCTTCTTTCAAACTTTAGTGATGGCCTAGCCACTAAAAAATGAGAGTTGTACAGTTTCTTTAAAGTTGTTTTTTCCTCCCTGCAACATTTCAAAGCTGTGCCCTGAGAACAGATTTGAAGCAAGTAAGTCATTAAAATATCAAAAGCAACCGTGAGTGTGAGGGCCCTGAACTGAATAGATACAGCTGCATTCTTGAAATTCTCTAACAGAGGGCAACAGTTCTTAATGAGGTGAGCGATCTGACCAAAACCTTACTACCTGTGTAAACAGTAAGTGGGTGAGCAACCCTTAAAGGAACTTAGGTTATATAGTCAGGGTAATAAGGGCAGACTTCCCCCTTTGAATTTTTAAAACTCCCCAAAGCAGCTTAAAACAAATAAAAGCGCCAGTCAGCCATTGCAAACGTGAATGGCAAAGACGGTTAAAAACTAAAAGGGGAATTTAGAATGGAATGAGATGAGGACGCAGGTTGATAAGGATCAGATTGAGTTGAAAGTGAGCTTGGGGCAGATTGAAGTGCACTCAGGGAGGTTTTCATAGACAGGTAAGTCGCATTGTGCAGCCTCTGGCCTGGAAGAGACTTTTGTTTTTATTATTTGTGTGGTTTTTATGTGTAGTGTTTATATTTGTATATATTCGTGTGCTGATAAAAGAGTGTGTGTGTGTGTGTGTGTGTATGTGTGTGTGTGTGTGTATATGAGAGGGTATGAGTGTGTGTGAGAGAGAGTGTGTGTGCACATGTGTGTATGTGTATGAGAGTATGTGTATATGTGAGAATGTGTGAGTGTGTGTATGTGTGGTATGTAAGAATGTCTGTGTGTGTGCATGGATGTGTGTGTGTGTGTGTGTGTATGTCAGAGGACAAAATTTGTGAGTGGATTCCCCCCTTTGCCATGAGATACTGAGGTGGTACCTCAGTTGTCAGGCTTGGGTAGTATATCAATGGTCCATTCACCACCCCTCCTCTCAGAGCAGGATTGTAGATGCAAGGTGCCCCACACATCTTTTTCCATGGATGCCAGAGATCAAACACAAGTTCCAATGTTTTCATAGTAAGCGCTTCACTGTCTCAGCCGACTCCCCATGTCTGACTCTCATTTAAAATACTGAGTAGTAGACTTTTTTTTTTTGATTAGTAGACTTCTAAAACCACTCATGGATTAGTTAAGTGTTATTACACAATAAATTGTCCCAAGACTTATTGCCTTAAAACAACAGTAAATATTTATCTCAGTAAAATGTCTGTGGGTTCGGACTTCAGACATGTGGGTGGCGGTTCTGGGTCTCTTTGGGGTGAGCTGACCCTGGAGGACATACTTCCACAGTGGCTGAGATCACCCATGCTGGTCCTCTGGAAGAACAGTCAGTGTTCTTAAGCTCTGAGCCAACTCATCACAGACCAAACTATCCAAAATAAGAATTGCATCTGAACTGACATGCAGAAGGAACCTTTCCATCTGTTGTCATGTCCTACACAATTCAACGTGACATTTTTATAGGCAAATTGTATATACGTTGTACAAGCTGTTGCAAACCATCCTGAGATGTTTGAAAGAACACAGAGGATGTGTGTGGCCGTATGCAAATATGAGCATGTTATCTAAGGGACTTTAACATCTGAGGATTTAGGTATCCATGGGGTATTTGTATCAGAACTACTTCTGCATGGCTTTAGAGGGACCGCTGTCCTGAGGGTGTCTATCATGAGGAGCCATTCTGCCACCGACTATCACAACAAAGACCCAAAGACTATGAACACAATAGAGAAAGCTCAGCCTTATGGGAGGGACGAGGGGCCCAAGAGGTGGACAAATGGTGGCAGCTTAGAGAAGACAAGGTTGCTAAGTCCCGGGAAAGTCATTTCTCAATGGAAGGCGTGAATGTGAAGCCAGCCAGTGAGGACACAGGGGAGACATGGGGCGGTGAGCAGGCCCATCCTGTCCTCTCAGCTCCCACCCGGGCTTCCAGCTCTTGTGGGGCCTAGGACGGTCATCTTGAGCACAAAGCTATCAGCAGCACAGCAAAGCCTGACATTAAGGTCCATGAGGCCCAAGGCTATAAAACCAAAGTCATAGCTAGTGAGAGATAAAGAGTAAAGGAAGAACCAAGGCTGTACAAGGATAACAGTCATCTCACTTAGAGAATGCTCACTGAACCATTTGTCTCACAAGAAATATGTTTAGAGGGGCTGGAGAGATGGCTCAGAAGTTAAGAGCACTGGCTGCTCTTCCAGGGGACCTGGGTTTGATTTCTAGTACCCCAGCCTTCTGTAGTTGGATCCAAAGGATCCGATTCCCTCTCTAGACTCTGCAAGTACCAGGCACATAAGTGGTGCATACACATGCATATTTTTAAAAACAAAGGATCTGGTACATAGCACAGCATTCACAAAGCCCTGGGTTCTGTGTCCAGCACGGTGTAACTCCAGGCATGGTGGTGCATTACTAAGTCCCACCTCCATAGGTAAAGGCAGGAGGGTCAGACACTCAAGATCCTTACGCCGACAGTGCCAAGCCTGCATGGAATATATGAGGCCCTGTCAGAAATGTTTATTATACATGCTTTGAAAACTAGAGATAAGCAAGGAGAACATAAAAATAATTTGTAGCCCCAAGACTGGACTCAAAAACTGTTATTTAAAATGAATCTGTGTTCTTCTAGTGATAGGAATACATTAATATCTGTCTCTGTTTCTCTGTCTTTCTTTCTACATCTTTGTCTGTCTCTCTCTCTCCTTCCCTTGTGTGTGTGTGTTGTTTGTTTTTGTGGTGTCATTCTCTACTTTTCTGTCTGTCTGTCTGTCTCTGTGTGTGTGTGTTTCTATCTCCTCTCTCTCTCTCTCTCTCTCTCTCTCTCTCTCTCTCTCTCTGTGTGTGTGTGTGTGTGTGTGTGTGTGTGTGTGTGTGTGTGTGTGTGTGAGAGAGAGAGAGAGAGAGAGAGAGAGAGAGAGAGAGAGAGAGAGAGAGGGCATTGGTTGGTTTTCTGTGTGTGTAAAGTCATATAATTCTATGCTTTTCACATGGAGCCTGGTGTCTAAAGTGTCCCCCCTCTTGAAGGCAACTTTATAGCAGTGCTTTTTAGCCTGCTGTGCATCAGTGCCCCCATAAGACATCATTCTAACGCCACCATGGAATCACAATGCCACCTACATATCGTACATCTGTTTCTATGCTTAGCTCTTTAGAGGGATGCAGCCTCCAGTGAGTGCACACTTTCCCTCCTTGACAGCACATGAACGGTAGCTATCTATTAAAATAGCTTCAAGGTGACTCCTTATGTGAGTGGGCAGTAACTTGTATATTTAAGCCCTCATACTGAAAGTGGGGGTTATGCCCAGACCTCATGTTACCTCTCCTCATGTCCCCTCCTGTTCCTTCATCCAGAAGAATGGCATTCTGGTCTCCAGCCTCCACTGGTTCATTCTTTCAAATCTGAGACCCTGGCTTTTCCTTTCACGGTTCATTTCAGTACCACCACCCCCAACACATACTTGGTACCAGCTCATTCCAAGGCTAAGAAATTAATTCGTTTGGAAAGAGGCAAGTGTCGGGATGAGAAGGATGCGGGAAATGTGGGTACCCAAAGAATACCATAGAATATTCTTAGCTGCACAGACTTCCCCAACCCATGGCAATTGGTTGACTGCCCCAAGAATAGCTACAGAGGTAGCTCATCCTTGTAAACCAACCAAAAACATTCTGAGAGTTTTTCAAGTGGTTTATTTCTGTCACTTGATCGCATAGTATACTAAGGTAAATTTTGCAGATGCATGCTGCTGAAAGAATAGACTCAACCGAAAGTGGTTCCAAGTGAGACATAGTACCAATCCTTGGAACTCAGGTCACATGGTTATCTGTACAGTAGCATATTGATATGGTCTAGTTTGTTTTCATTTGATTTTTAGTTTTAGGGATGTGTATATATGGGAGGGGGTATGTGAATACAGGTGCCTACAGATTACAGAAGAGGATGTCAGATTCCCTGGAGCTGGAGTTACAGGCAGTTGTTAGCTTTTCAATATGGGTGCTGAACTCAGGTCCTCTGCAAGAGTAATACACACTCTTAACCACTGAGGTATCTCTCCATACCAAATCCTGATGGGCTCTTCAAATGTTCAATGACTGGGTAAAATGCCAAACTCAGATTGTGGTTAGAGGAAATGTTAAATGGAAATGCACTGGACTTCTGAATATGAAAGGAAAAAAAAAACTCCTCTAGGAATTCTAAATAGTGCCCCATGTCCAGGAGATTCTGTAGGCTTATGATAATATCAAAGTTAGAAATCAGATGTTACTGGGAGTGTTTTCTCTCTCTTTCTCCTTGAGTAGTGCCAATGATATGCATGGGAAATATCTAACGGTCAGTCCTCTAACGATTTCTGCCTCAGCAATAAATGTCGCCTTCTATTAGAGCAAGAACATCTGCTTAACGAGTCAGTGCCAGTGGCGGGATTTAGTCAGATAGGCATAACAAGCAATGGATGATGTGAGAGAAAGGTGGGACTCCAGACTCAGTCAGTAATGTAAGCTGGGCAGAGTGATCGACTTCTCCAAGCCTCAGTTTCTTTATCCCCAAAGGGAAGAGAGTCATCAATACAGACCCTAGAGGGTGGTTTGTGGGGACTGGAGAAGTGGATGTATGTTAACATCTCGGGTCGTTATGTGGTCCAGAGTTAGACGAGGATGGCAGTCATGCTCTTGATGATTGGGATGGGAATTGAGATGATGGTACCGGTGGTGGCAGTTGTGATCAGGGTGCTAATGGTACCCATTGTCCTGAATTCAGTGATGGTGGAGTTAGTCATACCCATGGGGGCATAGATAGTGATGATAATGGTGTCATGCTGGTTGTAGTGAGAGTGACGAGAGCAGTGATGGGAGTGGTGGTGGTGATGCTGCTGCTGCTAGCACTACAGGTGATGGTGGGGTAGCAGTGATGATAACAGTGCCCATGGTGGTAGAGCTGTTGATAATGGTACCCGTGGTGGCGGAGCTGCTGGTGGTGATAACGGTGTCACTTTGGTGGTAGTATGAATGATGGTGGTGGTTAATTTTGTTGATGGTGGTTGTGACTCTCAGGATGATATATATTGATGATGGTGACGGTGGTGGAACAATTATACTGAGAGTGGTGGTGGAGATAGTGGTGGCTGGTAGTGGTGCTCCTTATGCTGCTTGCTGGTGATG
Organism: Grammomys surdaster; assembly: GCF_004785775.1. NCBI lineage: Eukaryota > Metazoa > Chordata > Mammalia > Rodentia > Muridae > Grammomys > Grammomys surdaster. Next base: position 4,702,197 of record NW_021604686.1, on the reverse strand, counting down.
ACTCTCATGATACGGATGGTGACAATGGTACCCACCGTGGTGGTGGTGGTGATGGTGGTGATGCTGACTTTGCAGACGGCAGAGGTGATTGGCACTCCTAGTGATGGTGATGTCAGTGATTGTGATGACGCACTAGGGATAACTTCGTTGATGATGATGATGATGAAGATGCCTGGAGTGATTGTCACGAGTGGGACGGACGGTGACGGGGAAGAAGCGGCAGTGTGAGGAAGAAAGGATTTTCTGGTTACCTTGCACTTGTAGTCAAGACATGATGGTTGGGAGGGATTATTTAAATTTGTCTGTGAAGAGCACAAAACCCCACCTGGCACGGAGGCACAGTAACAGAAATGGATCAGTGTGGGGCTGATGGCCATTGTGTGTCGCATTTTGTCACCCGTTCTTACTGTGATTTTGGATCTTGATGAGCAGGAAGTGAAGCAGACCTGTGTGGGAAAGCAGGTGCGGGTTGGTTGATCTGCTAAGGGCTGGTTTTGCTTGTGAGCCAGGTATTCAGCAAACCATTGACCTTCCCGTCAGTCCACTCTGTGCACCATTAATTGCTTATGGCAGCCTTGCTCCCTTATGAAGTCACCATGGTCTCGGAGGGGCTTGCCGTCCTCTCCTGGCCATTGCGGAACTCCAGTGTCTTGAACTCTGCCTCCTTCTGCCGCTTCCTCCAGGAAGCCATCCTCACTGGCTACCTTGTTGATGAGGTCTCTCTGAGCCTCCCTGTTTAGAGGACGGTTCCCTTGAGAAGCTTGGAAACTGATACTATTTATTTTACGGCACTTGCCTTATCTCTAGCAAATCTGAGCTCTCTGAAGTTAAGCAGTCAGTTCTATTTATCTTCCTGAGTCCTGTCTCCTTTCTGTTATAACATCTGTTCTCCTCACGCCCTCCCCAGATTCTTTACAACGTGGACGTATAAGGAATGGTCAGTAAATACAGCTATATTTATTTTTTCCTCAATAAGTTCTTCCTTCCCTCTCTTCTTCTACCCCACTTCCCATAACATGTGCTGTCAGATATACAGAAATAATAAGCTGTCCCGTTTATATATTTAGTGACCTTGTTACAAAAATAAATGCGTTGCAGGATGAGACCTGAGGTGACTCGGATTCCATGCGAGCCTTGGGACACATTGATGAACTCAGTCCCGTCTATGAGTGAAAGATGACTTCTCAGTTTAAACAAATGTCCCCCAGCAAGCACGGCCTCTTTACCCACAAGTTACTCTAATAAGACACTGTCCCTCCGGCCATGCTGACTGGATGGATGCTGTTCCCTGCCAGGCTCTGCATTGATGGAACACAATAAAACTCAGAGCCCCAAGACCCTGGGACCCTGGTGGCATCTCTGCTGTCAGCTTCACCACTCTGCTCATCCGCCCCTTCGTGGCCATCCTTCTTTTGCTTTCATTTTCTTTTTCATTTGTTCTTTCGTCACGTGATCAGGTCCTTGGTGTAAATGACCGAAGCCAACGGGGCCTTCACTTGTCCTTGACCACCTGATGATACAAGCCCTTCTCAGAGCCCCTGAAGGGCAGTGTAGCAGGGCACCTTGGTGGATGGGAGCTGAGGGAAGAAGCTGAGCCCTCCTTCTGAGGTCTTTGTTCGCTCCTTTCTTCTAGTGCCCATTTCAGGCCTGCTAATTCTGCTTATCAAATATGCCTATTTGTCTACTCACTCGGTCAGCTTGCCAGTTAACAAAATATCTGTCAAGTATCCCTGTGGGCCAGATGCTATTCCAGGCCTGGGGCATCAAACTGATAGTGCCCTGTTCTCTGGGGGAGAAGCACTCACCACCTTGTCTTGCTGGAACTTTTTTTAGACTTTGGACCTTGGACCAAGTCTGCTTTCCATAGCTTATTAAGTGTGGAGAATGGCCAGGTAGTCACTGCATACCAGAGATCAGGGTTCAGCAGATGAAGGCTTCATGACTCTGCAGCACGTGCATTTTATGACTTATAAAATAGTGTTATAGCCCTCCACGGGTGTCCCATGTGATAAGCTCACTATATCCCCTATGGGTAATGTGTTGTCATAGACCACCAAAGAAAGACCAACTTTGTGGTTCAGCTTATTCAAACTTGCCTAGCCTCAGTTTCCCTAGCCTGATGGCTCTGATACTCAAGGTTTAGACCCTGGACTAGGGAAATGGCTCATACGTACTAGGTAAAGTATATGCCATGAAAATGTTAGACCCCCCAACTTTGGGTCTTCAACTCTCACAGAAAAAGCTGGACATGATAGGCATCCCTGCAGTCCTGTTACTGAAGAGGTAGAGACAGAAGAATCTCTGAGCTTACCAGCCAGCCAGTCAGGATGAATCTGTGAGCTCCAGGCTTAGTGAGAGACCCTGCCTTACAAAATAAGGCAGAGAGCGACAAAGGAAGACATCTGGTTTACCTCTAGTCTTCAGATGCTCATGAATACATCAGTACTCACTCACACATACACATACACATACACACATGTTTATACATATACATACATGTATGCACATGTACATAAGCCACACACGTACATGCATACACAAAAGAACCAGATTGTTTTCCTGAAGAGCTGTTGGCTTTGTGTAGCCAAAAGCTGAGCCAGGGCATCTGAGAAAATCTGAGCTTGTATTGCCACATCGCAAACATGTCTCCATGAGAACCTTGGCGGCCACCCGGGGTACGTCTGTGGGTGCTGTGCTGAGGTCTAAAGTTAAATTTAGAAAAAAATCAGTTAGGAGCTAAAAATATTCCCAGCTTTCCTGGCAGGTTGTATCAATCATCACAAGAGAACAAACAAGGGTCTGGCTGCCTGGCGACAGGGCTGCGGAGGGTGAGTCAGGCTGTGGCTAGAATCTCACTAGCTAGAAAGCACTGAGATTTCCTGGAAAGGCCGAGGCAGACTGTGGGAGGCTACAGCAAAGTTCAAGGTAGAGAGAAAGGTACAGACTTCTGAGTGATGCGCACTGCCCATAACTTCTAGAAGATTCTTTCAGGGGAAGGTTCAAAACGAAACCCTAAAATCTTCTTTGCTACTTTCTTAACAATGCACCTTAGAAAGATGCTACTGTCAAAAGGGGCGTGGGTAGGTGGGGTATTATTTTTATGTTTCTCTGTGTCTGTGTGCCCTGTATACAGGGAACATATCTATATGTGAGTGTATGCCATGGAGACCAGAAGTCAATGTCTAGGGTTTTTCTCGGCTGTTCTTCATCTTTTTTGTTGTTGTTTTTGTTTATGAAGAGTCTTGCGCTGAATCAGATAGACCGACTTGTCAGTGAGTTCCAAGGATCCACCTGTCTCCGCCTCCCCAGAGCTGGGAGTTTTAGGCAGGCATTGGCATGTCTAGCTTTTTAGTTGGGATGCTGCAGATCTGAGCTCTGTCCTTCATGCTTATACTACAAGCATTTGACCGAATGAGCTGTTTCCCAGACCCCAAAAGGTACACGTTAATGGAGTGGAAATGTCAAAATTGAGAGGGTGGAGCCTCCTGTAAGATACCATGGATGACAAAATGGTGGCCCTGGGTTAAAATCCAGTGCTGCTCAGATGACTGGTGTTTTCCTGCCCTTCTAAGCCCAGGATAGTTCCCTTAGACACTGAGGCAAAGATGCTTACCTGACAGACAGGGCTATAATATCAGGAATCTTTCTGCACAAGATAAATGTTCAACGATTAACGTGACTCCTGAGGTGTTGTTAGCTCACAACCTCCCTGACCACACTAGGACCCTACTCCACCCACTCACCACTGTCCTACCAAACAAGGAATGCTTGCAGCTGCCACAGAGCATGCCCTGTGGTCACTGACAAAGGTTCACGGTGTGATTTCAGTCAAGCTGTCCCCATTAACCCAGTGACCTTTGTGAAGTTCATCTTTTCTGAGTCCCTCTTCTCAGAAACAGGTAAAGCTTAAGCAGGTAAAGTCACTATAAGAATTACATGAAGGGGCTGGGGACATGACTCTGCAGTTAACAACTTCTGCTGTATAGAGGACCTGGGTTCCCATCCCAGCAGCTGCATGGTAGCTTATGGTCACCTCCAACTTTAGCTTTGGGAGACCTCACTCCTTTTCCTGGCCTCTACAGGATCCTATACTCATCCTATACATAGAAACTCACACAGGCACAAATATATACATAAAACAATAAATATTATTTTAATTACATGAGAGCTGGATAAAACAGAGCCAGAGGTCAGAAGAGGAATCAGATCCTTTCAAACTGGGGTTATGGTCAATGGTGACTCATCATGTGGGTCCTAAGAATCGAACCCAAGTCCTCTGCAAGAACAAGTGAGTGATCTTAACCACTGAGCCATCTCTTCAGTTCCACAAAAAGTATTTTAAACTAATAATTACATGAGGTAACATAATCAAAATACCTGGCAGCTAGTTAATAAAGCTGGAAAGTTTTACAGTGGCCTGGACAATAGAGAGAATACCTTCGAAGTTTCTAGCAGGGAAGGTAAGCTAACCGTATGCCCTCAAACAAGGATGAATGAAATTTTATCTTTTACAAGAAAATGGAGGCATCATATTAAGTGAATCAAGCCAGTTGTAGACAGACAAATATATGTTCTTTCTCATTTTTAGTTCCTAAAGTTTGTAGATACATAAAATCGTGTATGTGTGTGTGTGTGTGTGTGTGTGCATACACATATATTGTACATATATAAAGTGAGATAAACTATTTCTTCTTTTGAGATATGGGCTCATGTATCCCAGGCTGGTCTCAAACTCATTATGTAGCCAAAGATGACATTGAATTTCTGATCATCCTGCTGGGGTGACAAGCATGTACCTCCACCCTTGGTTTATGGGGTTCTGCAAATGGAACCCAGAATCTCAGTCATGCTAGACAATCACTTTATACACTGTGCTGTATCTGCAGATTCCTCCATAGAGTCAATGCTAATACTGCACAGTCAGAATCCAGTCTGTGTCTATATTTCATGGAGAGGTGTTAGGAGACTTGGTTCATGACTCTGAACTTCAGTTTCTTCTGAGAAATGAGAGTAATGCCAGTTTTCTAGTTTCTTGGAGGCTTACATTACAAAGTTTATACAAATCAATCAGCACCCAGTGCCTGGCACATGGGACAGGTCTCCGTCACTAAGCCATTTCCTTCCTGCTGTCTCAGGGCTTCTGGTACTACCTTGAACTACAGTTCTATGCTGCCCTAATTTATTGTTTTATAAAACACTTCTTGTAGGTATGAATGTCCTATCTCTGCTGCTGCCATCACTGTTTGTTACCAAAAGTGAGAAAGAAACTAAATTGCCCAGAACTTAGACATCAACGGACAGTAGACATTGAATGACCCAGACACAAGCCAATTTCTCAGGCATCACTGGCCATGATGAAGCCTTGGCGACTTGCTCTCCCAAAGGGACAGGCAGATTGAACGCTTTTCCCTGTGCCTCTCTTAGTGGCCTTTGTCCAGCAAAGCTATTTGTGTCCTCTTTCAGTTTTCTGCTAAGACATTTAAATACTGCTGATTGGTTTTCCTGAAATAACTGTGGCTGTCTCCCCAGCCACAGGGGTACAGAAATCAGTGTGTATGGCCCATGGTGGTGATGGAGATCTGGCTGTGTTATCCTGGGCTTCTCCTGGCATTGGGGAAACAGCTCTGAGATCGCCAGATGGGACAGCCAAAGAGAATTTTGATGTGGTCACATGTACACTTGATTTCCATCTGAGGACACTTTAGTCTCCTGCAGCCAAAGTCACTGGGCAGAAGAGTAGCTGTACTTTTGACTTTGCAGTTGACGAGACTAATCATGTGTCCTCGGGCTTCAAGTTGATAGATTCATTTTCATGAAATTATTGTCTTGAAGCACACTTATTAAATGGCAACACTTGCCAAGCGAGGCTCTACTGGCACTGGATGTAAGGAAGGCTACAGAGGCTCTCCCTCTCTGGGACAGCACCAGGGCCTGTGTCCTCCCTAAGGAAGAAGCAGGAGGAACCTTCTACATACTGGAGACATATGCTCTGTTCTCTGCTCAGGCTTCCTCTGTCATGGCAGCCAGGGACATGGAAGGGTAGACTAGTTCGCAGGAAACACCTCAGGATCCCAATCCAGGGCTGCATGTGGAAGGGATGCAGACTCCCTCACATTCAGATTTGTACAGAGCTGGTCCTGAACTATGAACCTTCCCCACATTGACACCATTGAGCTAGTTTTTGTCTCATGGGCTTTTGCTTCCCCATCTGTGCTAAGATATAATACAGTTTTATTGTCAGCGTCTTCCAAGAACCTGACACTAATATGGAGTTAAACATGCCAAGATTTTATTAGGGGAAGCAGATGGTTAAGAGACCAATCAGACAGTAACACAAGCCTGTCCTCCATCAAAGGACGGAAGGGTCGGAGGTTGGTGGGAAGTATTCTCAGTCACCAAGGAGGGTCACCAAGGCCATCTAGGAATCTTTTAGTCAAGTAAGCTTCTAGAGTGGTTCTGGGTCTCCTGGGAATAGTCTTGCCTCTGTACCCTACTGGGATCAGCCATCACCCCTGGGAACAGGCCGTGGGAAGCTCTGCTTGGTGCCAGCACCGCAGTTGTAATGGATTTGGAGCATAGCAGCTGGGGCTCTTGCCAGTTTCATGACCTGTAATCTGAGGTCTACAGAGTGTATTCATCCTCATGGGGGCCACACATAGCCACACGGCAGTGTGTCTGACAGAAAGAGAGAGATGGCACATCACACTTTAAGGATGACACCTCTCTACATGTGATTATGTGAGTACATTTATGTATGGACATTTGAAGATATGAGACAGAGAAGAATTAATATTAGGATGGAGTTGAGAAGACCTGGATAAGGAAAGGGCCCTGCTGAAGTCTTTGGTGATTTTTTCCCCCTTAATTTAATTCTCCATAGAGCCCAAGAAAGCGGACTGCCTTAGATCAACACGTTAGAATGCAGTGTGCCTGGATATGGACCCTGGTTTAAGTCCTGTGACCTTATGATCCAAGCGCTGTCACAAAGGTAGACATAATTAATACTGAGGGAAGTTTCTGTCTGCTGTGCTATGCTGAATCTTTAGTGCTTATGAAGGGGCCTGTATACAGAAAGTGCTCATGAGTTGTGCCTGTATACAGAAGGTGCTCAGGAGGTATTAGCATGGCCCTGTGAGCTTGGCATCCAGTCTAGCTCCTCCAGGTTCCATTTGAGAATCTCCTTCATCAGCGCTGGTTTGGTGGGAAGGGCAGAATGCTTGACGGAGAAGCACCCTCCTCTGTTTTCTGCCCACAAAAACCTGGCAGAAGTAGCCACTTGGGCACAGATGCCTTCTGGACAAAGATGCAGGATGTGTTGACACAACAGCCCAGCCTGAGTGTATGAGCTTCCTTTCTCTGTAGCTATGAGGCCTGGCTTCCAGATCAGACATGTGTTCTGTGGGTGGGTCCAATTAGCCTGAAGTCCCCTTGTTAACTGTTCTTGCAACTGTTACTGTGTCGTGGAAGTGGAGAATGGCTTAGCGATTCCAAACAGCTGCCTCCAAGCTTCCCGCTTGTGATGTGTGGCCTCTTGGACATTAGCTTTCTCACCCTCAATGTGCACTAATTAGGCTGAGCCTTTGTGTGTCCTTGGCCAGGAGCCTTGTCATTCTGGCATTTGCAGTTTTGGACAGGAAAAATACGGATTGAAGTGGTTGGCAGCTGGCACAATGCAGAAGGGCAAAGATGTCAGTGAACATTCCCATGGCGCCGGCACGGGCATTCCTGTTTTCCCAAGCGTTGGCTAGATGGAGCTGTGAGTGGTTGCTGGCTGTCGTTGAGAACACAGGAAGTTTATGACTTACTCTTTATGTGTGCTGCTTCCCACTCAACCAAGCCAGCATTTGTATCAAATAGCCAAATTATGCCTCCGTGTGTGTGTACTCTAAATGTGTATGTATAGTGTGTGCACATATGTGTGTAAAGTCCAGAGTTCAAAGCTGTGTGTCTTCTACTGTTCTTCACCTTTCTTTCTTTCTTTCTTTCTTTCTTTCTTTCTTTCTTTCTTTCTT
>NW_021604686.1:4612096-4694175 GCF_004785775.1 Grammomys surdaster | reverse complement strand
CTTTCTTTCTTTCTTTCTTTCTTTCTTTCTTTCTTTCTTTCTTTCTTTCTTTCTTTCTCTTCCTTCCTTCCTTCCTTCCTTTCCTTCCTTCTTTCTTCCTTCCTTCCTTTCTTTCTTTCCTTCCTTCTTTTTTCCTTCCTTCCTTCCTTTCTTTCTTTCTTTCTTTCTCTCTTTCTTTCTTTTTTCTTTCTTTCTCGTTTGTAGGAATTTTCCTGCCACATTGTATTTGCAGTGGAGCTTAGTGATTGGGCAGTAGAAGAGGAGGTGGATCTGGGAGAAGGAAAGAGGAAGGGAGAGAGAGGAAGTGAGGAAGATGGATGGGTCAAAAGCAGTGCAGGGTAACAATTTATATCTAAAGGTTAGATATTGGGTAACAATTCTAATTGTGTGGGCATCTTGTTCATTGAGCATTTCCAAATATTTAAATCCTTTGGATAATCTTTACATTTCAAGAGTCTTTATTCTACTGGGTACTGCCAAGACGGTGGGTATCATCAGGGGTTCAGCCAAGTTCTGTGGAGGCAGCTTGGTGGATTGGCAGAGCCAGCCACCACATTGGCGTTTTGTGGGTGCCAAGGCCGGCACTTCTAGCTAGCCACAGCTGCAGTCTGAGCAAAAACAGTGGGAACATGGCGATAGCCCGGGAACAAGCCAGACTGGGCTCTATTTTCTAAATATCACCCATTACTTTCATTCTTTCTTTTTCCTCCTTTGGGGGGTGGGCAGAACTCAGAGTTCTCAGTTTAGCTAAGCTGGCTGGCCAGCAAGACCCAGGGATCCTCCTCTTTCTGCCTTCATAGCACTGGGATTGCAGGTTTATTGTGGGTCTGGATTTCTTGTCCAGGTTTAGAGGATGGGCTGGAGTTAGCCCAACACCTGCTTATTAATGTCCCTGAAACCGTTAACATTTCACTTCCCTCTGGGAATGGAACTCATGTCTTGTGCTTGTTCAGCAAGCACTTTTCTGACTGAGCCCTCTCCCTCAACTCCTCAGACACCCAGTTTTATGATAGCATCAAGCAGACAGGAAATGTTTCTTAGCCAATGCTTGCTAGAGAAATGTTCGCTTTAGTGGACAAGATAACTAAAGAAGCGTGTGGCTCTGCTTCCAACTCCCTCCCCGCCTTTTCTTTTTTATCCACAAGTAGCATGGATCCACTGGATCTCCTATGCCAAATATGTGGATTCAGAGATGAGTAAGACGTGACCTCCGCTATCAAGAAATGCACTGCCTCCAAGCCCGTGGCTTTAGTCACGGGTCGAGTCTTAAAGGGGTTGTTGCAAAGGGTTAGAAAAGAGGCATGGAAGACTGACACACGGTAAGATACAACGTAGCAAACAGAAAACAAGAGTAGTGTATCCACAACTATGATCATTGTAAACTGGGTCTTTCTCTAGGAAGTAAACATGTCCCTTTCCAAAACCAAGGTCAGAGAAGTCAGGGGTGAAGGGTAAGACCGCCTGTGAATCCAACATGGCTCATTGCCAGCTACTTATTAAATAACCCTAGAAAATCAGTAACTTTCACTTTTATTACGAATTTTATCATCACATTTGTCATTTTTCCCATGCCCTAGTTCTCAGGGCAGCTGGTGCAAGGCTGCACCTGGGATCCACAGAGAATATCCCCCAGGGACCAATGACACCACACTTGGTATTGCCCAGGGCTATAGCCCAAGGCTGACCCTACAGCGCAGGTGGCTCAGCATGCCAGTGTCTGATGCAAGCACAGGCCAAACAGCAGCTCCCACACTGGCTCACGGTGTAAAGGCCTTGGCGTCATCTGAGTTTGTTATAAGACAGATTTGTGACCTTCTCTGTTCTCAGAACTGTCAGCAGGAATGGGGGAGAAAAGGCACGTCCTTCATGGAAGCCACACTGTCCATCTGGGACAAATTGCAAAGATGTTACGAGCTGCTTTTTGAAGCTGGGCATTCAGAAATAGAACGTGGCCGAGTGACAGGCTGGAACAGATGGGCCAGGGCTGGGCTGGATTTCAGGAAGGCCCTGCTTCCCAAGCAGAATTGCTGGAGGTCAGGTCCTGGGCGGGTGAGCGCACTCTTGGCACGCAGCAGTCCTATGTGACTTGGGCTGCATTCATCTGTGAAACACGTTGGATCTGAGAGATGAGTCTTGGATCCTCGGCTGTGTTAGCATCAGAATCATCTTTTATTAATTATATGAGACAGTACAAGTGACATGATCAGAATAATGCCTGCCATACAGCTCACGCTCCGGAGGCATGAATACGCCGGCCCCAGCATCTTCTTTTGGGTGGTGTCTCTTTGCTTAAACCAGAGTTGTCGGTTTGGGAAGCATTGTTTCAGAGAAGCAGGCAGGCCTGCCTACTTTGTCAAGGACTTGAACTACATTCGTACCCCTAGGAGAAATTCCGATTTTATTTTAGTTTGTAAAATCGTTACTTCTTAGAATCCTCACTAAAATTAGGCTTCTCTGAAAGGAAGAAGTTATACTTTCTAGGCAGGGGATATAATTCATTTGGTAAAATGTGTGCCTGACATGTATACAGCCCTGGGTTTGATCACTACACAGAAGAAAAAAAGTGAGCAGCTATAACCCCAGCACATAGTCAGAGGATTAGAAATAAGGGTCATCCTTGGCTACATATCGATTTTGGTTATATAATTTTGAGGCCAGTTTTGGATACATGAGGCTCTGTCTCATATAGAGGGAGGGGATCTTTCAAGACTGCCAGGATGGAGGTGGAAAAGTTGCTCAGTTGGTAAAGTATGCATACTGAACATGCACAATATCCTGGGTCCCATCTCCAGGAATGATGGTTCATGCCTTTATGCCAGCACCCAAGAGGTGACATTAGAAAGATCAGAAGAAGTGCAAGATCATCCTTAATTACATAGGAAGATAGAAGATATCTTTTAAAAAAAATCATAGGCATGATAGTGCACACCTTTAATCCCAATACTTGCCTCTGGAGGCAGAGGCAGGCAGATCTCTGAGTTCAAGGCCAGCCTGGTCTAAAGAGAAAGTTCCAGGAACAGCCAGAGCTACATAGAGAAACCCTATCTCAAAACATATGTGCACTCACACATATGCACATATGTACACACACATATACACCTTAAAAAATCCAAAGGTAACAAGCAGATTTGCTGTTTTGAGAGGAGATGTTGAGGCTTAGAAGAAATCACGCAGCCACTGATCTGATCAGTAATGCTTGTCGGAGTGTGGGAGGAAGGTGTGGGGCATCCTGCCCTATTTCTACCATCTCTACCCTTACCAGGGACCTTCTAGGCCCAGCAGGCTTGGTGAATGGAGTCCACCTCTCTTCCGGAGCCTGCCATTCTAGTGAGCAGCTGAGATCTGAGCAGCTGTGGATCGTGCTTCGTGTTTCCGGTTCCTGCCTGGGTATCATTTACCAAGAGGTCAGTGGTGACGGTTCCCTCACATCTGCAGGGAGCCTCCCATGAAATGCAGATGTGTAAAACATCCCCCTGCCCCCCCAAATCAAAGTCTGAGCAGATGCTGGGCAGAGTTTCCTACTCATAGCTGTCTCATAGTGAAGGAGGTCATAGTGAAGGGCCAGTTGTTGAGATAGAATGTGAGAAGTCACATTTGAAGAGCTGGAACCCCCCAGAAATCAGGATATGCAACAAATCTTCATATTGAAAGGCCACTTTGGTGGGCAGTTTGGGCATTGTGATCCATTGTGGGGGGAAACAGAAATAAAGGAGTGGCTTCCATACCCTGTTCTTCTTCCTCCAGCCAGTATGAAGCCTGCACCTGTTCTCTCTCCTCTTCCAGAGACACAAGCCTTAGTCAGTTATTTAGGACAATTGATTTTCAGCTTTCAGAAAGTTATCATGTGTGCATGGGTAGGAACTTGTGTTCACATGTGTGGGGGTGCATGTGCGTGCATCTATGAGTGGAGGCCTGTGGTCAACCTCACATGTTTCTTAGGAGCCACCCACCTTGATTTTTGAGACAGGATCGCCCACTGGTATTGAGGGATGATTGATGAGGCTAGATTAGCCAGGAAGCCTCCCCAGAACTGGGATTATAAGAGTATGCCACCATGCTCAGCCTTCTGCATGGTGCTAGGGTTCAGACACATGGGCGTCCTTACACAGCAAGTGCTTACAGACCGAGCTGTTGCCTCACCTCCAACTTTAAAAGCAAAGGTCAGTTTTTATGACTTTATTCCGAGTGACAAAGGTCTTATAGAAGTGGCATGAGAATACCTGTTAGATTACAAATGCCTTCTGTTGAGCATTTATAGTATCTTGTTAGCTTCAAAGGTTCTTTTCTATTTAAACATAAAGAAACAGCTGGGTGTTGTGCTGAACACCATTAGTTCTAGCACTGGGGAGAGAGGGACAGGTATGTCTCTGTGAGTTCAGAGTTAGCCTGGTCTACATAATGAGTTCCAGGCCAGCCTGGGAATATACAATGAGACCCTGTCTCAAGACACAAAACAAGATCAAACATTTAAATCCAAGTTATTAAAAGGCTAAAAATCTTCACTAGTAACATATAATGCATAGAATTTTCTACTTTATCATCCTGACCTTTAAGGAAAAAAGTAAGTGATCATTTGGGTAGAAGTATTTTTTGCAAAACCGAAGGCCAGCAGATTAAGCAGTTGGTATTGGCACTGGTCATAAACTTTATTCCATGTTTAATACATATTTCAAGTACCACTGGTACAAAGAACAATTTATTAGACATTCTTGTAATTTTAGAGCATGTTAGTGAGTGAGTGTGTGTGTGTGTGTGTGTGTGTGTGTACAAGTACTTTGCTTTGGTGGCTTAAAATAATGGGGGAGTAAGAGAGAAGTCCATGGTGGTCACTGAGGGCCTGGGGTAGGCAGGGGGAAGCTGTGTAAGTGGATGTGGGTGGGTGGGTGGGTGGGTGGGTGGGTGTAGTCCTCAGCCACTTCCCTATTTCGATGCCTAAAACCTACTAGTAAAGTGAAGTGACAATTTCTCAACCCAAGAGAGACTCCTGGGAGGTGGTAGGAGCTGCAGGTACCATGCATGAGGTAGACTCTGCAGGTGTTTGCCCCAGACTGGTGGCCCAGAGAACAGGTTGACTACATTACAACCCAGGTGGATTCAGAGCAGAGCCAGATGTCATAACCTTGGGGGAAAAGCTGCAGAGAGCAGTAAGCAGGGGAGTCTGACACAGATGGAAGACCCTGTCTGAAGGTGGGCAGCAGTGTGCCTCCCCTAAAAAAAGTGCTTGTTCAGTGAGCCAGTCCTGTTTCACTGGAATCAACTGGTTATAGCAGTAAACCACCGTTCTAAGCTGAACTTGACTAAACTGGTCTGGCCTGGTGGATAGCCAGGAGATTTTCGGGGAGGGCTGGGTGAAAGAGCTCTCACGCTGGCAAACTATCCTGCTTGGGCAGTGTTCACTGCTTGTGCCTCTACTGAGCTGTGTAAGGCTTCCAGAAGCTGGGCTCTAAGAAAAAGTCCTCAGCCAGGTTGGCAGATGAGCCTGTGTGGGTACATACAGGGAGGGAAGGCTCTTGGCTACCCTAGATGGTCCTGATAGAGAGTTGAGAATCCAGGGTACTTTCTGGGATGGAAGATTGGGGAATGTTTTAGGATAGTGTGGAAGACAGGCAGAATGGCTGATTTGAAAGTCAAATGGACTCTACTCTGGACGCTCATCCCCTAAGAGGTAGCTAGAAACTGTAGACGTATTTCTGGATGTCTCCCTGCCTCAGTTTCTTCCCTGTATAAATTGATATTGGTAACTTCTTTAAAGGATTATGAGAATTAAACAGGAGAAAAAAAAACGCTCTCTTTTAAATACCCCGGAGCAGCCAGCAGAGGGTCTTCTCAATGGCACCTCCCTTTTCTAGTCTGTTGTTAAGCCTTCTTCTGCTCAAAAACATCCTTTTCCTATTTCTCCAAAAACTAGATTTAAAGAATGTTTTAAACTTTTTTAGTTTATTATTATTTACATGTTTTTGTTTTATGCTTTGTGGGCATGTATAGCTCTGAACCACTTGTGTGCCTGGTGCCTAAGGAGCCCCCCCAAAACAAACAAACAAACAAACAAACAAACAAACCAAAGAACAAAAACTAAACAAACAGGCATTGGATCCCCAGGATCTGGAGTTATAGATGGTTATAAGCTGCCATGTTGTGCTAGAAACCAAACCTTGATCTTCCACCAAAAGCTGAACCATCTGTCTAGCTCGACCCCTTTTAAAAGATTTATTTTAGTTTTGAAATTTTGTATTTTTGTCAGCACGTAATGTGTATATTTGTCAGATACAATGTGATGCTTCAGTGTACACATAGTGTGTAGTTATCAAACCAGGATAATTAGCATATATATTGTCCTTGTCATGAGAACGTTTAGTATCCTGTCTTCTAGGTAATTTAGAACACCCGATGCCCGACTATAACTGTAGTCACCCCTATTACTACCTTCCAGACCTTGAGCTTTGAGTCTTGGAGTTTCCCTAATTAGCTTTGTGGTTTCAAGCCAGACCCGTAGTCTTGGCTGTCCCTGAGGTGAAGGACTCCCTCTGTGATGGCTCAGTTGTTCCCACTCTGCCCTTTCTGCTGGACTCTCCTCAAGAGCACAGGAAGATTGAGAAGTAAAGAGCCTGCTTCTGTGTTTCATAAGACATGCTCTCTGGCCCTGGTGCTAGCCACCTTTCGATACAAGGGAGTTTCGAGTCCTCGGGTACACACTTACATGGAGCCTAGGCACTGGCCATGAGGTAATGCCCAGAGCATGTGGACTGTTGTAAATTATTATGGGTCTGCTCTGTAGCAAGGTCCTTTCTGTTCTGATTTCTCCTTTTATGGTGTCTTTAGAGAAAGGCGGAGAGGCTTGTAGGCAGTCATTGGGAATACACAAACACAAGGCTCCAGGACTTCAGACTTTGGCTCTTGTTTGTGAGCTAGTTCTGTTGTCTCTGCTTGGCCCATCCGTGAACCAAGCTGAGGTGACTGGGAGGAAAAAGCTCCCCTAAGCAGCCCCTTATAGTGACAAAGACCTGGTGTGAGGTGAGAAGGGTGAAGGGGATAAAAGGGAAAAGACTGTCCAACTCAAACCACCAGAGGGCCAGAACTGAAGGCCAGAGCCGAAGAGGAACCAGCCTCAACGTTCTGGGGCTGTGAATGAAAGATTGTCTGTCAAGTGACGTTGGGTTTATTTGGCTTCTGCTTCTAGGCCACAGTCCATCACTGAGGGAAGTCAGGGCAGGAAGTCAATCAGGAACTGAGGTGGAAAACAGGGAAAGATAAATGTTTAGTTGCTCACATATTCGCTTGTTTTCTCTCAGGCCCATGGTCAGCCCAGGTATGCCTGCCTAGCCTAGGAATAGGGCTGCCCATAGGCTGGGCCCTCTATCCATTATCAGACAACATAGTCTCTTACAGACGTGGCCACAGGACAGTCTGACCTGTGTCAAGCTGACAACAAACAACTAGACAAAAAAGAAGAAAGCCTGGGGCGGGGGTGTCCCAAAGTCCTCTTAAGAATAGGTCTCTCCATGGTCTCAGGACCTTGCAAAGGTCATCCCACGCAAAGGGCCCACCACTCCCATTTGCACCGCCTCCATGGGCCTTTGAGGTAGTTTCAGAACCAAACTGTAGCAGCTTTAGTCCATGAAATGGGAATCCTGGACAACCTCCCTCCCAGAGGTGGGCATGGTGAACACTACATGGCAAACACGTATGAGGCTTACAAGTGCTCTGGCTTAAGTAGGATCGAGGTGGATCTGATTCTCCAGGCTTCATCCCAGCCTTTGGAGCCTAGCTAGCACTTTATCAACACAGGTTTGCTGACATGCTATGGGCCATGAGTCTCTCCACACTTAGCTATACAGCTTGCACCACGTAGGGTTGGATTCACTCCTGCTGTAATGGACCTCTTATCCTTGAATAATAGATCAAGCTTCTAAGGCCCAGAGAGTGTAAATGACTTAAGAGCATTCTAAAGGCCACATGGGCAGAAGCCTGGGACATCTGCATGGGAATTTGAATCAGAGAGGCTATTTTGCTGTCCTCCTTGTAATTGGGAGCTGCGAGCCTGTCAGATCAATCTCTGAGGGGTGGCCACATACTTGCCCTTAGAGAGCCCTAGCCATGGTGGTCTCCCACGGCCCAGGCTAGCCTTAATGAGCTTCTAGAGACTTGGCATAGCTGTACCTAGGCATTCTTTTGTGATGGGGGGCTGGTGAGGGAGGGGTCTTCCTACTCTGGTCTCCAGAGTGCATAGCTGGGTGTTCAGGGATGGCCTCACTGGTGTGTGTGTATGTGTGGGTGTGTAAGGATGGCCTCACTGGTGTGTGAGCATAGGTGGGTGTGTAGGGATGGCCTCACTGGTGTGTGTGCATGTGTGGGTATGTAAGGATGGCTTCACTGGTGTGTGAGCATAGGTGGGTATGCAGGGATGGCCTCACTGGTGTGTGGCATTCACTTGTGTTTTCTTTTCTCCTCTCTCCTTTTCTTTCTTCCCTTCCTGCCTCCTCCCTCTGACTATGTTCCTCTCTCCTCCCTCTCTCCCTCCCTTCTGTCACCTGCCTTTCTTTCCGCCTCCTCCCTTCCTTCCCTCTCTCCTCCTTTATCTCTTTCCCCCTCTGTCCTCCTCACTTTTCTTCTGTCTTTTTTCCTTTTTGTTCATTTTCATATAGAAGAAATTTACTGTATTTCTTCTAGAATGTTCTAATGTACATTCAGTATCCAGAATGCAGATCCTGTAGTTAAAAGCTAAGAAGCAAGTAAGAGATCACTCCGAAGTGTTGCACTGATAATGAATGCATTGGCCATAAGAAACATGACTGTGGACATCTTTCTGGTAGACGAGGGTGGGAGGGAAAGTGTAAGGGCAGAAAGAAACAATGGGGGGGGGGGAGGGAGAGGGTGGGTGAATTCAAGTGGAAAAAAATGGTACATCATTTGACTTGGCAAAAATGCTTTTTTAAATATATATTTAAAGGCGTGCATGATCTCAGTGGGTGAAGGCCCGAGGACCTGAATTCAGATAAAGCTGGATATGGAATCACACGCCCGTAATCCCAGCATTCCTACAGTGAGGTGAGAGCCAGAGGCAGGAAACACCCAGAGACTTGCTGTCCAGCTAACCTGGCCTACACAGCTTCTAACAATAAACTGCCTCAAACAAGGTGGAAGGGGAGGTACGTGCGTGCACACACACATGAACCTATACACACTTTACTTACTAGAATCTACTGAATTCTATTTTCCTTCCGGAATTTAAAAATAACATAACTGATTAGGTTTCAGATCACCCTTTGGGTGGCGGGCAGGGCCGCTGTGGGAAGCGGGAGGCCTCCTGGTAGACATGATGAGAGCTTTTGCTCAGCTCCGACCTGTGGTTCTCCTAGATACCTGGCAACCCCGTACTGAGGAGTCTGAAATGCGAGAAGCAGCAACAGAGATGAGTTTTGCTGCATGGGGACCCTTCTCTAACCTCCCGTTGGCAATGATATCTCCCCTCTGTGTGCCCCCCAAGAACCTCTGTGTGCCTCCACCCCCAAGATAGATCGGTGGGGCCAGAGTCTCCAGGGGCTGCAGAAAGGACTCCATCCCTCATATATTCATCCCTGTTAGATGTTCTGAGAAGCCTGGCAGCCCCAAGCAGTTCCTGAAGGTACCTCCTCACTGGATAATGGGGAGCTGGCCCAGAAGAGAGCAGCTATTTGCCTCAGATGCCCCATTGTTCCTGGTGAACTCTTTGACCTACTATTTCTATGTGCCTCTGTACCCCAGATATCTTCGGCTGTTGTTAGTATTGAACTTCAGCAGATATTTAAGACCTCCGTTTTGTCTGCCCTCTGTCTTCTCTGTGTGGTTCTGTCTACATAAGGAAAACCTAGAGAGAAGTGGCCATTACCAAACCAGAGACCTTTGTGCCTGCTGGCCTCATGGTGCCTCAACTGGGAGACAAAAAAAAAATTTTTTTTTATCCTGACAAAACCAGTTCCCGGATGACTGCTTCACCCCATCTGCTAATTGCCCTAATCTACCCCCTACCTCAGCGGCTTAAGGCAGCAGGACTGCTTTCTTCAATATTCCATGGAGCAGAAACTATCTGGAAGCCTCAGATATCCTTGGCTTTCTTGGGCTTCTAGATGCACCATTGCACCCTGTGACTCCATCTTTTGTGGCCTCTAAGATCTTCTCTGTGTGTCTTTGTGATTCAAATCCCACCCCACCCCATCCCACCCCCACCCTTCTCTTTTAAGTATGCGTATCACTAAATATAGAGCTACCTTAAGTATAGCATGACATCATTTAGATCCTTAACCTCACTATGCCTGCAAAGATGTCAGTAGGCAACATTTCATAGGCCCTAGGCTTAGGACAGGGGCTCATTTGAGGGCTAAGAGCACCATTCAACACAGTACATTGACAACCTCTTGGAAATGTTTGTGGCACCTCACCAGGCCTGCAGGTAGGATGCTGGCTGGATTCCTGCTCCTAAACCCTTACTTACATTCGTTTTGTGTCCTCTTTGACACCTAGTTCCTGTTATAACTCTTTCTTTAATTGGATCTTGCAATAGAGCCTAATTTAGGTATAATAGCCAATTGAGTGAAAGTTTCTCTGGGTTCAAGTATGGGCACTGTACTAGCTGGGTTTGTGTGTCAACTTGACACAAGCTGGAATTATCACAGAGAAAGGAGCCTCCCTTAAGGAAATGTCTCCATGAGACCCAGCTGTAAGGCATTTTCTCTATTAGTGATCAAAGGGGAGGGCCCAGACCATTGTGAGTGATGCCATCCCTGGCTGGTAGTCCTGGGTTCTATAAGAAAGCAGGCTGAGCAAGCCAGGGGAAGCAAGCCAGTAAGCAGCATCCCTCCATGGCTTCTGTATCCACTCCTGCCTCCAAGTTTCTACCCTGTGGGAGTTCCTTTCCTGACTTCCTTTGGTGATGACCAGTAATGTGGAAGTGTAAGCTGAATAAACCCTTTCCTCCCCAATTTTTTTCTTGTTCGTGATGAGTTGTGCAGGAATAGAAACCCTGACTAAGACAAGCACCATGCTGAATTTCCTATAAACAAGGAACCATTTCACTAAGTAGCCATAAAGTGCCCATGAAACTCAGAAATTAGAATTGGTACATTCCTCCAAGCTCAGCTCAAACCTGACTGGGTTTCTTTTTATTCTGTCTTCTGTTTATTTCAGTATAGGCAGGTGGGTTTCTTTTGTGCTCAACAGGTAATGAATGGTTACTGTCATTTATTTTGAGATGGCACTCCACCTGTATTTGGGCATAGAGATCCAGTTCATCCCAGCTCCAGTGTCTTTTCTGATATTCCTTCATCCTTTGATTTTTCTCAGAACGCTTCCTTTCTTTCTGGAGTGATCAGATGTTGCCAGTTTACATTGTATTTTATCTGCCTAGAACCAGCCATTTTTCCAAGGAGACTATCTTAGTTTGAGTTTCATTACTGGGAAGAGTCCATGACCAAGGCAACTCTTACAAAGGAAAACATTTCATTGGTGCTGGCTTACAGTGTCAGAGGTTTTTTTTCCATTATCATCATGGCTGGAAGCATGCAGCATACAGGCTGTCATGGAGCTGAAGACTGAGCCAGGGGTTCTACATCTTGATCTGAAGGTAGCCAGGAGACTGGATGCGTCCCACACTTGGCATAGTTTGAGCACTGAAGACCTCAAAGCCCCTCCTCCACTGTGACACACCTCCACCAATAAGGTCGTACCTCCTAATGGTACCACTCCCTATGACCAAGCATTCAACACATGAATCTATGGGGGCCAAACCTATTCAAACCACCACAGAAACCTTATTGGTTTTAGTGAAGAATGGGACTTTGAAGCCAAGTTCTGAGCAGTAGATGTGCCTATAGCTATTGGGGTATTGCTGCCCCCAGGATTTGTATGATAGAGTCTCCCCACGCTCTGTGTGTGTGTGTGTATATATATATATTACAACCTATCTTACATATCATCTATATATATTTAAAATCATGAATTCTAATAGCATACAGCTCTTTTTAATTTTAGGTCCTTTTTATCAATCTGTGTGGTAGTTATATGCACGTGTGGACACATGTGTGTGCATGCTTCCGTGAGGACAAATGAAGGCCAGCTCTTGATGTCGGAATGTCTTCCTCATTCGTTTCTCCACCTTATGTCGCTCACTCTTTTTGCTGGATAGGTTGGCCATCGGATCCTTGGCAATTGTCTCTAGCCTCAGTACTATGGTTATAGACTTGTGTCAGCACGTCTGGCTTTTTACAGGAGTGCTAGGCATCTGGACTCAGGGCCTCCTGTCCCTGAAGCAGTCACTTTACCCACTGAGCCATCTCCCTTGGCCCTCCTTTTATCTTTGATACGTTTACTTATTTGCTCAGTAACCCTGACTATTCCCCACACCCTTCCCTGGATCGGAATGCTTTCTTATTGCCAGGTCTGCCTCCCATGTGAATGCTGGCTTCTTCCCACTGGGGATCTGGCAGCCTCCTTGTTTGACTCTCTAAATATATTTAAAGGCAAAGGGCAGCTTAATTTTACTGAGATCTCCATTTGCAACACGTATTATCTGTTCAAGGCTTTCTGCGTTATTTGACCAGCATTTTTAGTGTCTCGTCATTATCCTTCCTTTAATGGAGACTGTCCTGGTTCTCCTGAGCCTACGATAGATGCAGGGGCTGCCATGGTGTGTTTACATACCCATGTTGCCTGTAGTATAGTAGATAATAAGTAGCTATGATCAGCTTTTAAGTTTAAGCTAATGAGAATTAAACATGGACGTGGTATTTAGCTCAGTTGGGAGAGCCCTTCCCTAGCATACATAAAGGCCTGAGGTCAGTCTAGTGGTTTGCAGTTGTAATCCCAGCTCTTGGGAGTTGGAGACAGGCAAGTCAAGGCCATCTTTGGTCACTCAGTGAGCTAGAGGCCAGCCTGAGCTACATGAAAGCCGACCCCAGAAAGCAAAGATAAAAACAAATAAAATTTAGAGCTAGAAGTGTAGTTCAGTAGGAGATTGTTTGCTTAGTCCGTTCAAGGCCCTGGCTTCAAGCCTAACCCTGCAAATATTAATGAATTAATTAACTTAAAAGTTTATTTAGTCAGTTGTTCTAGAAGGGCCCCAGTGTCTACACACACACACACACACACACACACACACACACACACACAGTGTTATCATGGCTATGGACATTTACAATCTCTGTGCAGGGGAGGGGGATTGGGTGTTGTGGAGACAGGTAAGTTGCTAGTACCTAATGGCCAACTAGCCTAGACTAATTGATGAGCCCCAGGCAAGTGTCCTCAAAAGATCCAAGAGAGCAGAGCCTGAGGTAGGATGCCAGGAGTTGACCTCTGGAATCCATAGATGTGAGTTCACCCCTCCCCCACATACACAAAAGGAAGGATGCTGGAGGAAGGAAAAAAAGGTTGAGAGTTGTCACCCCTGGTGCACTGAGCTTTTGTAAAAGCTCATTCTTCAGGTCATCCTTTAGTTTCCTTCCTGTTGCTGCAATTAAAAAGCAGCTCAAGGGGGATGGGTGAGGCTGGAGAGATGGCTCAGTGGTTAAGAGCACTGACTGCTCTTCCAGAGGTCCTGAGTTCAATTCCCAGCACCCACATGATGGCTTACAACCATCTGTAATGGGGATCCGATGCCCTCTTCTGGTGTGTCTGAAGACAGCGACAGTGTACTCACATACATGAAATAAATAAATATATCTTTAAAAAAAAAAAAGGCAGCACAAGGGAGAAGCTCACAGTTCCAGGTTCCAGTCATCACTAAATGGAGTCAAGGTGTCTGAAACTTGAAGCAGGGAGTCTCACTACATCCAAAGTCAACAGCACAGAGCACTGGGCTCCTGTGCTTGGTGCTGCTCAGAGAGCTTTCTGCTCTCCATTCAGCTCAGGGCCCAGCCCATGAAATGGCGCTGCCCACGGTCAGGGGGAGTCTTCCCCAACTAGGAAAATCCCTCCCAGACACACCCATACTCCAGCCTGATGAAGACAACCCCTCCTTGAGACTCTCTTCCCAATGGAGGCTGACAACAAAAGCTGGGCACCATGCTTGCGAACCTCAATTTCAGGCTGTCTTTTCAGTTCCCTGGCACCTAGCCCTTGGCATATGACTTCCCCCTTGACATCTCCGTGGCCAGGTTGGACTGAAAACAACATGGAGGCCTCCTGGTGCATGAAGCCTTTTTCAAACTTCCCTCTATGGGAACATCATTAAGATACCTATTCTTGGGCAGCAATGTGAGAGGGCTCAGCAGGTAAGAGCACTTGCTGCTGAGCCTACTGACTGGGGTTCGATCCCACATGATGGAAGGAGAGAAAACACACACACACACACCATAAATAAAACAAATGAGAGGGAGGGAAGGAGGAAGGGATGGAGGGAAGGAAGAAAGGAGAGAGGGGCTAGCATGAGCATCTATCCAGTATGTCTGGGCAGTTCTGAGACTTGGAGTTATGGTGAGCTGCTCTTTCTCTGCCCCAGGACCACACCAGCAGGTCCTGGATGTCTGAGCAGCGGATCCACGTGGGTTTGGGTTAGGGCAGGCAGTCTTACTCTTAGAGGCCACAGGGGCTTTGTAACCACGGTGGAGAGTCAAGTATTGGCCAATGTGCAGCTGATCCTGGGAAGAGGAGGTGGAGAGCAGGAAGGCCTGGAGTATGGTCCGCTTCTCCTTCTCCGGGAGTGCAGGGTTCCGGTCCATTAATTTTAACGTAATGCAAATCGGTTTAAAGAAGTGCTGACATGCTGCTCTGTTTAAAAAAAAAAAAAGGAAAACCGTGGTAGCCTGGTAATTAAACCTCCATCTATATTTTATTCTAGCACATTTACAGTGACTGCTTGCCCAGTGGTGTGCTAGGACTCCAGTCCTATAATTATAGAAACGGCAGTGTTTAAAATGGGGTGGGGTAGTGATGCCAAAACCCAAGGCGTGGTAACTTAAGCTTCATTATTTTAAGCAAAATCTAGTTTTAGCCTTGACTTTAACAAGAATGTAGTCACTAGAAACACCCTAGAGTCCTGCTGTCCGGTAGACGAAGTGAGGGGGCATTGGCGTCTGCCTGTTTCTTTTTGATGTCTTTGCTTTGAGGTGCTTGTTGGTGAGGAGCCAACCACCCTAGAACCTAGAGAGCCATTCCTATATGGACTAGGGATAGGCTGGAACTCCAAAGGCCTGAGTTCTGGATCTGGGGCTGCCAGGGACTGCCAGACTGCCTTCTCTTATGAGTCTCTGACATATTGGGAATCCCGTGTTAGACTTTCTAAAGTGAACATAGGTTTGTATGTGTGTCGGGCTAACGTGAAGCTCACGGTGTAGCTGAGGATGACCTAGAACTTCTGATCCTCTTGACTCTACCTTCCTAGTGCTAGGACTTTGGGTGTGTGCCACTGCTCCCAGTCGAAGAAGTTCTAGGGTGATGCGTTCCCCTTCATACTGCAAGGAAGACGCGACACGAGCTCTTCTTCAAGCAGTTTATTCAGGACCCTTCTTAACAATCTTCTGACCCCGGGGAGCCCCTGCCCACAGGCTAAATACTTCTTCGGCGGCTGACCTCAGGAAATGCCACATGGCAAATACCTATAGGCACACATATGCGGAAACCAAGCCAGATCATCAGCCCGAGCCAAATAAGGCACAGAGAGTCCTGCCATCAGGCCGGGTGAAGGTGGAAACCAGCACCGTCTTTAAGGTGCGGCACCTGCGGCTCTCCACACTAGGGATCCATCGCAAAGCCATGTGCCTGCCAGGCAAGCACTCAGTCCACTGTGCTATATCCTTGCCCCTAAAGCAACACCACCAAGTTGTTCTCGGGGCAGCCACTTCCAGCATCTGCCCAATATAGTCCCTTGAAAGAAAACTTGGAAGCTGGATGTCTTTAACTTCTGAGAAACTTAGCTAAACAGAAGAATATCCAGCAATCCTGAGATATCTTTGGAAGTTTAGAGGCAAGGCACAGAAGAGAGTAAGGAAGCAGGAGATATGGGAAATCCAGAGTTGATGACGAGGGTGTACCACTCCCAAATATTGGGTGGGGGCCTTCACATAAGTGCATTGTTGTAGGCAAGGTGCATAGCCAAGTTCCTATACTTATACATTAAGCCTGTTGCTGTTCTTCTAAGAAACACCATAGCGGGGAGTGGTGGTTTTATTGCCTTTAAGATGATATGATGTGTGAGGCCACTCGGGTCCCTGTGTTCAAAGAGCACCATCAGGCAAACCTGTCGACACATTGTGCTTGGAACAGCCTCGCTCTGAGTGTTAGCTGGGGTACCAATGACCTCTGTTTGGAAAATGCTTTCCCAGACCAGCTGTGCTCCCAGAGGATCAGTGAGTTACTACGGACCTGCCCTGGGGAGTAGGAGCAGTCCATTCATCCTGTCAGCAGACAGCCTTGCACCCCAGCTCAGCACTGCAGGGTAAAACCATCACAGGATGGGACTACTGCAGGGTTCAAGGGAGCATCTGGCCCAGCCTGACTGTTGTGGAGTAAATGAAAGGGCTGGAACTCTGCTAGTGAGAGGCAGGGCGCTCTGATGCCAGTGCTGAGTCGAGCTGTCTACATTCCCCACCACAGCACACTGTTTTATTGCTTTATTATGAACAGAGAGGAAAGAGAAGAAGGCCAGGAGGGGAAGAACCAGAGGAAGAAGGATACAGAGGAAGAGCTGGAAGAGAAGAGGAAGGAGGGAGGGGGAGTTGAGTTGGTAGTGGCAAATCCCTTCTTGGGAAAGCATCTATAAACGAAGCACACATGTGTACCAAGCATCCTTAAACTGTGCTGCGTCTGTGGACCGGCTTTGGCCTCTCTGCACCGACCACTGTCTGCTCATGGGTTTCTGTCAGCCACCTGCTCTAATTTCCTCTCTGGACACAAAACTAAGGAAGCCTTTTTACTTTTTCTTCCCATTTCCGTATGTGCGTGTGTTTGTGTTTGTGCGTGTGTGTGTGCACATGCACACATCTGTAGTCCACACGCGTGTGGAAGCTAAGGTTAATGATAGGAAGCATCCTCTGTGGAGGGGTCCCTGCAGGCATGGCCACTGTGGGAAAGCAAACCAAAGAGAACAGACTGGACCAAAACTTCTGAAGTCTGCTTTAATTTTCTTATACATTTAAACATAGAACGTCGGTTTAAAAAAAAGAAAAAGAGAGAGAAAAAGAAAATCTCCGTGTGACAATTCTCATGCAATGCTTCAGGGTTAGCTACATCAAAATCCCCTTACAAGGTAGTACAGCCTATGGGACCTTTACAATAAGAATGAATTCTATTGGCTGATGAACAGAGCTCAGGGCTAGAGCTGAGAGAGGAAGAATATGTCATAATGTAATATGCAGAAAGATGGAGTCTGTTGATGAAGGATGCAAGGATGAAGGATTCTGTTCACTGAGAGACAAAGCCCAGGATTACAGACTAATCCTCAGATGGAGGATGGCTGCGGATAAATAGACCACGAAGTTGTCTAACCACGGCACTCCTGTGTCCCAGGTAGTCAGGCATATTCCTTCCTCCGATGCTTATTCTAAGCTGTGCTTCCTACAATTCTGCACTGTCCTTCCATCTTCTTCAGCAAAGCAGAGTCTTGCAGTCAAATCCAGAGCCTGCCAATACGGCTAGCCTTGCCAGGCAGCTTGTTTAGAGGATACCAGGTCTCCTCCTTCTGGGGCTGGAACTACAGTCAGGTAGTCATGCCCAGTCATGATTTATAAAGTTTCTGGGGACCCGAACTCTGCTCCTGACACTTGTAGAAGAAGACATCCCTGCACAACCGAGGAAGCCTTTTCTAGCCCCTGAAAGCTATTGAAACGTTCCTCACCCATCTGCGTTTGTGTCACCTCCCATGTGGACCTGTAGATGCGGGCCACAGCTACTCCCAGGTTCTCAGGGAGACTGGCTTCAAGGACTGGAGATGGGGAGATGGAGTGCCCTGGCCATTTCCTGGGCAGTGCTCATTTTCTCTGTGGTCCGGTTGGACGGAAAAGAGCATGAAAACCTCCCGGTGCATGGTGCATCTCTTTGCGTTTGTCTTCCCTCCCCCACCCCCAACCTCAGAGCCATCAGAATCCAGAAGTCAATCACCAAATGCTGCAGACTCGTTTATTCTGGTCTCCATGAAGGAAGTTCATGTCTTTCTAGCATCTGACTTTCCACCCACAGCCTGCATGCCCGGGTTCTTTGGTTACACTTCTCACACATTCAGCCCTTTGAAGAATCATGACAGTTCTGTTCTCCACACTTCATTCTTCTTCCTTTCCCCCAAGAGGCCTTGCAATGAAGTAAGAGAAGAGGTTTCCACATGCCTTTTTTTTTGCTTGGCAGAGTTGAGGTTTGAACAGAGTGGATGCCTTCCTGTCTTCTTCATCTGCTTAGCATCCTTTTCCAACCAGGAGCAAGTCGAACATCCATTTGGAAAGAATGAAGCCTCCAGGCCTGCCTGCTGTCCCTCATTCTGTTACACGCACTTCTCAGCCAGATTGAGGTTTGATGGTTGGTCTGCAAACACATGGCCTGAGCGTATCCTAACTCTTACTGGTTGCCAGCCATTCCCTCTGACAAAGGAGACCTGTTTCTTTTCCTTAGCAACATGTTTATATGGAGGTGAATTATAGAATCTTTCTCACTCTTACAGCCACAGAGCTGAGTAGCAACATTACTCTGTATACTGGATCCCTTACAGACTTGGTTGAAGGGTCTAGGTCTTCAGAAGCCAGGAAAAATGGAACACGGTGGGCGGGGAGGGGAGGCTTACTAAGCCTTCCAGACACCCTGGGATTTGTTGGTATAGTTGAGTTAATTCCCAGTGGTGTTTATTGATATTCTATGTGGTCTGTTATGGATCCATGGGTCTTCTCTTAAGAGCTCAGAGATGCCAGGGAACAGAAGTGAACAAATTATAACCCAACATTCTATGTGTTGTGATTGATGTTCATCCATAGTGCTCATGGGCGCCTTTATGAAAAGTGATGACTTCCAACCAAACTTCTGAGACGGATAAAGGAAAGCTTAGCGTGTAAGCCTTTAAAAAGTTAGTTTTTGTTTTATATGTATGGATATATGTTCCACACATGTGCCTGGTGCCCAAGAGGCCAGAAGAGGGCATCAGATCCCCTAGAACTAGAGTTACAAGCAGTTGTGAGCTTGGGTGCTAGGAATCTAACTCAGGTCCTCTGCTAGTACAGACAGTGCTTTTAAACTCTGTGCTGCCTCTCCAGCCCTTAAGCTGGGTCTTCATGGAATTTTCCATTTGGACACATTTATGGAAAGACATTTTACAAGAAAATAGCAGTGTGAGTAGTAGCTCAGAAGCCCCGTAAATCTAAGAAAAGATGCTTCTTCTGCAAGGCTTATCTAGAGGTCGAACAGGTAAGAGGCAGGTCTAAGCAGCCTTCCAAGGGCCTTGCAAGCAATAGTGCACACGTATTCAACTCCTCACAGCCCTGGGCTTCATTTAGTAATCATTGTGTCCAGAGAACCTCTTAAGTGTGTGTGTGTGTGTGTGTGTGTGTGTGTGTGTCCATCCAGAGGTGTATGTGTGTGATCAGTGGACAACTTCCCGTTGTTTCTTAGCTTTTACTTTGTTGAGACTGAATCTCTCTTGGTTAATTCTTCCAGTGCACTGTGTGCTCTAGGCTAGCTGACCCAGCAGCCTCTGGCTGATTTTCCTGTCTCTGCCACCGGTCTCACCGTAGGGTTGCTGGCCACTACATTTGGCTTTTTATGTGGGTTCCAGGGACATACCGGCTGCGCCAACTTAACCACTTTTCACAGCCATCCCTGTGCAACATGTGAGGCAGGTGCAGTGTTGATGCGCTGAAGGTGTCACTGGTTTCATGCTGGGACGACTCCCACTGGGCGAGTGGGAGAAGAGGAAATCAGATCCTCTTGTTGCTGCAGTGTCTACAGTCAGTCTAAGCTAAGGCGAAACTGATAGGGAATGAGCTCTGGTGATAAAAGTTGGATGCACTATTTCATTTTCTTTCCATTTCATTTTCTTTCCATTCGTTTTTGAGACAAATTCTTCTGTAGTCCTTGATATCTATTTATGGTTTAAGTTAGGTTCCTAGCATATTTCAGGCCTGCTAGGACAGAATATATCCCCTTGAGTTTCTGATTCTCCTTGCTCTCTCTCTCTCAAGTGCTGGGATTATAAGCCTGTGCCACCATGCCCAGTTTCTTTTGTGCTGAGGATAAGGCAAGCACTCTCCTGGCTGACTTAGCACGTTTACTTCTCAGTGCTATAGATTGTACCCTAGGACCTTATGCTTGTTGACCAAGTACTTGGTCACTTAGCCAAATTCCCAGCTCTTCACTAGGACATTGAACCTGCTCATAAAACAGCCCATAATATAGTGTTTCTATCTTGCTTACTGGAGCAGGTCAGAGAAGATGAAAAAGAACACCCACAGGTTGGTTTTCTTTAAAGTAGTTCAAAGGTGTTTACAGGCTGGGGATCTTAAAACTGAGGCCCCTGACGCAGTGTCACTGACAAGCTTTCTGGGGACCGGAGACAGCGGAAGAAGGTCCGTGCTTTCATGGCAGCTTAGAGGGTGTGTTAGTCTCTAGAGTAACAAGAGCCTCTGGTCTGGTGCCAGGCTCATAAACTCTCACCTTCTTTGCATAGAAGACATGGGCTTGAGGAACAAATGAAGCTGAAATCGAATGCTGCCTCTGCCATTTGCTGCTTGTGTGACCTTTGACCTGTATAGTTCTACACTTAGAAAGTAAGAGGGGAACAGGTAAGGGGGTGGGGTCCATCATCTATAATTAAAGAGAGGGGCTGAAATCCCCAGGTGTGGAGGAACAAAGAAACTGAGGCTAGAAGTATCCAAGGAAATGTCTGAAAGGGAGATCAAAGAAACTGAGAAGCCAGGGATCCCTGAGGGAACCCGAGGGAAACGGTCCAGGACTGAGGGAGGAGGGTACCAAGAAGTGAACTGGTAGACAGGCTTCAGACTGAGCTGGTTAGGTAATGGTGGAGAGGCAGCTTGGGTTTGTCATCCAGACCCTAGGGAATAGCTCTCCAAATGGTGACTCAGGAAGTAGTAGATGAACTAAACACTCTGCATGAATCTACTGGCAACACAGAGTGTGTCAGGCAAAGCCAGAGATGTTGTGGAGCTTGTCTCATGGATCTTACCGCTAGCTACTCGGGCCCTACTGTCTCTTCTACCCATTCCTCTCCTGCGGGCACTTGCTCGTAATTACAGAATAAATCAACTAAGCAACATGTGGGCCCACGGTGTGGTCTTGAGCCGCTGCATGACTTATCCATGTTTAACAAATAAAGCCCACATCATCTTTACATGTCTTCAGTGCAAAGTAAATTCCACATCATTCCCCAGGCAAGATGGGAGCCATGGGTAGTGGTTGATAAGTCTTTCTATTTACATCTCGGACTGGTGTGTTTCCAGAGCTTCAAGCGATGTCTCGCCCTTAAGCTTCACGGTCCTCTTGTTGGTTCTCGGTTTGTTGTTGGTTGAGCCTGCCTTGATCCTGTTGCCTCGGCCTGCTGGGTGCTGGGATTCTGGACTCGAGACATCAAGCCAGCCTTGCATTCCTCACGTCTAGCTATTACCTGGGATCCTTTGTGAAGAGTAGGTAGATCTGGGCCGAGAAGCCATGACACTTCTTTCTTCCCCTGTTGTTTTAACATGGGAGCATGTACAAAGTGTTCTAAAGTCAATAAAACAAACAAACAAACAAACAAACAAACAAAAAGTAAATGCACCATTTGCTGAATGCCATCCATGAACCAGACCCTGGGTTAGATTCTTTTAGATCCCTGACCTTTCTAAGGTCAGAGCCTTCTTTCTGAAGGCATCCATGAATTGTAGATTAAAACATATTCCCAGTAAGGTCTGTGTGGTACAGATTGTCTGTGATAAAAAAAACAACCTGATATCACAGGCTCACTGCAGGTGAGTGTTGATCCCAGCCTCCTGAAGTCTCCTTTGCTTGGCTTTGGCTCCCAAATCTGAAAACTTCATGAGAAGGTCACCAATGTGCTGCAGTCTCAGACTCAGACTCGGGCACCTCCTTCCTTCACTGGGATGTTACCAGCATGGTCTGCCCAGAAGCATGTGTTTCTTTACAACACCACTGGCCGGTCGGCTGGGTGAGAGCCGACAGGCTTGGTCTTCCGTGCACAGTTCAGCATATAGACAGGTGGAACTCCCCAAGGGCCAGCTTCTCCGGAGGGCGTGGGTTGCAACAGCCAAGAGCTGTGGGGGTGGCTGCCAGGTTTAGGGAAAGTATTCAAGGCATTGGGGAGTCTGAGCAGGGCCCCCACACCCTTGCCCCTGCTCCCTCTTGCTTTCCAGCCTGCAGTTTCAATAAGGGCGGGGGCTGGATTAAGTGTCTTGGCAGACGCCAGCAACCTTTCTGGCAGAGAGAGGGGACTGCACATCAGGATCACATTCCAGATGTGGGGATGCAGATTTGGGAAGGATAAAGGAAAGAGAGTGAGAAAATTAAATGTGGTGAGAAATGGATTTTCCCTCTCTGCTGGCTGACAATAATTGAGTTGGGTTATTTTGCAAAATAATCTGTTTTGAGGCCTGTTCTCAACACACTACTAACTGCCTTATTGATTTGAAAAGTAAAAAATAATTCCTGTTGGCCCTGGGCTGTGATTGCTACCAAACACTTCCATCTAGGGTGAGGTTCTAAGAGGTAGTTTTGCTGAAGATGGTGGATTTGGCTGACTGAGGATAGCGAAGGTGTGATAGCCTCCATTCCCGCCCTTCACATCTGGGCCTTCATCCTCCCCTTGGCCTCTGTTCTTGGAGGTTTAACAGAGTTCCTATGTCAGGTTTGCTCTTACAGTGAGACATCTTTATTAACTATCCAGGGAATATTCAGCAATTGTAACTCACCATACTGTAAGTGGGGAGTATGCTAAGACAGGCCTTGGCACCTCATGGTCAACAGAAATCCTACTGGAGGGTGGGGAAGCTGGCTGAGCTGACATAGTGCTTGCTGTGTTATCATGACCTAAATATGATTCCCTAGCACCCATGTGAAAAAGTAGGGCATAGTGGGCTCTCTGCTCCTTCCTGTTCCGGAGACAGCTGCCTCTTCTTGTCCAGTGCCAGCTTAGTCCAATAGACAAAATGGCGAAGGTCGGTGTGAACAACTTTGGCTGTATTGGGCGCCTGGTTACCAGGGCTGCCTTCAGCTCTGCACCTGGCAAAATGAAGATTGTTGCCATCAACGACCCTTCATTGACCTCAACTACATGGTCTACATGGTCCGGTATGACTCCACCCATGGCAAATTCAACGGCACAGTCAAGGATGAGAATGGGAAGCTTGTCATCAACAGGAAGACCATCACCATCTTCCAGAGCGAGATCCCGCTAACATCAAACTGGGTGATGCTGGTGCTGAATATGTTGTGGAGTCTACTAGCATCTTCACCACCATGGAGAAGGCCAGGGTCCACTTGAAGGGTGGGGCCAAAAGGGTCATCATCTCTGCCCCTTTTGCTGATGCCCCCATGTTTGTGATGGGTGTAAACCACAAGAAATATGACAACTCACTCAAGATTGTCAGCAATGCATCCTGCACCACCAACTGCTTAGCTCCCCTGGCCAAGGTCATCCATGACAACTTTGGCATCATAGAAGGACTCATGACCACGGTCTATCCCATCACTGCCACTCAGAAGCTGTGAATGGCCCCTCTGGAAAGCTGTGGTGTGATGGTTGTGGGGCTGCCCAGAACATCATCCCTGCATCCACTGGTGCTGCCAAGGCTGTGGGCAAGGTCATCCCAGAGCTGAACGGAAAGCTCACTGGTATGGCCTTCCATGTTCCTACCCACAATGTATTAATTGTGGATCTGACATACTGCCTGGAGAAACCTGCCAAGTATGATGACATCAAGAAGGTGGTAAAGCAGGCATATGAGGGTCCACTGAAGGGCATCCTGGGCTACACTGAAGACCAGGTTGTCTTCTGCAACTTCACCCGCAACTCTCACTCTTCCACCTTTGATGCTGGGGCTGGCATTGCTCTCAATGACAACTTTGTAAAGCTCATTTCCTGGTATGACAATGAATACGGCTATAGCAACTGGGTCATGGACCTCATGGCCTACATAACCTCCAAGGAGTAAGAAACCCTGGACCACTCACCCTAGCAAGGACACTGAGAGCAAGAGAGAGGCCCCCGGTTGCTGAGGAGTCCCTGTCCCCAGCACTGAGCATCTCCCTCACAATTTCCATCCCAGACCCCATAATAACAGGAGGGATCTAGGGAGCCCTCCCTATTCTCTTAAATACCATCAATAAACATTCACTACACACACACCCCCAAAAAAGAGGGCATAGTGGCAGGCACTTGTGCTGGGGAGACAGAGATGGGCAGATCCCTGGGCTCCCTGACCAGCAAGGGTAGCCTAATAGGTGAGCTCCAAGACAGAAAAATTATACCTCAGGGCAATAAAATAAAACAAAAACAAGCAAGGTGTTTGGAGCAGAGAGATCCTCCAAAGTTAAGAGCATATACCGCTCTTCAGAGGACTAGAATGCAGTTCTCAGTACCCACTAGGGTAACTCATAACCACCTATAAGCCCAGCTCAGAAAATCCAGCTTTCCCTTCTGGTCTCCTTGGGCACCTGTACATGTGCACATCCTCTGCTGCTATTAAAAACTACATATGTTATTATAAACAGCGAATAATACCTGAAGAGAGATACCCAAGGTTGACCTCTGGCCTCTGCACACATGTGTGTCCACAGAAGTACATCCCTCTTAGTGGTGTGGCATTCACGGCGACAGCCAATCAGAGCTAGTGTTTAGGCAGTGTTCTGTGACCTTGACGTGAGCAGAGGTTGCAGAGCCTCTGGAAGCTGATGGAGGGAAGTTACCTGCCAGAGCAGATCTTCAATTTGACCAAACCCTCCCTGTTCTGGTAACAGGTCCCCAAAGGACATTTCTCCATAAAGAGGTCCAGAAGTGAAAGGGAGAGCTACAGAGTCGTCTCTAGATAAGTGACGGGAGTATACAAGTTGGAGAATATATTTACTCTTTTGCACCTTTTGAATTTGGAACCACTTTTTTCTTTTTTCTTTTTTTTTAGAAAATTAAAATGAGACAAATCAAAGCAAAAAGCTATGATGAACAACTGTGAAGACAGGGGTGTCAGATCTGAGAGTAATGTTCCTTGCATCCATCTACCTGACTAAGCCCAGAGTGTCCTGGTCTTTCTCTAATGTATTATCTTATCCGACTTCCTATTTCTCCCCTTCCTGTCTCTTCCTAAAAGGAAGCTAAGGTTAATAGTGTACATGTTTGAAAATGTGTGTGGGAATGAGTATATGCGTGAGTGTGAATTTGTGGTCCCTGGGGAAAGGGACCTGCAAAGGAAAGGTGACATCACCATACTGTGAATAGAATAGAATAGAATAGAATAGAATAGAATAGAATAGAATAGAATAGAATAGAATAGAATAGAATAGAATAGAATAAGAAATAGAAATAGAAATAGAGAAATAGAAATAGAAATAGAAATAGAAATAGAAATAGAAATAGAAAGAAATAGAAATAGAAATAGAAATAGAAATAGAAATAGAAATAGAAATAGAAATAGAAATAAATAGAAATAGAAATAGAAATAGAATAGGAGACAGAATACAGTAGATGGGAAAGAAAGAAAGGCAGGGAAAGGAAGGAATGACTGGAGTAGTCCCGGCTGATTGGCAGCAGTGGTCCAAATTAGAAAAAAAGAAAAAAAATCATAACTCAGCTTCAAAATAAAATGAGCGTGTCCGAGATTTTATTTAACTAATGAGGGCCCTGTATGGTATCAGAGCTGGGAGAGCAGAAGCAGTAAATGCCCTGAGGAAAGGTAAGGAATTTGCTACCTCAATAAGCTGGCTCCCTGGGAAGCAGAGATGCTCAGAGTTGACTCTTCACTGACAAAATTCATTTGCATTACTACCAGTGTCTACCGTTTATAGAGCTATAAAAGTAGCTTAGCTAAAAACAGTGAGAGGCGCAGACCTATAAAACCTGATGATCCAGAAAGGGCTCTTTAAACAATGCCTTATTATTCCCTGGGATCTATACTCATTCTCCCCACGCCCCTTTGAAGCTTTCTACAAATAAACCCTGCAGACATAGTATTCAATGCTTCCATTTTCTTCTGCACTACAGAAGATGTGAAATCTAGGAACAAGTTTATCAGACTGGTTTGATTAAAACTGTGGTCAGCTTCTGTGCATGTGGAGGCCAGAAGTCAATGTCAAAGATCTTTTTGGAGACAGGGTCTCACTGTGTAGCCTTACCTGGATCTCACTACATAGCCTTGGATGGCCTAGAGCTTGCTATAGACCTGCCTTCCTCTGAGTGCTGGGATTAAAGGCATACACCACCATACACAGCCTCTAGTTTCCTTCCCATTGCTGTGGCAAAATACTGACCAAAAGCACCTTACGAGGGAACAGGATCTATTGGGTGTACACTTCCTGGTCCTGGTTCATCACTGAGGGAAGTGAGAGAAGGAGCTCCGGCAGAGACTGTGGAGGGAGGCTGTTTGCTCACAGACTCATGCTTCTGTAACTTTCTTATACAGTCCAGGACTCTTTGCCTAGGGAATGATGCCATCTGTAGTGGGTTGGACCCTCTTGTATCAATTAACACCAAGGCAGTCTCCCACAGACAAAGCTGATGGTGGAATACATCTTTAACCCCAGCACTCAGGAGGCAGAGGCAGGTGGATCTCTGTGAGATCTTTGTGAGTCTTTTAGTTCACGAGCAAAGTCGCTTCCTGGCTTGTGTCCCCTAGCTTGCTCAGTTTCCTGTTTTATACCACCGGCCCGGGGGTCACTGGCCCCCAGGGGGATGGGCCCTTCTCTATCAACTGGCAATGAAGAAAATGCCCAGCAGACCTGCATTCAGACCACCGGATGGAGGCATTTTCTCAATTGTGCTTCCTCTTCTGAGATAACTGTAGCTTGTGTCCACTTGACAAAACACCCAACCAGGACACTGCTAAACTGTGTGTGCATATTATTATTATTCAATAAATTCTGTCATTGTGTGGGGCGTGGTCATGTTCATCTATGTTTTAGGCACAGTGCACTTACAACATGTTAAATTCTATGACCCTTCCTAAGAATCACTGAGTCATTTTCCCCTGTTGGCTCTTGTATTAGCCATGCCCAGCACACCTTCTTCTCCTCTCGTTCCACTAGATAATCTTGCCTTTTAGATTTCCCAGACAAGAATTAGACCTACATTTCCTGTCCCATTAACTTGTGGGAAACCCAGCTAAGCCCCCTAGTGGTTTTCCAAAGTCCCTTTCTACTTCCCTATGGGAGAAGGACCCACCTCTTTGCTTTAGCAGAGAAACGCCAACAAATCTCCCACCAACTCCTTCTCAAGCTCCTCCTTGCTCAGGGCTCTCCAACGCTGCCCTCCCCGCAGCGAGCCGGGGGTTTAGAGTCCAGTGGTGAGTTTTGGCTCATCACCTTTGCAGTTCGTGCCTCTTCAGAATGCAACTCTTCCTGTTGTAGCACCTTAACTGAACACGAACAGCCTTATTTTAGCATCCCACTTCACAGGCATGTCTCCACGCCGTTGCCACAGTTGCTGAACAGTAATTCTGTGCCAACCCTGCTTTTGTCTTTCTGACAGCCTCCTTATAGGGACAAGAAAAATTAAGAGATTAAAGGGGTGACCTGAGAACCCCCAGATAGTTAGGGTTGAGGCAAGGAACAATCTCTAAGTAGTGCCTGGTTTCAGTCTTGATGGCCTCTTTAATCAAAATGTTATTTTTAAAAATGCCTGTAACTTACAAACCAGTGAATTAAAACATATTTTTTTAAAAAATTGTTAACACCTCATGCCTAAGTTCCTGTCCTTCTGTTTTATGAGAAATGGTGTGTAAGCAAGTCCTAACTTTTGGAACGTGGTAAGCTCTGTGCTGTGGCCTAATACATGGACAGGCTTAGTAACTGGACATTTAAAAAGAATAGCTTTGCTTTCTTCTTTGTTGGGTGTAAAGTTCTGAGGTGTTCTCTGAACTTGGCCTTTCATGGCTTCTCATTCAGAGGGATCACAAATGGTGTTTTAGAGCCACTATATCCCCAAATAGCCAATTATCATCATAGCACAGTGACATGCTGAAACTCTGTTTCTAAAACGTGTCTGCTTGGAACTAGAGAGATGGACTACCAGGTAGGAGCACTTATTCTCTTAAAGAAGACCCAGTTTCGATTCCCAGCACCCACATGGTACTTCACAGCCATCTCTAGCTCCAGTTCTATAAAAACCTACTTTCAACTTCCACAGGTACCATGCACATACATGCACATACATATTACACATATATACATGTAGGTAAAACATTCATCAATCCAATAAAATAATTTTTTTAAATTTTAATACATTAATAAAAAATTGATTCATTGTATGTGTATATGTGTATATTAAGCATGTGTATGTGTGGTGTGTGTGTGTATGCGTGTATGTGTGTGTGTGTGTACAGATGGAGGCCTCAAATGACCCATCTAGTGTCATCTTCTGTCACTCTCTACCAATCCCTATGAAGGTAAGCTCTCTCTATGTACCTGGGGGTCCTGTTTTCTCAATTGGGCTGGAAGTCATTATCCCCAATAGTCTCCTGTCTCTGCCCCCTCATTTCTGGGGTTACAAGCATAGACAAGATGTCTAGCTTGCTCTGTAGGATCTATATCATGGGTGCTAGGATGAAAACCTTGGTCCTCATGGCTGTGCAACAAGTGCTTTCAACTACAAACCATCTCTCCATCCCCACAACTTTATTTTTAAAAAGCATTTGTGCATAACTAGCCATATGTGTGTATGTGTGCTGTGTGTGTGTGTTTGTACGTACATGGTGGGGGGGCTCCCAGAGGTCAACCTCAAGTGCTATTTCTCATGAGTTGTTCATCTTGTTTTCTGACACAGACTCTCTAACTAGACCCTAGGGCTCACTAATTAGGTTAGGCTGGCTGGCTAGTGAACCCCAGGGATTTGTGTGTCTGCCTCCTCAGAGCTGGGATTATAAATATACAGATTTGTACATCTGTACTTGCTTTCCAGTGGGCACTAGGGATCACATATAGCCCCTCATGCTAGCATAGTAAACACTTCCAATGAGCTCTCCTCCAGCCTTCTAACTACATGCTACTACTGCAGTGCCTCTGAAGAGCAGAGCTCTTCCTCCTGCTTCTGAAACAGCTTTGGATGGTGAGTTAGGACACTGGAGTTCTTAGCCCAGTACTATGTAGGACTTAACCCCTGGGCAAACTGCCCTCCTGTGAATACAGAGTCTAGGCAGATGTTCTCAAAGTCCATTCTCTTCACAAAAATCAGTGACTGTGTGGTGGGTCTCTTGTCTTTTTTATCCTGAGGGTCACAAGCAGTTCATGGAGGAGGGCGTTGCCACTGAGAGGGGGGGTAGGGTTGGAGAAAGCATTATGCACACACAAATGTTGCATCCTTGGTCCCTGGAGATTAAAGTCATGATTTTAGAAAATGCCGACTGCTGGTCCGCAGTCAGTTGTAAAGTTGCTGGAGTAACTCTTCTTCGGGATGTTTTATGAACACTGGAAGGAATTCAATTCCTAGCTAGGTCAGAGGGTAGATTGGAATATGCAGAATGCTGCCTTGTGTTTTGTCCTGTGGAACAGCTGTGAGGGGAGCTGAGTGATGCATGACCTCCCCTGGGGTGATACAGACACATGTTTCTGTGCTTGGCGCCTCTCCCCTGATGCCCTGGACTGTGAAGTGATTGAGCTCTCAAATGGGGGATGTAGCAGGGAGTGTAATTCTCCTTATAGGACACTAACTTTCTGTGGTTTCTGCCTTCATAGTCAGGCAATCCTATCTATCTCAGAGGGAGGCCAGCTAGAATAAGAGAAAGGGTTGCTGGTGGATACTTGTTACTTACTAATCCTCCAGACATGAGACAGAAGCTAACCACAGTCTGTGTGCCGAGGAATAGATACAGTAGCAGAGGGACATAGATAGTCATCTCAATTTTCGATTCAGAAAGTGTTCTCTAGGCTAGGGAGATAGCTCAGTCTGAGGAACCTGAGTTCAGTCCCTAGGCATGGTGGTACACATTTGCAGCCCTAGGACTGAAGAGGCAGAGATAGAAAAACGACTGAGGTTCATTGACCGGCCAGCCTAGCCCAACTCAGTGATATCCAGGTCCATCAGAGACTTGAGTCTCAAAAACAACAGCAAAAACAACAAACAAACAGAAACCCCAACAACAACAACATAGATATCACCCAAGAAACAACAACCAAGCTTGTTCTCCAGATGCCTGTTATATACGTGAGGACTTGTAAAGAATGTGGACACACAAACACACACACACACTCACACACACACACACACACACACACACGAGCAACAGAGACACAGAAAGAGGCACAAAGATGCACACACAAAGAAGGTTCTAGGGGAAAGGCTATTGTCTGCCAGTTCAGCTGTCAGAAAAGCTTCCATTACCTCTGCAGAGCCCAGGGCATCTCAGCAGCTTCCTGGGAGTTGTATTAGACTGGATTCTAAGAATGAACAACCCCCGGATACACACGGAGTTCTAGGAAAGAGGTTTCTGGTAGGAATGAGGTCAGCTTACTCACTTGAAATAAAGGCGATGAGGGCGAACGCCCAATCTCTGTTTATAACCGTGCAAAACAATTCTCGAGACAAGCCATTCGTCAAGCAAGAGACTACTCACAGATGGTGGCTTGGGCTGGAAGTGGACTTGAAGGGTGGGGTGGTGTCATGAGTCATCACCCGCAGACAGGCTGTTGGCATCCATGAGCCCGTGGGCTGAGGTCAGGTGTGCTATAGGGGCTTAATGTTGAATTGTGTGTCTTGGAGTACCTAGGGAAAGTCACAGGAAGTGTCAAAAGTGACAGAGAGAATCTCACCCAAACCCATATCTCTTCACACTTTCCTTCCCTCTGCCCCTGGCCCTGGTTTTAGAGCCAAAACAACTCTGGTCTGTTGCAACTGTGTGTCCTCCATCAGGGGATAAACATTACCTACTGGGGCCAGCAAGATGGCTCAGTGGGTTAAGGTGTTTTGTCATACAAACCTAACTACCTGAATCTGATCCCCGGAATCCACATAAAGGTAGGATTTGAGAACTGACACCACAGACTTGTCTCTGACCACTGCATGCCCACCGTGGCATGTGTTATACACATGCACACAAAGATAAGACACTTAAAAAGAAAACTGTCTGCCAGGGCCCAAGCATTCCAAGGAACGTCTGTGGAGATTAGGGGTAATCGCTTCGTCTAGGTAGGTTAGTCAGTCTTCAGATGGGGAGGTAAAGATAGAGTAGTGCATGCAGGCACAAACGCACACAAAAGGCAAACAGCACAAGGCAGGAAGTGCGTTCCTCCACATCTCCTTGTTGTCTTTCTCCTGGGTCTTCAGATCCCAGCCAATGCGCCATCCTCTGGGCAGCCTTCTCAGACCTCCCCAGACTGAATTAGCTGTTTCTGACTCTGCCCCCTAGCAGCTTCTGCCTGCTTTTCACACTAAACTGTGTCTGCTGGTTCCAGTGTTTGTGTTTCTCTTACCCTCAGCCTTGGACAGTGTACGCTCTCGGAAGCAGAGCTTTTGCCTGTCCGTGTCTGTCACTCCTGGTGGGATACATGTTTTCTGATACATCATGTAAGCAGCAAGGATGATGATATGTGAGAGGAGACACACACACACACACACACACAGAGAGAGAGAGAGAGAGAGAGAGAGAGATCATGGTAAACCCAGGAGGAAGGATTCATCTGGCCTTGAGAGCTAAGTTAACCAGGGGTAGAGATGACATACTAGTTAACAGTTAACTAGGATGCTAGTTATCAAAATGTGGCTCCTGGACCAGCAGGGGCCCCAGGACTGTGTTAGAGATGCACACTCGGGGGTGCCACACCTAAAATCTGAGATACAGGGAAACCCTGGCAGCAGAGGTTCAGTAAGTCCTCTGGGTGGTGTGCACGAATGGTTGAGGACCATTGACCTAGCTTCTGACAAGGATGGAGACACACCTCCACACTGTGACCCAAAGCAACCTCAGAAGTTCCCTTCATCTTTACATCTTTACAGGATCTTGACTTAGCTGAAGCCAGATCTTTATCTTCACTGCAGAAAGGAATTTCAGGATAAGCCAGTATGAAGTGGTGTTGAAGTTTAGTAAAAGACATTTTTAAAAGATTTTAATTTTTTATTTGTTTCTCCGTGTGTGTGTGTGTGTATGTGTGTGTGTGTGTTCTGTTCTGACATTCATGCTCTTATTTCCCAAGACCTAGGCTGCTTCTTTAACTACAGTTTATTTTTACATCCAAACCCTAGCTATCTCCTCCGTCTTCTCCAGATATCCAAGAAAGGAATCTGAGCCAGTGGGACCAGTAAAAACAAACTCATTGAAGCTGTAATACAAGAAGTATGATCAGGCGTCATGAGTAGACAGACGTAATAGGTCAAGAGCATGTTGGGTTGAAACACTAGCAAATAATTAGTCAGGTCAGATTGTGGAGGTTCTTAGTCTCCCATCTTTATGCAGCTTGAGGTTACCAGTGAGGGCTATGGGTTAGCGAAGACCCAGATTCCACAAGCAGATGCCTGAGGTAAGTACCACTCTAGGCAAGGGAGCAAGGCATGGAGCAGAGGTACACAGTCCTCTGGGCTCCATATCGTTCTGCTTGTGGGAGGACAGGGACAGAAATGCTAATGACACTCCGGAGGAGGAATCACTTGGGCAGGACAGCTGGCAAAGACACTGGAATGGTGGCATCCCTCACACAATGAGAGAAGACCAGAGAAGGGAGGAAATTTCAGAACTCAAGTCTGAGTGCTCAGTGGGTATGAGGAGAAACCTGGGTATACCATGGTGGGTGTAGAATAGGCATGTTGGTAACTGGAACCCTAGTAATCAAGGCAACTTATAGAAGGAAACATTTATTTTGGCTTATGGTTCTAAAGGGTTGAGAGTCCTTCAAGGTAGAGTGGTATGGCGGCAGGCAGGCAGGCAGGCAGCTGGAGTGGGGATCTGAGAGTTCCAATCTTCAATTGCAAGCTCAAAGCAGAGAGAGAAGACGAAAAGTAGGGAGACACTAAATAGTCTAAAAACCCACCTCCAGCAACATGCTTCCTTCAGCACAGCTGTACCTCTTAAACCTCCCAAAACAGCGCCACCAACTGGAACCAAGTGTGCAAATACCGGAGCCCACGGGGGTCATTTCTCACTACCACAGTCATACCAGGAGAGGGGAGAGTGAAGGAAGGAGCTATGGACAACCCTCAGGGAATGTCCACATTGTGTGAAAAGATGGGGAATCAGGGCGGTGGCCAGAAAGCAGGAGGCCACGGTCGCTGAGAGGGACAGGAGAAGGAAAGGGGCCTTGTTGAAGTTGTAGCACATGTGTATGGACCACATTGGAGGGCTGTGGCTTCAGGACAGGCATGTATTACCAACACTTAACAGTGTATCTTCAGGAAGGGCCTTTGCTGAGAAGTTGGCAGGTCCTCTGGGCATGGGAACAACGCAGGGTAGCACATCCTGCAGCAAGTGTGTGTGGAACTTGCTAGAGGCAGGACTCAGACGTATCCAGTTGCTATTCTAGTTTATTATTTGTTTTCCTGTTAATGGGATCATCTTAAATATTAGCTGTTATAAAAGCATACTTTAAAAAGTGGATCTCCTATTGTGACTCACTACTTAATAACCCAAAAATTCTTTCTTCTGGGGCTAAGAAGGTAACGTGTTTGGAGCTGGCTGTGGAGATCAAAAGCTTTGGAAGGCTTCTGCTCCTGCCTCAGGCAGCTGAGGTCTGGGGAAGGGCGTGGGGTGCTCACTTAGTCTCTCTCCTTGTTTTCCTTCCATTTTGGCTGATGTTTCTGAAAGGTGAAGGAAGGTGGTCAGCTTTCTGTCACTACGTTGAATGGTTGGTATTTTTGGTCTCACAGATGTGAATGTTCCAGTACATAAGGTGATTGTCCCATTGTTTTGAGCCTATGGTAGGATTATATTCAAAAGAGCAAATCCACTCACCTCCTGACCAGGAAGATGGAGGAGGAGGAGGAGGAGGAGGAGGAGGAGGAGGAGGAGGAGGAGGAGGAGGAGGAGGAAATGGGAAGTCCTTTAATCCTAATCTTGTTCAGGGGTACCCTCAAGAACCCAAACCTAGCCATTAACATGGCCTGGGAAGACTTTATGGTCTAAACTGTAGCAGGCTGTTTCTGAGGCGCTCCGTCAAGGTTGAAGAACTCCAGCATTTAAAGAAGAATATGCCAGCATTCGGGATTAGAACTCTCACATCAGATGTACCAGAAGGGCACACACAGCCTTGCCCTCCTCACCCACATGTTTGTAGGTTTGTGTACCTTTGGAATCAGATGAAATGGTCATTGAGCAGTTCGCCTTGACAAATAAAGGTGTGAAAAGCTAAGACCATAGTTCAAAGGAATGCCAGCCCACTGAAGTGTGGAAACCTCTGACCTTCAGGCAAATAATCTCCTGACTCAGGAGGGTTTTGTAGAGGTTTTCAGGACTGACCTATGGATGTCCTGTTATCAGGGAAGACAGATGGGAAGAACCTGTCTAACCCTGGGCTGGGGCTAGGGCAATCCTGTAAATGTCACAGAGATAAACATTGCTACCAGGGACCTTAGAAAAAGGAAGAGGGACGGCTGCTTTCAGTCAGATAGTGACAGGTACTTGAGAGAAAATAGAAATGGATATTTGATAGATTTGTGGGGAAAACAAAACTTAACTTTGTGCCTTTAATGCAGACATCTGAGTTTCCAGCAGATGGAGATGTTCCCACGTGAAAGAGAAGTTTATAGGTATCCCAGCCCCAGACCTCCTGCTCCTTAGGACTGGATCACTTGTTCCTTGGAGAGGCAGAGAGGACTTTGTAAAACGTCTGCTTCCTAGCTTTAAATCAGTTAGGTTTTCCATGGAGAACGTCAGGGAGACCAGGGCTTCTCGAGAGAGTTAGCCTTTGAAAGGATGAAAGCCTTAACCCATTCTTGTTTGAGGTGGATTTGGACCCTTGTCATTTGTTTCCTAAGCCCTGTGTGTGTGGAAGCAGCAGACAGCAAAGCCTTCTGGCCGCCTTCTCATCTGCATGGATTAGCATCATAGTACTGGATGCTTTGGAGTCAAGATTGCAAGCTTTAAGATTTTGTTGTTGTTCCTTTTCTATTTAGTTTTCTACTCTTCTGTCTGCAGACCTAGGGTCAAGTTGTTTCCAGAGCCTGCCTGGATTCTGTTTGGGGGCCTTTGAAGACTTGGGCAGGGTGCTCTTGCCTCAGGTTGGAAGTGCTGAATAGCAGCACTGGGAGAGAGCAGCTAGGCCCACCTCATTAACATTTAAAACAACAACAACCACAAGTCCTGCCCAACAACAGAAGAAAGGGGATCATGGGACTTTGTTGTCTGGGTGACCATAGGGTTAGGGAAACATTCTCAGATCTGCTGTAGGCTCCCTGGTTTGATGCTTTTTCTCTTGCTACAAATCAAATGGCCCAACAGAGGGCTTCCCATAGGTGACAGCACGGCTGCAAGCTTAAAAGGGATCGTGTTTTTTGTAACTTGTTTTTTTCTTCTATGGTCTTTTTCCTAATGGTTCGATACAAAAGATCTTGGATTTTATTTTGCTTCCTTTTTCTGATGACGGAGGTAAACTCTCTCAGATTTTAGGGTAAAGATAAGTTCCAGGAGAGTGAGCGGGTCACTGGGTATGTATTAAGGCACCTAGTGTGTGCTTCGCTTTTACCAAAGCATTGGATCAGTTATACAAAGATACCACTTTCACACTGAGCTCAATACACTGATATGATTTTTAAAAAGAAGTCGGGACTGAGTAGGTGGTCTTGTGTTTTATAAAACCATGGTATAATGTGTGTGTGGGGGGGGGGAGGGGGAGTCAGGATGAGCCCATGCCTAGGTCTCTACCTAAACAATCAGCCAGACGATGGGCATAGTATAAAAGGAAGTTTACTGGGGGGAGGGGAAGGAGACATGGAAAAGGGGGTAGAGGCAGAGAAAGGAGGACGACAGAGAGAGGAGAGAGGGGGATGGAGA
The DNA here is from genome assembly GCF_004785775.1 of Grammomys surdaster. Lineage (NCBI taxonomy): Eukaryota > Metazoa > Chordata > Mammalia > Rodentia > Muridae > Grammomys > Grammomys surdaster. The sequence continues at coordinate 4,658,110 of NW_021604686.1, read as the reverse complement.
GAGAGAGAGAGAGGGAGGGAGGGAAAGAGAGAGAGAATGAATGTGCTAACTAGTGGTCTTGTATGCCTGGCTCCTGGGTTTTGAAGCAACCTGTGGCTAGGTTGCTGTTGAGTGGAGCCAGAGGAATTGCTAACAGATAGCATAGTCACTAAGTACTCAACTTGTAAACGTTAAGATCTGAGTTTGATTCCTGGAACCACATTTTTAAAAAAGGGAGGAAGAGGAGGAGGAAGGGGGAGGGGGAGGAGGAGAGGGAGAAGTAGCAGCAGCTAGGCTTGGTGGCTGTGTACTTACAATTCCAATGCTTGGGGTGTGAAGACAGATGTCTCTCTGGGCTCAATGAGCAGCTGGCCAGCCTACTCATCCACCTCCAAGCCAATGAGAGACCTTGCCTGAAAAAAACAACAGCGGACAAGACCTGTCTTAGTTAGGGTTTCTGTGGCTGTGATGCAGCATCATGAGCAAAATGCAAGTTGAGGAGGAAAGGATTTATTTGGTTTACACTTCTACAGCACTGTTCCTCACTGAAGGAAGTCAGGACAGGAACTCACACAGGACAGGATCCTGGAGGCAGGACCTGATCCAGAGACCATGGAGTACACCGTTTACTGGCCTGCTCCCCAGGCTTGCTCAGCCTGCTTTCCTGTAGAACTCTGGACACCAGCCCAGGGGAGGCACCACCCACAATGGTCTGGGCCCTCCCCCTGTCAATCACTAATTAAGAAAATGCCTTACAGCACGATCTCATGGAGGCATTCTCTCAAGTGAGGCTCCCTCCTCTCTGAGGACTCTAGCTTGTGCCAAGTTGACACACAAATCCATCTAGCATAGCACCCGAGGAATGCTATCTAGGATGTGTTCTGGCTTCCATGGATATTCACCTGCATGTACACAGGTAAAGGAATCAGTTTGCTACTATAAAAGATTGCCAGCCAAGAGAGAGTTCCCTAGGTAGTTCAAGGTTGGCTTCTCTGTCTCCTGTGTACAAATGAATGGCGTCTTCGACAGTCGGATACTGCTATCTGGTTTTGATTGGTGACCAAGAACAATGACAGTAACTTATGTTGTTGTCTGCACAAGACCTACAAAGGGTCAAGCCAGTCAAAATCCCAGCATGCATGGTGGAATAGATCCACAAAGCTCCATACTTGGCCGACGAGTTACTGGCATTTGATAGATACTAAGAGAAGGAGAGTCCCTGTCCTATGGTAGTGCGACCATGGGTAGGTTTCCCATCTCTCAGTATGTGATCCTACACCCATGGACAATGGACACCACTAATTAGACTAAAAAAAAAGGGTGGCGGGGAATAAAATGGGATGGGAACACTGGGTGGAGCTGGAGGGAGGTAATGGTGGAGGGTTGTGTGCAAATGTGTTTCTAAATGTATATAATTTTTGAAGAATAAACTATTTAAAAACAGATCTATTTTGTTAATTTTCAGTATACACAACAGAGATTAGGGGTGATGTGAGAGTCAAGGACTCTCAAGCATGGAGCTCAGATTCCCGATGAGCACGGTTTGTTAGAAGCATCTCTCTTGCCAGCCAAGACCCCTCTTCCACTTTCCTCCTGGTTCAAGCAGAGGTAACCTCTCCTTAGGCCAGGAACCCTCTAGGTGCAGTCCAGCCAAGGATATCTTCCCTTTGATCTAGTTTTTTTTTTCCCCTCCACTATTTAATCTCTCCAGGGAGAGGCAGACACATTCGTTTCTTGGCCATCAACAGTTAAGAGTTTTTTCAGCTTTCATGCATGCACAGAAGACAAATTAAAACAGCACTCTGGATGTTACACATCCTCTGTGGAACCCAAGACTTTACATGGACTCTACCTTGCTCTACACAAACCACCCCTTGGATTTGTCTGGCAAGAGGCAATCTTAGATTCCTTCAGGCAAGCTGCTGGATTCTCTCCCCTTACCTTCCCATGATTCTTTGGTTTGGCCAGCAAAGCTCCAGAGATCCACCACGTACCATGACACTGTAACAGAGAGCACACTGAGGTGGAGTTGTGATGTGCACCTCAGGAATGGTGCACACAGCCAGCTTCACACTCACCTCATTGATTTTTGGGTCAGTAACATCACCTTAGTTTCAAAAGGCTGGTTGATATTTCCATCTGCCAGAAACACATTCCTTTCTGGAAGGCTTTTTTGGTCTTTCAGATCCTTGTTGCATTCACCCAGCTTCAGACAGAGAGGAGAGAGCCCTGTAGGAAGAAATAGTCTGCAAGAAGATCACCTTCAATTCTTACATCTGGCCAGTGGTGTTATTTACTCGAGTGCTCATTAGATACTTTGGGTGTGTATGAAGAAGGATGGGAAAGCTTTCAGAGCAGCAGTCCCCAACCTGTAGGGCACAACCTCTGTGAGGGTCCAATGATCCTTTCTCAGGGGTCACATACCAGATATCCTCCATATCAGATCTTTACGTCATGTTTCATAACAGTAGCAAAATTACAGTTATGAAGTAGCAGCAAAGTAGTTTTATGGTGGGGGTGAGCACAGCATGAGGCACTGTGTTAGAGGGCAAAGGCTGAGAACCACTGCTTAGGAGGTTTGTACGGACTCAAGCATATCTGAATACTTTTTAGATTCACCGTCTTTGCTATTTTTAAGTGTGTAGGTCAGTAGTGCAACACATGTTGATGCTGTGCAAACACATCCTGGAACTCTTTATCTCTCAGAACTGAAGCCTTTCCCATTAAGCTGCAATTTCCTGGGATGGCAGAGATGCCTCCCTGAGTTAGAGTACTTACTGTGCAAGATTAAGGACCTGAGTTCAGATCCAGTAGCCACTTGAAGAATGCCAGGCACGTGTCTGTGATACCAGCAATGTCGGGGAGGAAGATCTGGGTGGGTGGACAGGGGGATTGGGGGGGGGGGTCACTGGAGCTGGCTTAGCTCCAGGTTCAATAAGAGACCTTGCCAAAGAAAGTGAGGTAGAGAGTGATCAAGCAGGACTTTCTATTTCCTGCTCTAGCCTCCGCATGTAAACATGCAGGTATAGTTACCTATATATACGCGTGCCTCTGTGTGTGTGTGTGTGTTGTGTGTGTGTTTCCAGCCCCCCCACAAATGTGCATGCACACACACACACACACACACACACCTCCCTGTGCCCCCTCTTTCCCATCTACTCTCCATCTCTATAAATCTGACTATGCCATGGGCCTCATAGAAATCATACAGGTTGGATGTTATTTCTCTCACAATAATATCCTCAGGTTTCATCCATATTGCAGCATTGCAGCATGTATTCAAATCCCCCCTTTAAAAACCGAACAATGCTGCACTGCATATTAGACATTCATTTTGGTTTTCCATTTACTTTTTGAATCCTTCAGCTCTTTCCATGAACATAGATATATACATATTTCTTCAAGACTCTGCTTTCAACCTTTGGGGGAAGATAAACAGAAATAGAATTGCTAGGTCCTGTGTTCTTTTCTCACTATTTTTGAGAAACCATTTTTATCATTTTCCATAGTAGTTCTATTTTACATTCCTACCAACAGTGTGTAGGGCTATGGTTTCTCTACATCCTTGCTGCCTTAGTTATTTTTCTATAGATATGATAAAACACCATGGCCAAGGCAACTTATAAAAGGAAACTTATAAAAGAAAATTTAATTTGGGGGTATTGGTTCCAGAGGGTTTAGAGTTCACAACCATCATGGCAGGGAACATGGCAGCAGGTAGACAGTCAGGCATGACATTGAAGCAGTAGCCGAGAACTCACATCTAAGCACAAGCATGAGGCAGAAAGGGCTAACTAAAAAAACAACATGAGCTTTTGAAACCTCCAAGCCCACCTCCAGGGACATATCTCCTCAAATAAGACCACACCTCCTAATCCTTCCCAAACAGTTCCACCAACTGGCAACCATGTACTCTGAGCCTCTGGAGGCCATTGTCATTCAAACCACCACATTTGCCAACACTTATATTCTGTTTTGTTTTGTTTTGTAGTAGCCATCATACTAGGTATGATGTTGTCTTTTCATTTTTTCACATCTTTAGCCATCGTTCCATGTTTGGGTAAATGGATATATATCAGAAAATATTAACACTTGCCTTTATTTATCTATTCTCAAAAACAAATACCATAAAAGTCCAAAAAAGATGGGCCCAATAGAATCCCAGACAAAGGCTTAAGAGAGTTTATATTTCCTGTTTGTTATCTACCTTGATTATCATGGATGTCTTAGTTTCTTTTTTCTATTGCTGTGATAAAAATCACAACAAAATCAGAGAACAGATTTTTTTTTTTGGTTCACAATTCAGTGATATAGTGTATCATAGGGGAGGAATCAAAGCAGTACGGTCTTAAAATTAGCTGGATACATCATACCCACAGTCAGGAAGCAGAGAGAGATGAATGCTTGTGTCCAACTATCTTTCTCCTTAAATTATTATTATTCATTTGTTAATTGTATGTGTGCCTGAGTATATGTGTGTGCAGCATGTACATGAATATCCATTAAGGCTAGATGGGGGCATGGAAGCACCTAGAACTGGAGTTAACACGTGATTATGAACTACCCCTATGTGGATGCTACGACTTGAACTTAGATCCTCTGGAAGAACATCAAGTGTTCTTCTCTTCTGAGCCATCTCTCCTGCCCCACTTTCTTCATTTTATAGTCTAGGATCCAAGATCAGGGATTGGTGTCACCCACTTTTAGTATGAGCCTTCCTACCCCAATTAACCTAAAAGACAATCCCTCACAGGCCTAGCCAGAGGCTAGATAATCCCTCATAGGTGTGTCTGGAGGTTTATCTCCAGTGTGGTTCTATATCCTGTTGCAATGGAACTTTGCTTTTGATGAACTGGCCCCATGGGTCTAACTGAAAGAGGAAACCCAGACTAGCTTAGAGAGAATATGTAGATTTGGGCTCTTGGAAGGTATGTTGGCTGCATAGATAAGCTACCAATGTTTGCCTTTCACAACTCGACAGAGTTCAAATCTGGTTTTGGTTGGTCCTCACTGTCCTATAGCCTCCCTCTCACCTCCAGGCTTCTCAGACTGTGAAAGGTCTAGATCTTAGTGCTTGCCCATTTGTCAGAACCTTGTCCAAGGGGCAATTTGTAATATTAAGCTACCCAGTAAGCTTTCTTGGATCCTGATCCATGTGGTACAGTGGGAAGGAGAATGGTTAACAACTGAGATTGCTCCATCAGAAATACCACATTCCTTCCCTCATAAGTATGCCGGATACCCAGACGGAGCTCTCTTTCCTTTTCTGAGCCCTCTGAGTTTTAGATAATTATGCTTGGCTATATCTGTCCAAAACAAAAGCAGAACATCAGGCTGTGGCTGCAGAATCAAGGTAGTATGTAACTGAACTCCAGAAAAGCATCGTTATAAAGGTTTCCTGGCGGTGGCTGCATGATGTATGCATATACTTGAACATGCGTGTGTGTGAGTACATGTGTGTGTGTATGTATGTATGTATGTGTATATGTGTATTATGTGTGTATGTATGTGTATGTATGTGTGTGTATATGTGTATTATATGTATATGCATGTGCGTATATATGATATATGTGTATATGTGTATTATGTGTGTATGTGTGTGTATGTGTGTGTGCATGTGTGTGTGTATGTGCGTGTGTGAGTTTCCAGTCTCACAGTTTATTTACACTTTCATTAACACTGAGAATACAAGTTGGTGGGCGCATTTGCTGAAGTCAAAGATTAGTAAAGAAATTTCTTGTGTTTGTTACTTTTCGGTTGCTGTAATAAAATGCCATGACCAAGGTAATCTACAGAAGAACAGAAGAAAGAGCTTATGTTTCCAGAGGAAAAGTCTGTAATGCTGGACAAGACATGGCAGCAGGTGACCAGAGCAGGAAGCTGAGAGACTGTGTGCATCTTTAACCACACAAAGCAGAGAGAGTGGGTGTGGGGAATAAGAGAGGCTGGAAGTGAGGCAAGGCTATAAATTCCCAAAGGTCACCCTAGTGACATATGTCCTCCATCAAGGCCATACTTCCTAACCTCTCCCCCTGCCCCCTAAATAGTGACCAGGTAGGAACCAGGCATTCAAACACCTAAGCCTTTGGGGGCTACTTCTTTTTTTGAACCACCACATCCTTCATTAAGATTGTATTTGTCAACTAGGCATGGTGGAACACACCTATAATTCTGTCACTCAGCATTGGACACATAGTGAGTTTGGGGTCAGATGAGGTTACCCAGGGAGATCCTGTCTCATAAAACAAATATAGGGGTGGCAGGATAGTTCCATGGGTAAGGGTGCTTATTGCCAAGTCTAATGACCAGAGTTCACTCCCCAAGTGACCTGAGCTCAATTCACAGAAGCCACAGGGTATAAAGAGAGACCTGACTCCTGTAAGTATTCTTCTGATCTCTGCACATTTGTATCTGTGTATCTCTGGTACCCAGGCAAACAAAAATAAATAGATAGACAGATAGACAGATAGATAGATAGATAGATAGATAGATAGATAGATAGATAGATAGATAGATAAATGTAACTTAGAAACAAAATAAACAGGTTGTATCTGTTAGTAGGTAACGGTTGAATGGCTGGAGACCCTTCAGACCGTAGCAGACTCTCATGAGCAGAGAGATTGAACCGATGTCTCTGTTCAGCTCCATTGACAAAATAAAAATTGCAGGTGGCTGTTTGCAAGACCATGAAGAAAAAGGAAGTTGAGTCATGAGCCCCCGAGCAGAGTTCCCAAGGTTTGGCTACCAAGCAGTCGGAGCCCTGAAGTACAGCCACGACACTACAGAACTGACCTGTCTACTCCTCTTCCAGGCACATTTCAACTCGGCCACGCTTCCATGATAATTATCAAAGAAAATAAAAAGCAGACAACTCATAACTAGCAACAGCCTAACAACCTACTACCTTCTGGCCAGGGAAAACTTCCTAAGAGTCAAAAATCTGCTACCAGTTGCTGCTTTGTGATCATGACCCATAGTTCCACCATATGCATTTGTTTTAAAACTCCCATAGGCGGGCAGGCAGGCAGAGGGGTGGGGGGGGGGGCTTTTCAACACTTCCGGGAGCATTTGGTTTCAAGACAAAAGAAAGAAGTCTGTTTGTGTCCAGTGCCTGCGTTTTTACAAGCACGGTTAATCAGGCTGTTAGTCAAGTCTTTGAGATAATCAATCCTTATTCTGACAGATAAGAAGAACTAGAACTTTTCTAGTGGCACAAGTTCAAATTAGTGGTAGAATCAGACCCGAGTAAGAGTCAGGCAGAAATCACTGTACTGCCTATATACCCCACTCCTGCCGGCATGTATGGTTGAAGCTAGAGGTTGCTGTTGGATGTGACCTTCATCATACATTCTCTGTCATACATTCTTGCATGTGTACCTGGCTTTAACATGGATGCTGAAGACCACCCAGAGGTCCTTGTGTTCCTTTAACAAGTTTTACTAACCAAGCCCATTCCGCAGTCCCCTCCTTCCTTTCTACCTTAGTCCTGCAGTTCTCTGGCTGTTTTTTCTTTCTGGTCTAACCAACACCTTCCAGTACCTTCCATGCTATACATCTTTGAAGACAATGGCAGTTTGAAGAGCCTCTTGGGCCCCAAAGGCCTTGGCTGTGGAATCACAGTGCTGGCAGCAGCTCGTTTTGTAAAGTGGCAGCAGGTCTCAGTTAGCCTGGGAGGGAGGCTACACCTCGGTTAACTCGGTGGCCACCATCCAAATTGTCCCACGGTCAAGAAGTGAGCTGCTTCTCATGCCTCTTCTGCACACAGCTTTTGTTGCCCCTCTTTGTCTGTGCCTGTCTTTTCTTCTCAACTGCTGCAAAATACTGTTTCAGCCTGAGGTTTCAATTAGGTTCTGGCATGATGTGTTCATGCCATGCTTTTGTGTGGCCCCAAAGAGAACATCCTTCCTGGGGCTTCCTCTGAGGGAGCTGTGCTGCCTGCAGAATTTCCTTTTCATGCTGCCACAAGGGCACCTCCTTTCTCATTTATCCAAAGCCTTGTTTGTCTTTGGGGAAAGAGATGCTGGCCTGTGATTGTGACTGGGGGGTTGGGAGGGGTGAGGATTGACATCTTTTAAAGAAAGCCAAGCTCACTGGGGGGATTATTTCTCCCCAGCATTCATCCCAGTGAATACGGAGCTTGAATGTTGGAGGCTGCATTTGTTTGGTAGGTAGTGGTGAAGGGAGCTGCCCCAGCCTTTTTGTTTTAAAGCCTCCTTTTGGTTGTGCAGATTTGGATGGAACGTGTTCTGCCTATAGAGAAGGCTTCAAAACAAAACAAAACCAAAAACTCCAAAACAAATAACTGGGGCCCAACGTGGTCAGTGTTTCCAACCCCACTGTAGAAAGGACTGTCTTTCACATTTGCCCTGTACAAGCCAAGGGCCGAGCCAGCAGACGCAAGCCTTCATTCCCAGGCTCCTATAGACATTTGTGGACGATCTGCTGTTGGCCGTGGAAAGGCTAAGTTCAGGCATCTTTTGTGTCTGCCCCTGGTGTGTATAAGCTGTCTGGCTTGCTACTTGTTGTTTTGAAAGCTCCAGGACGTCTGGGATTGTGTCTATTCAGTTCCCTCAGTATAAAGATATGGAAATGAGTTCGTTAATTCAATTGAGCGACTGATGAAGCTGTTTGTTTGCTTGTTTTGTTTTTCACTTGTTGCTTACCTAGGCCCAACAAGGAAGCATGAAAGAATCCACAGAGGTCTATGTCTGTGCCTTTGAAAGCTCTGCACACCTTGCTGAGCCTTTTCTGGCATTCAGGACAAAGGTCAGACTGGCTGAGATTTTAGTCTATGTGCTGCTGAAGCAAGCACTAGATTGGCTGAGATTTGTTTGCTTGTTTTAGACAAGGTCTCACTGTGTACACCAGGCTGGCCTTGAACTTACAGAGTCTGCCTGCCTCTGACTCCTGGGATTAAAGCCGTGTGTCACCATCCCAACCTGAGTATTTTCTTTAATTATGTACATGTATGTGACTGTGTGTGAATATGTGTATCTGAGTGCATGTCTCCTTGGAAACCAAAGTGTCAGATTCCTCTGGAGTTGGAGTTACAGGTAGCTGTAACTGCTTGACATGGGTGCTGGGAACTAAATGTTGGTCTTCTGTAAGAGCAGCTCGTGCTCGTAATTGTTGAGCCATCTTTCTAGCCTCCTAGCTAAGTTCTGAAGGACTGACTCTCTTGCTCCGAGACAGGGACAGTGATCAGTGAGATGGAAAGCTAGCTAAAAGGTAAGGCATTTATAATTAAGAATACAGTTCAACTGGGGAGGTGCCTCAGCCATTAAAGCTATTGATCTGCAAGCCTGAGGGCTAGGGATTGGAATCCCCAGAACCATGTAGATGCCAAGTAGGTATGGCAGCCTGTCTGTAATTCCAGCCTCTGGCGGCAAAGACAGGACGTCATCAGAACAAGCTAGCTAGTAAGCCCAGCCATAGTAGGAAGCTCTTGACACTTACGGCTTGTTCATATTACTGTTGACAGCTTTGGCTTAATACCAACACACCCCAGAAGAGACATATCTATGAACACACATGGATGCACACATGTATATATAAGCATAAAATATACATACAGACACAACTCATAAACCCATTCATCTACACTGTATATACATACAATATGTAACATGCATGCACACACGTATGTACATGTATGTCTATGGATTTTACTAAGTTGATCGGTATCTGAAAGTGGAGTTAGCTTACTCCCATGGGCCTCACTTGAAATGCTACCATTTCCTCTGCCTGAGGGTCTCTGGCTTCTGAGGCTTTTTCACAGAACATTTTGTACCAGAGTTCACTTCCTTCTTTCGGCTTCTGACAGCCTTAGTCAGGCCTCCTAACGAGAACCCTCCGCCACATGGTCTTTCTGGAGGGTGTGTTTCTGCCATATTTTTCATATATTATCCACTCAGATGGACATATGTTTTCCCAAGCCATAAGAAACTCGTTAGGAGTTCCTGCTTCTGCTGGAGCTGTCAGGCTGCCTTCCTGACAGTGGGCCAAGCTGGCCTTCTACTGACAGACCCCTTCAGGCTTTTAGTTTTTATTAAATAGAACATTTAAAGATGTAACACCCCATGTCACCCAGCGTGAAGAGTTTGAACAGCATGTTTTCTTTCCCCCATAATGACATTTGTCTTTAGTCATTTTTTCCAGCCTTGGATTTGCTGTGACATGCGGGGGAAGGACACATTTCAGAAGGTCGGCTGACTTGGCCAACATTGGCTTAGCTGATTCCCATCAGACTATGTGTGCAGGAACTTGCTACAAACAGGAAGCCATTGCCAAGTTCAGGTCTCTCTGGAAATGTGTGTAGAAGGCAAGCCTTGGTACCCCCAAGACTCCAGAGAACCTTCTCCACTCTTTCTAGCCGCACACTGATCATACGTGGTTTGGTGGTTTGGGCTGCTAGCCTACATCTGCAGCCTGCTGGCTGTCAGCCAGCCTCCACAGGCCTTCTTCGGACATGGAGAATGTTTCTCAACCACTTCAGTGGGCCAGGTCCCTAGCCTCTGGGCACATCTCTGTAGTGTGGGTGTAATCTTAAGAGTTATCCGGAAGACCACATGCCAAGGGCTTGGTCTGCTTATGGAAGTATTGAAGTGTCGTATGGACTTTAGGAAGTGGGGCCTTCTGGGAGATCCTTCGATGGAGGAAGTGGGTCCTGAATCGTAGAGCCCCACCCCTCTCCTTCTCTTGTCCTCTCTCTTCTCTCTCCTCTTACCTTCTCTCTCCCTTTTTCTAACCTTCTCCCCCACTTTCCCTCTACCTTTTTCCTTTGTCTCTCCCATTCTCTCCTCCCTGTCTTTCCCCTCCCCTTCTCTCTCCACCCCTTCTCTCCCCTCCCCGTCTCTCCCCGCCCCCTCTCTCCTTGCCCCCTTTCTCCCCACCCCCTTCTCCCCTTACCCCCTGTCCTGGTTCTTTTAGTTTATTTCCAGCTTGATACAAGCTAGAGGCACCAGAGAAGGAATTATAATTGAGAAAACCCCTCCATGAGACTGGCTTGTGGGAGAGGCTGTAATATTATATATAATATATAACATACAGATGTTATATATTAATACATTATTATATATTATATATTATACAGATGTTATATATTAATACATACAAATATTATATATTATATATAATATTTTCTTGAGTAATGATTCATATGGGAGGGCCCAGCCCACCTTGAGCAGAGCCACCCTTGGGGTAACAATCTTGGGTGCTGCAAGAAAGCAGGCTGAGCCACCCACAAGCAACAAGCTAGTAGGCCACGTTCTTCCCTGGCTTCTGCTTTACTTCCTGCTTCCACATTCATTCCTGCCTTGAGGTCCTTCCCTGATTTTCCTCAGTGATGGACTGTTAGCCAACCTGTATGCTGAAATCAACCCTTTCCTCCCCAAGTTGCTTTTGGTCGTGGTTTTTCATCACAGCAGATGAAACCTAACTAAGATGATTCCTCTCCCCCGTCCCCACGCCCCTTGGGTTTAGACACAATCTATTTTTTTATATTATCCTCCCTGCTATCCACTGCCCTCCCTAGAGCCGAGCCAGTATGAGTTCCTTGCCTTAGAACTTTTAAAACTGTAATCTAAATAAACCTTTCTCCACTGATTCTTTAATTACAGGAACACAAAGTTGATGCCTTCTGTCCAGACAGCTCTCCTCTGCTTCCCCTCTCAGTAAACCCCCATTGCTATAATCTCACATAATTACGCGGCTAGTGGTTTGATGTCGGCACCCATGGGCTTGCTGTTGCCCTGGGACCTGGTATCCTTTCCTTACTTATGTCCTTAGCACATACTGAAATCCTTCTGTCCTTCTGTAATAACTGGGGAAGACAGGCTCTCAAACTGAGTGGGAGAGCTCACAAATGAATGGGTATTGATTGTCCCACAAGGGCAGAGATGCTGAGACATATTCCAGCATGGTGCCTGTCACAGAAAAGTAACCAGTTAAATCACAGGTGATCAAGTACCACTGCTTAACAGGATGCCATGCCCAGTAACTTTGAAGAAATGAACTTCCACTTAGAAGGATAATAGGTATTAAGAGGAAGGAATACGAAGAGCACACATCTGGATCTGTGTTTGTGGGTGCACAGATATGTCACTGTGTGCATGTGGTGGTCAGAATACAGCCTGGGTGTCAGCCCTAGGTTTGAGACAGGGTCTTTTTTTGGAGTTTGCTGCTGTGTGCTTCAGGGTAGCTGACCTAAGCTTTCGGGAATGAATTCTTACTCTGCCTCCCAACTCAACATAGGAGCACTGAGATTACAGGCTTGTGTTGCCATGACCAGCTTTATGTGGGTTCTCAGGACTCAAGTCCTCATGATGGGTGACATGTGTTCTGTTCACTGAGCCCCAGCCTCTCACTTTTTCATGGTGTGGTTTTTGAGCGAACTCACCTCTCAGCCTCAGGCTCCTCATCTGTAAAATAGGATGAGTTGTTAGGGTTCCAGCTGAATGCAGGATTGAGTACAGGAAGCCAGAGTCTAGGAGGGAAGGATCAAAGGATGGTGACAGCCATCTCTAGTGCTTGGCATGGAGGTTACACAGCCACCTCTGCAGTTACCATGAAATGGATGACGGAATGCTGGGAAATTGCGGAAAGAACAAACGCGTGGCTTTAGAAATCCAGAACAGAACCAGGCTACTCCACAACCTTAAGATCAAGGCAGGAAACAGGCTTTCGTTACCAGCTGCCCTGGCAGGCACAGAACATCCTCAGTTATCCAGGACACCCAGCGGACATGGGAGTGGGTATATAACCTAGCATCTGGTAGATCTGGGGTTTCCGTCGTGGGAGAGTTCAGGTGGAATAGTGTGCTAACAAGGGTTAACCTGCTGATGGCTGGGCTCTATCACCTTCCTACTGTGTGTTGTGAGTGAGCAAGTCAACTTGTTCAGACTTCAGTGTTCTCATTCTCACTTCCTTAGCTGGGACAACTTACCCAGAGAGTCTGACACGTACTAGATGAAGTGTAGGTTTTAAAATCTGTGGGGCTGGGGAGGCAGCTCACCTGGTAGAATGCTCGACTGGCAGGTGAGTCCCAGATTTGATCTCAGTACATAAAACCAGACATGGTGACACATACCAATCCCAGTACTCAGAGCTAGAATCAGGAGGATCCCAGTTCAAGGTATCCTCTTATATCAACTATATCTTAGGTTTCTGTTCCTCTGATAAAACACCCTGGCCAAAAACCAGCTGGGGAGGAAAGGATTTACTCCATTGTACAGCTCTCAAGTCATAGGGCATTGTCTAAAAAGTCAGAGCAGGAATTCAAGGCAGGAACCTAGAGGCAGGAATTGAAGTGGAGGGCATGGAAGAGCAATGCTTCTTGCCTTTTTCTCATTACTTGCTCAGCTTGCTTTTTTATAGCACCCAGGACCATCAGCCCAGAGGTAAAACAGACCGCAGTGGTGACAGCCTTCCCACCTCAGTCATGACCCAAGAAAATAATCCACAGACTTGCCTACAGGCCAATCTTAGGGAGATATCTTCTCAGTTAAGATTTCCTCTTCCTGAGTATTTTTAAGTTTATGTCAAGCTGAAAAAAAAAAAAACACTAGCAAAAGTGAGTTCTAGGCTAGCCTGGGCTACATTAAATCTTGTTTCAAAGCGAGCAAAACTGTAAAGATGGACTTAGGTTAGTCAGGAGAATTCACAAGCACATGCTAGGATATTCAGAATTTCCTTTTATCTGATTCCTGTAAGGTATGGGCCATCCCTGAAAGCTCAACCAGGAATGTCCTTCTTCCGAGGCCTGTAGATGACTATAGTACTGGCTGGCTTGTGAGCCCTTTGTCTAGGATAACTCTGGCTGGGCATTCCCAGAGTGTCAGCCAGTGGCCCAAGGGCCTGATAGGGCTCCTTCTTCTGCCCAGATTCACTGGCATCAGTCTGAGGGTTGGCATTGAATGGTATTGTTGACATCCCCCAAGTCTTGTTGGAAATGTTGATTCTTGGGTCCTGGGAGAGCCCTATGGGATCCAGCAGTCTGTTTGTTCATGAGATCTCCAGATGATTCTGAGGGACGTGGCAGTGTGAGATGCCTTAAACCACCACTAACAGGGGGTAAATGTTTGAGGTTGAGTGGGACGGAGTGGGACCTGACAGGAATGGAGGACTGGGCCAGTGACTCTTTAGGGTTTTAAAAAAGACATTTTGCCATTGAAGAGAACTCTGAAAAGTTGTCATAAGGATGCTAGAGTGTAGCTCTTCACAGCTGATGCCTTCTGGCAGGTATCTGGTGGGGAAGGACTCAGTTTTCTTTTAAGAGCTGGCCACTGGGAGTTTGACCATGCTCCTGTGAGTATATGTGTGGACTATTTCCTCCTCCTCTTCCTCCTCTTCCTCCTCTTCCTCCTCTTCCTCCTCTTCCTCCTCTTCCTCCTCTTCCTCCTCCTCCTCTTCCTCCTCATCTTCCTCCTCTTTCTCCTCTTCTTCTTCCTCCTCTTTTTCCTCTTGTTCTTTATCCTCTTCTTCCTCTCCCTCCTCCTTCTTTTGGGAGGGAAGGTTACAAGGGTAGAGGGACAGACTCAGGAGAACTGGGGAGTGAGTATAACCAGGGTGCACAATGTGAAATTCCCAAATAATCAATTAAATATCATACAATGCAAGAAAAAGGATATTTTACGGAGGCTGAGGAAATGCTCAGATAATAAATTGAGGGTTTGAGTTCCATCCCCAGCACCAAGCTGGTAAGCTGGCCCATGCTGTTCTCCCTGTGCTGGGACAGCGGAGACAGGCAGATCTCTAGATTTCACTGGCCTCTGCCTAGCTGGATCAGTGAGCCCCAGTTTCTAGAAAAGATCTGTCTCAAAAAAACCCCACAAATGATAAGGTAGAGGAGCTGAACCCACGTAAGAAGAAGATAATTGATCCCACGAATCATCCTCTGACCCATCCCCCATAACACACAGTATACACATGCACACATGTACACACGCACAAATAAGTGAATAAATACAGTAAAGTGAAGAGAAGTTGAGGAAGACCCTGATATTGATCAGTATGTACTTGACTGTGCACCCTCAAGCACATGCACACATACCCACATGTGTGAACACATACACAGAGAATTTTTTTTTTGTTGCCTGTCTCTAATCCTAAGCTTATTAAGAATATCAGTGGAACCAGACTGATTGGGGCTCCACACACAAATGTCTGGTGCCCACGGTTCGTGAGCGCTATGGAAGGTTAGGGACACTGGGTGGTGCTGTGGAGGGTTAAGGACACTGGGCAGCAGATAAGTGGGATGTTTTTGCATTTAAGCTTTCATAGTGGAATGTTCTCCAAACTGTTTCCCTCTTCTGAACAGGATAAGCTGCGAATCAGACAGTCTCGCCTCTCCGCTCTTCTGCCTTTTTCAGAATAGTTTTACAATTCCACAGTAGAGTTGGAGCCTTAGAAGCATTTGGCTCATCTGATTTTCCATAGCTTTGTCCTGGAAAATGCAGTCTTGGCGGCAGGGGAAGCTGCTTAAAGAGTCATCATCCTAGGCAGAGTTCAGAGTCCGAGGGCAAGCGGATCCTTTTGTCTTAAACAGATATGTCATAAACAGATATGTAGCCACTGCTGCTTCTGGGACCAACTCCAGAAACCTGTGTCCATAGTTGTGCCTCAGGCAACACGGTTTTATTTTATTTAAGCCCCACACTCGTTCATGACCCACATCCACATGTGCCCAACTCATTTCGATTTCCTTCCTCAGCGTGGGTTAGCGTGGGTCAGTGTCCCGCCATGTCCAGATTTTATGGGCTGCGTTTATAAGGCTGCTCGTCTTGAACAGGGCTACCGTATACTTCTCTCCATGAAATAGCACTTGATCCTGAGAAATGAAGGAAAGCTCAGTGCTAAAAATGGTGTGAACTTGGAAGTCTGACTGGATCTGACACGAAGCCCAGATGTTCCCCATTGTCCAAGAATAGACCCACGTCCTGTGTGCAGGAATGTTCCTCCATGCTCACCTGAAAGTCTCTCTCTGTGAGGAGCCAGGTTTGGTTGCAGGCACAGCTTGAACCTGCGTCCTGCTGCCTTGCTATCATCCACCCAGAGGTTCCTTTCTTGTCATGAAGCTCCCAAGAATCTAGAGCACCACCCCCATGTCAGACACATCAGACTCTCCCAAAAATGATAGCTTTACTTCCCACTTATGCAAAATCCCTAGGAAGACAGTAAGAGTTGTGTATTTTGTGTTCCGAGAATGGAGGGATTCCATTTCTGAGATGGGGACCTACCAAGGTTATCTTTCATGTTGTTTGAAAGTTATTTTGTTGTTGTTGTTGTTTTTATTTAAACCCGTGTATATCTTGGAGTAAATTAGCTTTGAAACTTTGACCCTCCTCCAATACTTACTTATTTGTTTATTTATTTACTTTTGGGGTAACTGTCTTACTATGAAGGCTGACCTCAAACTCATGATTCTCCTGCCTCAGCCTCCTGAGTGATAGGATTTCAGGTGTGTTGCCCATGCACACCTGTCTGGGAAGAACTACTTTCATCACAGTCTGCAGCATCCTGTGCTTTCTTTTGACTTGGACCTTCTGTCTCCTGGGTACCACATCGCCCTCCTTCTTCCTTGATTGCGAGAGAATGCATCTTCCAGTAAGAGTCCATGAGAGGCAAACTACATTTGGAAATGCTTTGTTTTCCTTAAGGATAGGCAAGCTTGACTTAGGATAGTACTCTAATTTCGAAGTTATTTTCTTCAAAAATTGTAATGTGTGTTTAGTTATGATCCAGCTCTCAAGCTGCTGTTGGGAACTCCTCCGATGATCTTTTCTTAGTGTGCCTCTTCCATCTTGGAGGCTGTGGTTGTCTTTGTCCCCAGTGTCATAAGATTTTGCAATGATGCGACCCTGGAGTGAGAAGTGAGACCCTTCTTTCTGGGTCTCAGGTGCTCTTAGAAGTCTTCTGAAGTGGGTCAAGAATGCAGGGCCCTGAGCACTCTAAAACAAGATCTTTTCTCAAAGCTGTGTTTTCATTGAGGAACTTTGAGGTAAGAGATAGAGCTTCTTCAGAACAAAGAGCGGGGTATCCATTGCTCCCAGGAACTGCAGTGGAACCCTTCAGCCTGACGTTCTCTAGCTGCATTGCAGATCACCACGTGACAAATTTCCCATGAGCCTCAGTGGAACTTGAGGGCAAGGAGGACTGAGAAAACCTGCTAATGTTCCATCCCCTGCTCATTTTGTCTCTGACTGAGACTCATCTGAATTCTGTCTGTACTCATCGTAGGTAATGCACTCATTGCAGTAAAGTAAAAATCAACTTCCGTGTCTGACACCATTTCTCTGTGGACCTAGGACCTAGGAAGATAATTGTTTCCGCATCTCCTGCATTTTAAAAATTCACATCGTGTGACTTTTGGTGTATTTGAATTATTTATATAGTATCTCCATGATAGAAACTGCAGAAAATCCCCATTATCTGAAGAAAATGTCCATACCTATCAGCAGTACCTACACGACCCCCTCTCTGTAGCCATGAGCAACTGCTAATCTACTTTTCCTCTACAGAACATTTCATATAACTGGGATTATGCAATATGTGGTTTTACACAACTCACTTCACTGACGCAGCCTAAGGTCTTAAAGGCTTACCCATGTCACCCAATATTTGAGTACCTCATTTCTTTGTACTGGTAAATGATGTTCCATGGTACGGAAATATCATTTTTTTTCTCTGTCATTTATTAGGTCGAGGATATTTAGGTTGTTTTAGCGTTTATCACTGATGAATAATGTTTCTACTGTAATCCGAATGTCCACCCCTGAAATTCATATGTTGGAATCTTATATCCACCATGATGATAAAGAGAAAATGAAGCCTTTCAAAAGAGCTATCATCTTGAGGTGACTTGTCACAGATCAATCTCACACTGGGGTGTGTCAGTGCAGAGGTATGGCTAGGGAGTGGTCACACTGGGGTGTGTCAGTGTCACGGTGTTGAGAGGGAGTGCCTTTGAAGATGGATGCTTAAACCTTAAGAGACAGGATTAGTTCTTGTGGGAATGGATTTCTTCTCTCAAGAGTGGGTTTGTCCTAGTTTTGTTTCTGTTGCTATAATAAAGAACACAGACAAAAGCAACATGGGAGAGGAAAGGGTTGATTTGACTTCTAACTCCAGGTTACAGCTCATCACTGAGGGAAAGTTAAGTGGGGATTTAAGCAGCCAGTCACAGCCTACCTGAGGTAAAGAGCAGAGAGAAGAAATATGTGCTTGCTTGCTGTACTCCGCTAGCTTTCTCTACTCTTGTGTAGTTCAGAACTTGGACCAGAAAATGGTGCTGTTCATATCTAGGGTGAGTCCTTCTACCTGAGCTATAACCAAGACAAACCATATATGCATGCCCATAGGCCAACCTAGTCTAGATAATTCTTTATTAAGAATCTCTTCCCAGATGGTTCCAGGTTATGTCAAGTGGATGGTTGGAAGTAACCTGCCTGGGGGTGATCTAAATCCTTGTGAAGTGGTGCACTCCATTTTTCCATTTGGTTCTATTCCCTTTTCCTTCATGTATTTTGGAGTTTGTTGTATTGTCTTTCTGGTGAATTAACCCTTTGTAGCTATAAAATGTTTTAATCTGACTCGTAGCAGTTTTCAAATCCATTTCATCTGGAATCAAGATAGCCATTAAGATAGCTACTCCCAAGCTGAGTGTGGTGGTACACACCCCCATTGCAGCCCCTCCCCTTCTCTCCTCCCAGTCCCACCCTCGGAAGTCCCTCCCCCCATTAACCTCTTCTCCTCAGAAAAGGGGAAGCTCCTCATAGGTGCCAACCTGCCCTGGCATATCAAGTCACAGCACGACAAGGCACATCCTTTCCCACTGAGGCCCAACAAGGCCACCAAGCCAGGGGACAGGGATTCAATGGCAGGCAACAGAGTTAGAGACAGTCTGTGCTCCAACTGTTAGGGGATTCACGTGAAAACCAAGCTGTACATCTGCTATCAATGTGTAAGATGCCTAGATCCAGCTCCTGCATGCTCTTTGGTTGGTGCTTTAGTTTCTATGAGCTCCTATAAGCCCATGGTAGTTGACTCTGTAGATCTTCTTGTGTTGTCCTCGACTCTTCCAGCTTTCTCAGTCCTCCTCCTGATTCTTCCTCCATTGGCCCGAGTAAGAATGCGCATCACTCTCCAGATGTGTTCCCATCTTGATAGTCTTTGAGAGCAGTGGCTCCAAAGCTTGATGAAGGATGGGGCTTCATCCCCAGGGTTTCTGCCTCAGGATGTCTGGGAGCCACCTTGAAGAGTTCACATTTCAGCCGGTTCCCAAGTGATGCCTGGTGCCGAGGGACCGCCACACACACATCCAGAACCACTATTTTTATGGGTAAAAAAAGATCAAGAGTCCCCCACCATGAGAACTTGGGAAGCAGCAGGAAAGAGAAGAGGAGAGGAGAGGAGAGGAGAGGAGAGGAGAGGAGAGGAGAGGAGGAGAAGAGAGAGATAGAGTTGTGGGGGGAAAATGGGCAGGAGGGACACACTTAGCCTACAGCTGTTAGTTGGTGGCTGCTTTTTCGATTCCTCCTTCCACTATGCTAACAAGCTGTGACAAATCTGCTCAGGGAGATAGACCTCCAGGTATCAGAACTTTAGTTTGCTTTTAGAAATGTTTTTACTAGTGTGATTGACTGTGGGGACATGCATGTGTTACACACATGCTCAGCCACTGAGCTACACAGTCCTAGAAGTATACTTCATTCCAGAGAGAAAAAAAGGAAGGACATGCACTCTTGCTGCCCAGTCTTCCTTCGGAGCCCTTCATGGATATCTTGTTTGGAACTGCAAAGGCGTTAGGGAGTGTGTGTATATGTGCATGCATGCATGCATGTAGGCTTACGTGTATGTACGTATATGCAAGATCCAGAGGAGCCTGGACATAATTGGCTGAGAAGCTCTATGATACTATCTAAGGCAGTGGTTCTCAACCTGTGTTTCAAGACCCCTTTATGGGCATCGAATGACCCTTTCATAAAGTTTGCCTAAGACTATCAGAAAACAAAGAGCTTTGCATTATGATTCATAACAGAAGCGAACTTACAGTTATGAAATAGTAACAAAAATAATTTTATGATTGGAGAGTTACTATATTGTGAGGAGCTGCATTAAAGAGCTGCAGCATTAGGAAGGTCGAGAACTACTGTACTAGAGGGAGACCCTGTCACAAACAAATGACCTCTCAGACAAAAGGACACTAGGCAGTTTGGTCAGAAAGTCACATGAGCTCAGATATCAGTTGTCTCTTGGGTGCAGGTCTTAGAAGAGGTTCACCCTGTGAGCCACAGGAGCAAGGGTCCAGCCCAGTGACTGATTGGAGCAGTAGGTAGACTTATTCCAAGCCTGAGACTGTTCTGGGTTATTTCCATTTGGCCATTTGGAGAGTATCATGTTCTATCTCATGGTTAACTCCCCCCACCCACTTCTTCTTCTCTGTCTTAATTTGGGCTTCTATTGCACCATGAAATACCATGACCAAAAAGCAAGTTGAGGAGGAGAGAGTTTATTTCAGCTTATACTTCCATATCGTTCATAGATGAAGGAAGTAAGGACAGAAACTCAAACAGAACAGGAACCTGGAGGCAGGAACTGATGCAGAGGCCACGGAGGGGTGCTGCTTACTGGCTTGCTACCTATGGCCTGCTTTCTTCCAGACTCGAGAACTTCCAGCCCAGGGATGGCACTACACCACCATGGGCTGGACCCTCACCCATCAATCACTAATTAAGGAAATGCCATATCCCCAGATCTTGTGGTTTTTCCTTTTAAATAACCCTAGCTCTTGTGTCAAGTTGACATAAAACTAATCAGGACATTTTCCAAATGGCCTTTTTATTATTATTATTATTACAGTTGCAAATATAAAAATAAAATAAAATTATAGCCAGGAATAGTGGCACACACCTTTCATCTAAGCAGCTGGGAGGCAGAGGCAGGCAGATCTCTTAAGTTTGAGGCCTAGTCCCAGGACATCCAGTTTTATACAGAGAAACCCTTTCTTAAAAAATAAAACAAAACAAAAGAGAAGGAGAAAGAGGAGGGAGAGGAGGAGAAGGAGGAAAGAAGGAAAATCATAGCTGCAGAAGATACTGGAAGAGGCCACAGAAGTAAAAATACCAAACCCTCACCCAAGTCACATGCCTGTCACAGTCACATTTACTATTTAAAATGTGGCACACCTGGACAGCACTGGCTAGCTCATTACAGAGTGGGGAGAAGAAGAAAGTGATGAGCTAAGAAAGCAAATCATAAGACTAGAGAGATAGCTCAGTGGTTAAGAGAGCTAACTATCCATGCAGAGGAGCCGAGTGTGGTTCCCAGCACACTCACTACTGCCTGTAGCTCCATCTCCAAAGGACCAAGCATCCTCGTTGGCCTCTGTGGTCACGGCACTCAGGTGTAGTGTCCACATGATGAGCCTTGCTGAGGCTTGCCTTCCCCTGCCCCCACCACTACCCTCTGTTTTCAGTGTTGGCTCTAGAACACAGTGTCTCTTCCCTGCCGGCAAGCACTGAACCACAAAGCTGTCCCTTCAGTCCCTGGATTTCTTAAGCCAATAAAATAATTTGATCCGGGGAAGTCCCCAGTGATGCTTCCATCTTGGTAGTCAGTATTCTGTCAGGATAGTTTTCCACATTCACCCTTCCAATTCTCCTGTAGCCAAGCAGGAAAGCAGTCTCTGGGCTTGTATGCTACAGCCCAGAGCTCACAGAGGACTTGACCTTCCCTGAGCCTTGAGGTCCCAGAGTCCCCCTGTTCTTTCCTGTTAGCGAGATCCAGTGGCTCTGGAACAAAATAAAGAGATTTATTGCTATGACAGGCAGGCAGCCCCTCTAGGGAAAACATGATGCATTGTGTTGTGTAGGGAAAAGCCAGTATTACGAGATCCAATAATCTGGTTTTTAGACAGAGACATGACCCCGGTTGTGCTGTCTGTGACTAAGCACAGAATTTATATTGTCTTCAAAAGCAGGTTTTAAAATCAGTGTGTGCTTGGCTTGTCTGTTTTAGATATGAAATATATTTTGCCTAATCATCTTTCTTTCTTTTGCAAACAAACTAGATTGTTTCTTGTGACAATAGTTAGCACATATTGAACACCTACAGTATACCAGGCTCTGTGTAAAGTGACAGAAATCTAATGAGTCAGAGGTGAGGACAAACAGTTTGCAGGTGGGCAGTGAAGCGAAGACAGTGTGTGTTTGTTACTTTCTTCGTTGTTGGTACAAAACTATGTGACAAAAGCAGCTTAGGAAGGCAAGATTTTCTTCTAGTCCATTGCTTGCAAGTGTAGCTGATCCTGTGGGAAAGAGGGTTCAGCAGTTCCAGGTGACATGGCGCCCCAGTCAGGAAGCAGAGAGAGAGGCATGCTGTCACATGGTTCACTCTCTCTTCTCTTGTCCTCAGCCCAGGATGTGACACCATCTAGGCTAGGTCTTCCCACCTCCGTTCTGTTTAGAAAAGTATGTGCACACATGGGCACACATGCACATTAAATCAGTAAACAAATAAGTAAATAAACAAGTAAACATAAAAATTTGAGAGTGTAAAGGTGATACAGCCATGTAGGTCTTTTTGTGTGTTTGTCGATTTGTTTAGGAGACAGGACTTCACATGGCCCAAGAAGCCTTCAGAATCACCACGCGTCCTGGTTTGCTTCCTGTTGCCGTAATACAGTCCATTATGCAAAGCAATTTGGAGAGGAAGGAGTTTATCTTTCAGTGTATACTCCAGTTTGAAGGCAAGTTAGGACAGGAACCTGGAGGCAGGAACCTGGAGGCAGGAACCTGGAGGCAGGAACCTGGAGGCAGGAGCTGAAGCAGAGACCACAGGGAAACACTGCTCACTGGCTTGCTCTCCAGGCTCACAGTCAGCTACCTTCTCAGGACTGTCTGCTATGGGGTGGCACTGCCCACCCTGTGCTGGGTCCTCCCTCATCCATCATCAGTCACTGAAAAGCAAAGCCCCGCTTTGAAGTGGCTACAGGACAGGTTGTATGAAGTCGTTTTCTCAGTTGAGGTTTCCTCCCTCCAGATGATGCTAACCAGCACACTGTGTGACCACAAAGATGACATTGGCACATACCACTGTGTCCTGTTTATGCCACGCTAGGGATCAAACCCAGAACCTCAAAGCTCTATCAAATGGTCACATTCCCAGTCACATCCCCAGTTCCCCACATAGCTTTTAAAGTTCTAAGAAAGAAAAGCATAGCAAAGCTTAAAAATGACACAGAATTCTGTAACAACACAAACCACAGGGTGTGTAGAAGTACAATCTTATCTGCAATGGTGAGAGCTTTTAAAACTCTTTACAATGTTCTGTTAGTGTCAGATCTCCACCATACACCAATAGATGAAGATACAAAGCCGTCTCCAGACTGTCCTTGCGGGAGGTCTGATGGTTTTCTCACAACTATAAGAAGTACCTGAGAACAGATCTACAGACGGGAGACACTCTGGAGGACGAACTGAAGGGGCAGCTCACAGGCATAAGGCTTCTTTTGGGGGTTATGAAAATGTCTTAAATTTGATTATGTCAATTGATCGGCCGTTATGTATACTAACCTCACTTTGATCAAAACTGTCAATTCGTAACAATATGAAGTTTATTACCATGAATAATATATAGGTGGAAGGGTGAGGGTGGATTCTACAGAGGTGAGGTCACTCAAACCTTTGTGTGTTCCCTCTCCCTTTCCCTCTCCCCCTCCCCCTCCCCTCCCCCTCCCCCTCCCTCTCTCTCTGTAGTAAAGGGTAATCGGAAGTGTGAGCTGAACTGCCAGGCAACTGGCTACCGCTTCTACGTACGGCAAGCTGAGAGGGTCATTGATGGCACGCCCTGTGATCAGAACGGCACGGCGATCTGTGTGTCGGGTCAGTGCAAGGTAAGTGCCTCTGGACTTGGGGGTCTTCGGGGTACTTAACCTGTGATTGATGGTTTTCCAGGGAAGAAGTGGCCTGGAGCTGCTAGCTCTGGGGCAGTGGGCTGAGATAGACCAGCTTGTCAGCTCCCTGCTTTCCTGCTTTTGATCTTTGAGTCACCCTGTGTCACGCTAACTTTTCAATTGTCTAATGATTTATGTTCACACTGTGTGACTCACAGGGGCCTTGACACGTGACAGTTTTCTGGTGAGATGGGGTGCTCCTTCCCAATCTGTGGTGTGGGGATTATAGAACTGGCATAGCAGTCTCAGTTGGAAACGGATGGCGCCAGTGTACAGGTGGCATTTTAAGAGAACGGTGTGTTTTACCCTGCCTCCCCTGTGAGGTACGCTTCCACAGGAAAGTTGCTGAGTGCCTTTTGTAGCAGATGACGGACTTTAAACAGGAAGTTTTGAACCTCCTCGGGCTTCTGAAATCTACTCTGCTAGAACTAAGTGACGAGTCTCAAACAATTCCCGCCATGCAGCAGGTCTCACATAGGAGGTTTATTGGGAGGGGAAAGAGAGGCAGCCTCTGAGAGAAGGAGGAGAGAAGAAAGCAGGAGCCGGGAGAACAAGGTGGTCATTGGGCTTGTGACGCATGCGCAAAGTGATAAGCGACAGGGGACTTGGCGCCTGTGCAAAGGGACAGACACGAGAGCAACACTGTCACCTCTTGGGCCGCTAGAGGTGATGTGTGTTGTCACTGTATCCCTTGAAAGCAGGCTGTAAAGATGCCTGATTGTTGTGAAGTCACTTGTAGCTGTCCATGGATGTGCCTGATTGCCAACGGACTCCACAAATAACGCACCGTGTTCAGTGGGGATGTTCCATGGTAACAAAAAGTGCCGTTTAGCTAACAGCATTCCTCTTAAATATGAAAACACCGGCCTCATAACCGTATGTGTCTCTGCCTGGCCCTTTACCTGCCTTCCATCTATAAATGCTTCTCTGGAGCTAAGGCCTAATTGTAGCCACATGAGACAGGCTGCAATGCTGTCTCAGCTAATGCGTCATACACGGCAGCGCTGACTTTCATCAGACGACCAGCCCTTTAGCCATAACGTTTTCTAATGTAAATTTCTGTATGTTTAATATCAGAGCTAATAAAGTATGATTTATATATCTCTATGTACAATCTCCTCCCTCATCACCTTCAAAAAAACAAACAAACAAACAAACAAAAACCCCCGTGTATGTGTTTATGTGCGTGGATGCAGATGCATGCCTCTGCTGTAGCATGTGTGTAGAGGTCAGAGGTCAACCTGAGCTGTCAGTCCTTGCCTTCTACCTTGTTTTGAGACAGGTCTCTTATTGTTCCTGCTGGTGTTCCAGCCCTGCTGGTCCAAGCTTCCCGAGATTCGCCCATCTTACCATAGGATGCTGGAGTTACAGACATATCCTTCCACATCTGGCTTTATGCAGATGCTGAGGGTCCAAATTCAGGCCTTCTTTCATGCACAGCAGGTTTTTCGTCCACTGAGCCATCTCTTCTGTGCCCCACCCCAAAAGGCTTAGAAACTTTTTTTTTAAAGAAAAATCCTTGATGGTAGGAATTTGCTTTTCAGTAGAATTTACTCCCAGCACCCCACTGTTACAAAAATTCCTGCATTCTCAGTTTTCAGAATTATGTTAATATCAATATGCAGAGAACATGCGTCTCCCAGTGCTGTTTTGATGAGAAAATTTAAAATAAGATGTAAAAGAATGTACCAAATGCATTATCGATCATCTTAGACAGAGAATGAACGGAAACTGAGAAAGATGGATACTCTCTGTAACATCAGTGTGAATGAAATGTCTTTGGAGGAGCCAAACCAGGAAAGAATTAGGTTATGTCTCCGAAGAGGCAGGAAGACACCTCAGTGATGGTCTCTGATCTCCGTGAGCACACATACGGCACATACCATATACCACAAATATAATTGAGGTACATTCTGTGTAGCCAGTCTCCATGAGTTCAAATCTTGTCTGTTTGGTTTGCTGTATGATTCTGATAATGATCCTGGAGTTCTCTGTGCCCTTTTATGTCCTGGGCAGGGTTAGGAGGGAGGTTGTCTTGGGTAGACTTTCTATTGCATGATAAAATGCTAGGACCAAAGGACTCTTGGGGAGGAAAGGGTTTATTTCAGCTTTCAGTTTGAAGTCCTTCATCTAAGGAAGCCAGGGCAGGAGTTCAAGGCAGGAACTAAATCTGAGGCCATGGGAGAAGGCTGTTTACTGGCTTGGCCATCCATGGCTTTCTCAGCCAGCTTTCTTCTAAGCCTCAGGGCCACCTGTCCAGGAGTGGCGCTGTCTACATTGGCACGCCCACATCACTCACTAGTTAAGAAAATGCCCCACAAGCTCACAAGCCTGCCTACAGGCCAATCTTGTGGCAGCATTTTCTCAATTAAGGTCGTCTCTTCCAGAAGGACTGGCTTGTGTCTTGTCGATATAAAACCCAGACAGCTCCAGGGGTGGGCGGAGGTGTACTTAGCCACCATGCTGAGATGAAGAAACGTGGCTTGGTAATACTGCCTGGTTCTCGGTAAGCACGCTGACATTTTAAATATTATTCTCATGGTTAACCACAAATATATCCCTTTTCGCCACATGAGCTTTCTATGTGCTGATATTATATCTTTCATGGTGTGGGTAGCAGATTATAGATTGGTGAGACGCATATCGCCCTCCACTGTAGCGTGAAAGTCCAGAGTGAGGCCATGCTGGTTCAGTGGTTCTGCAGAAGGGAGCGACAGTCTGCTTCACCTGTGGACTCTATGTGATGCAGATGGGTCCTGGATCATATACTAGATAGCAAGGTTTGAAGGGATGCCATTAGCAAACGGCCAGCCATGGAAATAAGGGGACAGTGAGAGGACCTGGGAGACGTGCGCAGTGCTCTCTTCTCACTGGGTTTCGAAATAGCATGTCACCACTGCTGGCTCTGAGTTCAGTCAGATAAGGAGAAAACTGACTCCCACAACTTGCCTTTTAACCTCCACATGAGCACCACGCGTGCACCCTCCCCACTTCCCACATGCATGCATGCGTGAAATAAATAAATAAATAAATAAATAAACAAATCCAAAGCTGCCGCCCAGCAGTGTTAAGATAATAAAATACTAAACTGGATATCTTCTAGGCTGCATCTTTTTTTTCTGAATAGATTTTCACATACACACACATATGTAGTCATGCATGTATGAGATGCTTTAAACACATTTTTCTAACCCTCCCTTACCTCCTTCTCTCTCTCTCTCTCTCTCTCTCTCTCTCTCGCACACACACACACACACAGACACACACACAGACACACACACAGACACACACACACACAGACACACACACACACACAGACACACACACACACACACAGACACACACACAGCGTCATCATGTATATGAGGTGCTTTGAACATATTCCCCTGGTCCTCCCCCTCTCATCCCTCCCTTCCCCCCTTTTCCCTCCTAAACATTATGGCTTCTGTTCATATGCCATGAGTACACCTGCTATTATGTGTCTATAATGTTTAGGATGCAGAAATGAGAGAAAACACCAGCAATATGTATCTTTCCAAAATAGACTTATCTACCTTAATGTGAATATCTCCAGTCGAGCATGTTTTCCTGCAAGCAACCTAATTCCATTCTTCTTTACGGCTGGAAAAGATCCCATCATGCATCTAGGACATGACTGTTTTAGCAGATGCTTCCAGGACTGCATTCACAGGCTTCCCTTTCCTCCTGTACTGTTACTTGAAATTCTCCCACTGATGTTGCTAAAGGCACCAACCGATGATTTTGTTCTTTGGAACATCAGTTTAAACAACCAGAAGTGAATTTGCTTCCCATTCTAATAATGTGTGGGTTCCTTCTGAATACTGGATTCCAAGCCTGGAATTCTCATGGCATCTCTGCCTCCCTGACACACAGCTGAAAAGCTGTCCCCTGCGGACAGCACACTCTGGGACGTATATACTTGTCTGCCTCCTCCACCATTATCCTATGGAGCCTCTCTTGGTTATATGAAATAAAAAGGAAAGGCCAGGTCCCAACCAAAGTTAGTAGGAAATAGAGTGTGATAGGGTACAGCTGGAATCCCAGAGCCTCAGAGAGTAAGGCAGGAAGATGATGAGTTCAGGACTAGTCTGATGGACATAAATATACCCTCTAATGAGGTGCTAAGCCTTACTCAAGTAGAAACCTGATGTAAGCATGAAGGATAGCAAGGGGTGACATACTCTCTTTCCCATCCCAGGGCAAATGAAGAGCCAGGGCCCAACTCATACACTCCTAGTGTCTAATCCAGCTCTCGATAAAGCCTGTATTTACATGCTTGCTAAAGTCCCTGAGAATTGGAAGGAAGCTAGCCAGACTGGCTGCCTAGGAACTAGGGCACTAGGGAAAATGGGAGTCTGTCTCTAGTCCCTCAGTGCTGGATGATACTTCCATTTTGACAAGGATCAAAGGATCTCAGAGGTTGCTTTTCAAGCCAGTGACTATACAAAGACGGTCCTTCAAAGGTCAGAGACGGAAAAGGTGATCACATAGAGCCCAGCCCCCTCCCTGTCTGCATCAACGGGGCTATCTGGCCAGTCTTCAGAGAGATCTCTGAGATGGTTCCAGCCCTGTCCCATCATAGCCACCATGTGTGAATATACCATCCCATTTGGTAAAATGATCAGGGAGCCCAAACACAGCATCCAGCGCTAAGCGGCTCATCGAGTGGGTTGGACCTAAGCTTTGCTTTCCTCAGCTTTGAACTTCATCTTCAAAAACTGAGTTTTCAGTTTGATTATAGATATTATTTTTTGGTCATACCTTAAGAAAATGAGGTGAAACTTGGCCTCAAAGGTCAAGCTGGCTTCAGAGGAACCTGGTCACATTGTATAAAGGATTGGCAAGAAGTTGACAGCCAACTATTCAGAAAGCACAGGCTTCCCAGCCCACAAGGCCCACAAGGCCCACTACCTTCTCTGACAAGAATCACTGTCACCATCATCATTGTCATTCATAAGATCTTTGGTCACAAAGAAACAGCCCAGGAATAGACACTCTGCAAAGAACAGGCTGCTTCAACATCCCAACAGGGCAGCTTCTGGCAAAGAGCCCTCTGAGGGTTGCTGTATGCTGAGCCCTATGTTATAAGCTCTGGAGTTTTTATTTTGGGGTGTGTGTGTGTGTGTGTGTGTATGTGTGTGTTTATGTGCACGCAGGTGCACATGTTTATATGCATGTAGAGTCTGAAGGCTGGCAAACTTATCTTCCTCAGTTGCTTTCTGTTTTAGTTCTGGAGATAGGGTCTCTCCTTAACCTGGAGTGCATTGATGGATAAGGTTAAACTGACTGGTTAGGAAGCTCCAGCTATACACCTATTTCTGCCTTCCCAGTCCTGGTTAGGACTATTAGTGTGCACACCTATGTCTCTGCCCATTTAATCCAAATTGCCTCCTCACTCTTTCCTTACCAGCTTTAGTTTGTGAATTCTGCTTACACACACACACATACACACACACACACACACACACTTTTAGTATGTGTATTGGCATTCAACTCAAGGTCACAGGACGGCTTGGAAGAATCAGTTCCCTCTTTCTCTCGTGTGGCTTCTGGAGGATTGAACTCAGGTCAAAAAGTTGGACAGCAAGCACCTCTTCCCACTAAGCCATCCTACCAGCGTCATGGCGAATCTGCTTGACTAATTGAGTTGGGTAATTTGTTATAGACAGTTGCATGACTCAGTCCTGAGCTAGGATGTAAGACTTCTCATTTATTTGAACTCAGGCTTATGAACCCCGCTGGGGACTCCCTCTGATTGCTACTCCAGGAAAGTCATTCTAATGGTACCTTGTGGTGTTCAAAGCTCATCACGCTATGTTAACAGTGCCTGAGTGCCTACACCAGGAGACTATTCTATATGGTGTGTGTGTGTGTGTGTGTGTGTGTGTGATACATGATCATACATATTTTATCTTCAGTCCTTAATAAGATTTATAAATTGTGCAGTAAATGCTCTTAAATATACGAATGAATGGACAAACTGAGACGCTCGTGGTGATTCTCCTTGACTGAATAGAATCAAGAATGAGATTACAGAAGGTTGTCATTCTGCAGCCCTTGCTCTGACTTGGGAACCTTTTAAAAATCGGAAAGATGCGAGCGGGCCTGGCCACAGCATCACATCATCAGTGTTGAGCCTGCGGATGCAGTAGTTAGGCAGTTGCCTCCTCCCCTCACTGTGCCGGGGCGTGCACCTCTTTTAAAGCTTCATACACGGTCTAAGAAGAGGAAGAACTTTCTTTGGTCAAGAGTACAAGAGTAGCTTGCAGGGCCTGTGTGTGAAGAAGTGTAGGGGAGCCCAGCTCTCAGGACTCCAGCAAATGAGGCATTGCCTGTGGCAATCTGGCTTAAACATGTTTAGAGCTGAAACTGAGCATAAACCTGATATTTCCCTAGTTATATATTTCTTTTCTATTAGGTATTCTTTCATCTCTAACCACTTGGACAACTACCTAACATATTAAAATCTGTCTTGATTTCTTGATTAATACATGCTCGATTTTACTTATGCATACACAGAAAGAGAGAAAGAGAGACTTTACTGGGGTCTCTGGGGTCTTAACTTCTCGAAGGAAAGAATTCAATCTAGAGACATAGACAGTCAAAGCAGCAGTTAGTTCACTTAGCAAAGCACACACTCCAAATAGAATCTGGGAAACAACCCAGTGGATTCTGTCTCCCGAATGCTAAAGAACTTTTTATGAATATTTATGTGGCAGGTTGCATATTCACGGCATAAGGTGACCCTTTGCCCTCTTAAATCATGGTGGTTAGGATACCAGTTTAGGGAGTTTCTTCTCATGATCTTATAGAAAATCTGCTAAAGGTAAAGGAGGTGCTAGGATCACAGTGCACATGATATTAAGTTGAAGTCCAATTCTTTGGAGGATACAGACCCTTCCTCAGTACATGTGTGTGGCAGAGTGCCCTGATGGCTGTAGTATCATTGATACTACAGGAGCAATGAGCCTGCAGCTTAAATACTTTTTAGCCATTTTGACCAGGAGGCCCAGGTACTGAGACCCAGCTGCAGTCTTCCTCAGTTACCTCCTATGTAACAATATCACATATTCTTAGTTATCCTCAATACTACACATATTTATCTATGCAACAGCTACACGCTGGGGCTAAACACTGGCCCTCATACAATGGAAAAGACCAACACGGCTCCTACCCCACTGAACTTGAAGCCTGGCAGAAAAAGTAGTACAAGCCAGTTGCATGGCAAAAGAATACCAAGTTGGATGGGTTCTTGGCAGCTATCAGGGTCCTGGAAGCACGAGTGATTGTGGAAAGCTACATTAAGTGGTGTGTCACAGGGAAGTGTCTGAGGAGGATGGGCCAGGTACCGAGTGGAGACAGCACTGTTGACGTCCAGCTGTGGGATGGGGAGACCTGGCTCCCATGAGGTACTCGGGCTGGCAGATGATGCGGTACCTGGTTTGTGCTTGCCCTGCTCTCTGCCTATAGTTAATCTGGTCTCTTGGTGGGGCCATCCTTAGCTAAAGAAGCCTCTCCATCTTCCTGGACATATGTTGGCTCTAGCAATGGAAACCTCCACTAAGTCATTGTCTAGACCCTGACAGACTCCCCTGGAAACAGGATGACATAATGAATTCAGAATAGAATTTGAGGTCATCCAGGATATCCAATATCAAAATAGGTCTGTGGGTAAGACTGGGAACGGGATGTCCAGAGCATCCAGTGTGGTTCTGATGTCCCCTCCTGGGATATAGTACATGAGAGAGAGAGAGCAAGGTTTGGTCCCTTTTCCATGGATTTCTGAAGAGATGAGGATCTTGTGGTGCTCTTTCTGAACTGCCAGGGGTTGTGCTTGATACTTAGTGCTAGGAAAACAGGGGAAACCTCCACTGAGGTCCTGCCCCTAAACCAAGCACAGACTGGCCCTGTGGCTATCATCTGCCCTGGTACTGGTTCCCAGTAGCTACACAATGCTCTTTTGATGCTGTTATAACCTCTAGGTTCTATCCTCAAAAGCATGACATAAAACATCAGGGGTTCAGAGACCTATGCAAGGTTGGACTAAGGGGCTAAGGGGCACTGTGAAAAACACCATGACCGAAAGCATCATGAAGGGAATTCAGGGCAGGAATCTGGAAGCAGAAACGGAAACAGAGACCATAGAGGAATGCGCTTACTGGCTTCTCCTCACACCTTGCTCAGTTTGCTTTCTTACATACATCCATTTGCTTTCTTACATTACGTCCCCGGAGGTGGCACTGTTCACAGTGTGCTGGGTTCTCCCACAGTAATTATTAATCAAGAAAATGCCCATCAGGCTTGCCCACGGGTCAACGTAATAGAAGCAATTTCTCAACTGAGGTCATTCTCTTTGGAGATGACTAGCTTGGGGAAAGTTGGCAAATTCTAGCAGCCCAGGAGAAGTAGCCTGTTTCCTGTGCATGTTCCTGGAGAAGCAACTCAGGTCATCTACTGGTACCTTGTGGGGTCATACTCTGAATATTATGGATGTAGTATGCTTAGCACAATGACGGGTGGGTGGAGCCTGGCTTAGATATCTAGGTGAAAATGTGAACAGAACGTCTGTCATCGCAACACCATCTTTAGGCGTCCATTATAAATGGCTGTCAAGTATTGTCTTTGCACCACAAATTTGTTGGGGAACCTCTGGAAACACAGGCTGTGACGCAGCACACCTCAGCAGAAGCCAGTGTTAGAAGATGAACACACAGGACAGTTTTTGATTTTGGTTTTTCAATATAGGGTCTTGTGTCCCCCAGGCTGGCCTTGAACTCACTAAGTAGTTAATAGTGACCTTGAACTCCTGTTCCTCTTGACTCTACTTCCCCAGTCCTGGCATTACAGGCAAAAACCTCCACACTGTCTTAGGTGGTGCTGGAGAGCTACCTTAGGGCTTCACGCATGCTAAGCATATTTTGTGGTTTTGATGTTCAGAAGTTTGTCAGGTTTAAACATCAAAAAATGATCCTTTCCCCCACCATCTGCCTAGCACCTCGTACCATAAGAAGAGACAACCACTTTTTTGATAGTGTCTTTGTGAAAACAGGTTTTTATGCAACTACCTGCCCATTGGTGTTTTTTTTTTCAAAAATTATTTTATTGCATTTATTAATACATATCCATATGCATGCCTGTGCCATAGCTCACACATATGGAGGTCAGAGGACAAGTTGGAGAAGTTAGTTCTCTCCTTCCCTCAGGTAGGTTCTGGGGCTTGAACTCAGATCATCAGACTTGGTGGCAAGCGCCTTCACTAGCCATCTCTCCAACTCCCATGTTCTGTTAGTTTTCCTTCCTCTTGATGTATACAGCACATACTAACTTGTACCCCTTAACGTGTTTTGGAGGAGCTTTTCATCTAAAGCAATTTCCTTCATTTTACACTTGTGTGCTATTGGACGGTATAAGTAAACTCTGATTTATTTAACTGTGATGTTCAGATATGTCACATGAACTCTTTGGCTGTTAGCAGCAATGCCATAACAAACACGTGTGTATGTGGGTTCCTTTACTCATTTCCAAGTACCTGATAAAGTCTCAGAAGCAACATAAGAGTGTGTGCATATATTGGACTGGAGGGATGGCTCAGCAGTTAAGAGCTTTTGCTGTCCCTCCCTTCCTTCCTTCCTTCCTTCCTTCCTTCCTTCCTTCCTTCCTTCCTTCCTTCCAGAGTTCACTACCCAGTATATGAGTCATCACTGCCTATAACTCCAGCTCCAGGATCTAACCCCTTTGTCTAGTTTCTGTGCACACTCATACTCATGGCACATATCTGTATGTACCACACACACACACATACACACACACACACATAAATTCACACATAAGACAAACCTTCTTTTTAAAAAGGATATGTATGTGTGGATTTGCAACTTCAATAGCTGGCACTTCTATCCTGAGACTGATTGACACAGATTTTGTTCCCGCCACCAATGGATGAGGCCATTTTTTCATACCTGATTAGATAGTTGACAGCTGGATAAATGTGAAATGGGGCCTCAGGTCAACCTTGTTTCTATCTCACCTTGTCCTGGCTAGTGTCTCTTCACACCTTAAAGACCACTCAGAGCCTGAACTCATATAAAGTGAGTGGGGCACCCGGAGTATAAGGCTTGAGGAACATTTGCTGATTGGCAGGTCTCCTTGAATGTGTGCCTCAGCCTCCTGACCTGCCTCGCCTTGGTCCAGCTGTCATGGATCCTCCTGAGAAGGCATCGACCATTCATGTTCCTCTACATGATCAACCTCTGCGCATTCCTCTCTCAACTGTTGGTCATCTTCTTCAGCAGTAGGATGTT
The DNA here is from genome assembly GCF_004785775.1 of Grammomys surdaster. Lineage (NCBI taxonomy): Eukaryota > Metazoa > Chordata > Mammalia > Rodentia > Muridae > Grammomys > Grammomys surdaster. Next base: position 4,623,859 of record NW_021604686.1, on the reverse strand, counting down.
TCATGCATCGGACATTCTTTTGAATGTTGTGATTTGCAAGAATGTTTTTTAGAGGGAGGGACCAGGTAGCCTTTTGAGCTGGGCCTTCACCGGTAGGGTTTTCTTTGGGTTCAGAAGTTTAAAATGTTGTGAGTGGTGCATTTATTAGTTTTTTTTTTTCATGATTAAAGATGTCATGGCATAGGGCTTCTACACTGTGATGTTATACAGAATCCTCAAGCTGGGTATGGTTATGTGAGCTTCTAGTTCTAGCACTCAGGAGGCTGAGGCAGGAGGATCGGAGGCTGAGGCCAGCAGGGATATGTAGTGAATACCCCTTGTGTTTCTAATAGTAACATATGATTCTATGCATTCTGCTCTTACATTTTGTATTAATCCACTTGGGGTTCGAGCATGTCTCCTGTGAGAGCTGTGATAAACTGTTCTCGTGTGAAGCAGCTTGTGTGCACGGGTGTTACATGCATGTGTGTGCCTGCATGCCTACATACATCTACATGCATGTGAAGGCCAGAGGACATCCCCTGGAATTGTTCTATCCTTGAGAGTTACCCCTCAGATACTGTCTACCTTATGTTTGAGACAGGATCTCTCTTAATGGCTTGCCATTTACCAAGTATGCAAGACTAGGGGTCACATGGATTCAGCCGCCTGTCTCCACCTGACTAGTACTGGAATTCCATGCACTTCCCACCATACCTGGCTTTTTTTTTTTTAAGCCTGGTTTCTGAAGGCCTGACTTGGGTCCTCATGCTTGCAAAGCAAGGACTTTACCAACTAAGCTCAGTCCCCAGCCTAAAGCATGTCCACCCTCAAGTGTTCCCAGTCGGTTTCTAGAAGTCTAATTTAAATACTTCATGTGTGTACAATGTGAACTTAAACACATTATAAAACATCACACAGTGCCTGCTGGGTTAATAGTGCTTCGTGTGTTCTCGGTTTGGGGGAAGTGCTTTATAAAAACAGATATTTGATTCCCCCCCCCAACCCCAGACTGCACCTGGGATCCTGTTCTAATGTTTTAGCAGTGGCCTGAGTCTTACTGTGTGTTTCAGTCTTAAATAGATCATGTCACAGATGAGCTGAGACTTTGGGTGCTTAAAGACATGACTTGTTTTACAGGGGTTCATGCATGAGGTTTTCTAGAATTGGTTAGTGATGACATCTAGTGGTCAGAGGTGAAACTGCACCTCCTTTAGAGCAGCCCAGAAGGAAACTACCATGAATTACTGCTTTCATTGAGAAATTGCAATAGACTAAGTAGAGCAAAAATGAAATAAATGGAACTAGATTTCTGTGGCTAAGAACTGGGGAAACTTCTAACTAGAAGAGTGAATTCTCCTTATGACAACACCAAGAGCCACAAAGGGCACCCTGACATGACTGTCTAGTGAGGAGCTAGGACCAGCATGGTGTGGATAGTAAACACTGAGTGACTATGCCTGGCAGGGCTGATGGTGGTGGTGATGGCTGCAGTCATAGTGACAGAAGGTAAGCGATGGTGTGAGAATGTGTCCAGGTTCGTCTGTGGGGGTAGCAATAACTGTGGGGGTAGCAATAACTGGTAGCCAGGCATAGATGTTGTCCTGGGTACCATGACTGTATTCTGGGAACAGAGAGCCTCAGGAACCACCTTATGATATAATGAGAAATACAGAACGTGTGTCCCTTGTACAAAGGGAGTACTAAGGTCCTAGAGTAGAGAAGGCTGCCTGCTGCGGAGGGGGAGGGGCAGAGTAGGGGTGGGGGAGTTTGTCTTGAGCAGCCTAGGGGAGAGTGGACCACTTGTCTTGAGCAGACACAGTTGACATTCAGTATGGATAATTCACACTGCCCTCCCCAGGCTTAACTGTTATTAGCCTCAGTTCTCACTACTGTAAAGTGGGTTGGTTATGTAACAGTACCGGCCCTGCAAGGTTGTGAAGATTAAACCAGACGATGCACATAGATCCTTGGCTCGTCTGTTCCTTGTTACTCTCTGGAGGGCAGAGTTGAGAAGAAGATGAAGAACAGGACACATGGAGCAGCTCCCTCTACTTAGAACTGCTTTAGCTCCCACACAGGTAGCCTTTCAGGGCGGCTGGCTGGCATTGTTCACTCTTCTGCTTCTCTGTCTCCAGCCCCCGTTAAGCTACCATGATCCCTTCAGATCTTTCACACACCTGAGCATCCTGAGGAGCTATGATCAGGTTGAGGGCAGAACACTGGTCTTAAGAACTTAAGAACTGTTGTTAGAATTGATCAATATTCAGTGATTGTTAACAGGATCATTAAAATGCAGAAAATACAGGGGTGGAGGCTGAGAGACCGATGTTAACCCAACATGGGCCAACTGCCCGTACACACTTTCTTTAGGTTTGAAGTCTTTCAAAGTACAAAGTTGGATGGGGGAAAGTGGAAGGATTCCCATTTTCCTTACTGACTGAAGTATTTCTTTAGTGGAGGGAGGTTGGACTGGAGTCCTGTGTCCTCCCCCCTTTCTTGTCTGACTTCTCTGGGTTTCATAAGTACTGTTCAGAACCAGAAGGTGAATGAGCTGTCCCTTCTGTCCTGGTCCCTTGATCCAGCTTGTCATCCAGTTCCCAAGCATGAAAACAGAACAAAACAACAGCAACTGCACTGTAAAGCAAAACACCTAGCCCTTGCCCTGGGTGTTGTCACTGTCAGGGACCTCTGCTGGCAGTCTTCACAACTGTGCCATCCTGATTTTTGTTTTTTGTTTTGTTTTGTGTTTGTTTGTTTGGTTGGTTGGTTGGTTGGTTTTTTTTTTGTTTTGATTTTTCATTTTAAAGGGTCATTCATAAGCTGTGCTTTTTTTTGAAAGGCATTTTACAAATGGATGTTCAAAGCCATCTTCTGCCCCATTTTCTCTAAGGAAGCACGTACCACTTAACCATCACGCCCTGTGTTGGATTCAAGCAAAATGTGGTTTCAAATGTTTCAAAGGTGTGTAACAGATGTTCTTCAAGCACTTGCTTATTGGTTCACTTGTAAGAAAGAAGGTCTGAGGCAAATGCTAGAGGAAAGATAAGAACGCCCTGTCAATGTGAAATCTGGCAATCCCATAATCACCCAAGCTCAAAGCTTTTATTTCTAGCCAATACAGAAAAAAAAAAACCCACTAAGAGGTCCAGGGATGCAGCTCACTTAGAGAACGCTTGTCTGGCATCAGGAAGCATTCCCAGAACTGCATAGCACCGGGCATAGAAGCAGACATCTGTAACCTAGCACTACGAGGTGGAGCCAGGTGGAGCCGGAATTCAAAGATGTCCTACATGAGTTCAAGGCCAACCTAGGCTACGTGAATAAAACGCTGACTCAAAAAGAAGAAGAAGAAGAAAATAAGTCAAAGAATGGCCTCTCCTGTGTGGCATGCCTTCCCTTTCTATAGCAGCGTTAATACACTGTAAATGCATGGTGAATAGCCAGACAGGACAGAGTGGTGGACACCAATGGGTCAAGGCTGTGGGTGGCAGACTGACAAGCTAACTAGGCTGGTGGAGACGTGGGGATGTTTGGCCATGATCGAGTGTATTTGGTCTAATGTTGCTTGTGTTGTATTAATTTGGTCCCCAAAATTGCCCAGGAATCCTAAAGCCTTGCCTCTGTCTCCACATAGAGGTTGGGCTCAGCCATTGAGCTGTTTAAGGCATATTAAAATATAAAGGCTATGTGTGTGTGTGTGTGTGTGTGTGTGTGTGTGTGTGTGTGTGTGTCTTTCATTTGTGATCCCAGAACGTTGGGGCAGGGATTGGAATCTGCAACACCCCCATATGCCTTTGCTTCTAAGATACTGTAAGTAAGAAGATCTGAAGAATTCAAGAGAAAATTTGAAAAATCCAGAACAGGAACATAGCAAGAAAATATATGTGTCCTCTGCAATCCGGATTTCTCTCCTGTGCTCCAAACTCTACAATACACTTCTGCACGCTGGCTCAGAGCTCCTCCTCAGCCTCTGCCATCAGAGCCTAGTTCCTTATATTTACTTTTCACCTTGAGCCTGCTTTTCAGTTTCTGGTCTTGACAAGACGCCCCTTTTCCCCTTCTCTTTTCTTCTTGAGACAAGATCTCACTATGTAGCCCAGGCTGGCCTTGAACTCCTGATTCTCGTGTGTTGGGAAATAGGTGTGTACCACTGTGCTTCCTTATACCTGCCATCCTCTATTGCCCTTTTAAATTCACTTGTCTGCCTCCCTTCAGATGCCCAGAGGTGCCTCAGCCTTAGAAGCAAGCTTGTCCTATTCACCTTTGATCCTCCGCTGTCCCCGAATTAAGTCAGCACACAGTCTCTACACAGAAGACAGGTTTGAGTGACGCTGCCTTGGGAAGCAGCAGGATTCACCCAGCCTCATACGACCTATTCATTTCTTACCAGGTGTACCCAGATATCCCCACAGCCATCCAGCACAGGCGTGTCACCTACGTGTGTCCAAAGATCACATCTCGATGCCATCGACTCCATTGGCAGGAGGGTTTCTGTGTTTTTAGACGATCCTCTTGGTCAGTCCCAAATGGCAGGTGCAAGTGAACAGCTGGGTACCCAAGTCTGAGGCTAAAGAATGGGTCAAGAACATCGTTTTGGCCAAAGGCTCTTGCAAGATGATGTAGGAGTCAAAGCTTACCTATGAGGGGCCTGGACTCCCAGTATTTTTGTGGCCATCAAAGCATTAAGCACAGGGTATATATTTTCCCTGCTTTGTAACATACCCATACCTTACCCTCCTAGCAACGTCATGCAGAATAGCTCCACTCAGCTGTCCAATGGGAATCTAAAGCCTTGGGGTACTTAAAACGGAACATACTCCTTTCATTACCTATCATGCTCCCCAGAAGAAAATAATCTTGCCATCAGCAATGCTTCTCTCTCCCTCTCCCTCCCCTCCCCCTCCTCCTCTTCTTCTCTGTCTATCTGTCTTCATAAACAACACCAGTCAGCTAGGCCAGATATATGAACATGAACTTAGATTCTTCCTTCCATCATCTCCTGGGACAATAGTGATGAGGCCCCAAGGGAACATGTGTCTTAGCAGCTTTGTGCCCCCTCTTTAAGTCTTCATCACCACTGTGGTGAATCAGGTGGCTTTCCTGGGTCTTCCTGCCTCTTCTGTTGCTCTTTCTTATACAAACTTGCCATCGCTGTCTTCTGAAATGCAAATCTAAACATGTCTCTAGAAATTTCTCCATGGTCTTCAGGTATCCTGGGTCATTCCATCCCAGTGAGTCTTTATCGAAATCACGGCATAGGGCTCCTAGTTTTTAAGACAGTTCACCTTCCTCTGCATCTCTCTCTTCTTCTGCATCTGTTCCTGCTTCCTCTAGAACAGCTGTTCTCAACCTGTGGATTGCGACCCCTTGCGGGGTCAGACAATCCTTTCACAGGTCACCTAAGACCATCAGAAAACACAAATGTTTACCTGGCAATTCACAACAGTAGCAAAATTACAGCTACAAAGTAGCAATGGAAATATCTTTATGGTTGGGTCACCACACATAAGGAACTGTAAGGGTCACAGTATTAGGAGGGCTGAGAACCACTGTGCTGAATGAAGTGCCTTTGTAAGTCTGGCTGAAGGTACAGAAAACCCCACCCAAAGGCTTGAACACCAAGATTTGTGAACCTTCACCAGTCCTGGCATCTGCTGGTCCCAGAGTAGATAAATGCAAGTTACAGTATCACAGAGGATAGACTGGCCTTCACCTTTCTATTCTACCGATGTTAGTGTAGGATTCTCAAACTCACTTCCAGCCAGTTTCCAGGATGTCTGCTGTGAGTCTGGAGCATCTTGGGAAGACATGTGGTCTATCTAAAGGAAGAGCCCCTTCTACCTGGAGCATCTTCCAATCAAATGGTGACATTGTCTCTGGAATATGTCTGTCAAGAACATTCGTCTTGTGCCTATCTGTGAACCAACCACCAGCAAGGGCATCTAGAGAAACCAGGACTTGGGAGATGATAAGGACCCTGGAGTAGAAACCTAGGAACCTATCAGCAAAGAGGAAGAAGATCCTCACTGAGTTGCCAACAGTGGTGTCTCCTGAAGCCTTCCCTCGCGCTTGATAAACCAGTTCCCAAATGTTCACTGTGATGGTTTGTATATGCTTGGGCCAGGGACTGGCACTATTAGGAGGTGTGGTCTTGTTGGAATAGGTGTGTCACTGTGAGCATGGGCTGTATTCTACCGAGCCCAGGTTCAGGCAGGAGGAAGGGTTTAAGGCAGTGGTACTCAACCTCTTGGTAGGGGTGACCCTTTCACAGGGTCACCTAAGACTATCTAAAAACACAGATATTTGCATTATAATTTATAACAGTAGCAAAATTACAGTTAGGAGGTAGTGATGAAAATAATTTTATGACGGGGGTCACCACAACAGGAACTGTAGTCACAGTGTCAGGAAGGTTGAGAACCGCTAGTATACGCCCTGTCCATGGACTGTGTCTTTCCAAGGGTCAACAACAGCTGTTTTGATCTCTCTACCCACCAGACCTGCAGTTGCCTTCTATTAACAAGACATGGGTTTGTTTGGTTGGAACCCACAAGGCGTTGTCATGGTTCTGTTAGGGACCAAGAGACATTGGAGGTTGTTTATATACTTAGCATCACTTCCAAAGAGTCTTTAAAAATGATTTATTATTTTTATTTACATGCATGAATATTCACTAGCATGTATGTCTATGTATCCCATACATGTCTAGTGCCACAATGACAGAAGAGTTTCACATCCTCTGAAACTTGAATTATATATGATTGTAAGCTCCCATGTGGGTGCTGGAAATTGAATTCAGGTCTTCTGGAAGAACAGCCATCTCTCTAGCCCTGCTCCAAAGAGTCTTAAGATAGTTTAACTTTGTTATTTATTGCACTTGCTTGAAACCAAATAGCAGCCATTTATAAAGATGTCAAAGTCAAGGGTTACACATGGTCCTTATAAGAATGACTTGGGTCATATGACCTGATATTTTCCTTTCCTGTCTCTTGCTTTGACAAACACTATGCCAAAAGCAAATTAGGGGAGGAAAGGATTTATTGGGCTTTCACTTCCAGGTCACAGTCCATCATTGAGGGAAATCAGAGCAGGAACATGAAGCAAAACCATTTTAGAATGAAAAAGAAAGAAAAGAAAAGAAAAGAAAGAAAGAAAGAAAGAAAGAAAGAAAGGAAGGAAGGAAGGAAGGAAGAAAGAGAAGGAAAGAAAGAGAGAGAGAATCTCACTCATAGGCTAGCTCTTTTATTTAGAACTACCTGCCTAGGGAATGGTGCCACCCACAGTGGGATTGCCCCCCACCCCCACCCCATGTCAACCAAGACAGCCTTCGTTGCTTCAGATAAATCCGGAAGTCTATTTGATACTGAAAATCTCTCAATTAAGACTCCCTTCTCAGATGACTCTAGGCTGTATCAAGCTGACAGTTTAAGCTAACTAGGATATATACCACTCATTCTAAGAATATAGACAACACATCTGCATAGACTGAGGTCCATAGAGATGTCATTCACCCAAGACAAAATCAGATATTTTGGTGACACAGACCATTTGGGAAACAACCTATACTTGACTTCCAGTAGAACTTTTGTACCATTTTGGGGGGGGGGGCAGAGCGAGAAATAATTTTAGTGCACATACACACACACAAATTTGATGCCATAACAATTGGATTTATTAACTTATTTTTTCAACCTTACATGACAGAGTGTTTAAAAACAGAAAACCACAGTTATCCTGCATGCTAGATGCAGTCACACTATGGGGGTGTCAGTGATGGTCCTTCTTGCTTTCTCTGGGTGGATAGTTCTAGAAACCTGAAGGAAAGACTTTGCCCTTGGAAGAGTCTTGCAGGCACCCTCACTCACACCTAGATGGCGCCCACACACCGAGTGGAACTAAAACAGGGATACCTTTTAACTGCCTAAGAAATCACAAATTCTCGAATCAAGGTGGTGAAAAGTTCAATATTAGTGGCTCTCAAGTGTGGCGGGGTGAACAGATTTGGTCAAAGGCGAGGTGGTGAAAACGAAGGACTGTCTGTAAACACATCCAGTGCCTGTGTAGACGCCATTTTTCTGCCTCCCTGCAGTTATGCAGGCAAAGCAGGACACAGACTGGCTGATTCTCCTCTGAGGCTTTAGCACTAGCAAGGCACTCAGAGAACTTCCGTTTGTCACATACTCTGACATGGTCATCACAGAGGAGACCTGCTTTCCATCTCAGGACTTCCCTATCCAAATGGCGAGGGCATATGTACTGTTTGAAGTTAAGGGGTTGGCTTTTAAATTTTCCTGTCAACACAAATATACCTCATTACCCAATACTATGGGTATAGTTTAATGTCTGGGGCTTATTGGACACAGTTTCTATGTGACCGTTCAGTAAAGAATGGAGCGAGAGGGATCTAGGTACCAGTCTAGATCTTGTCCATAAAGCTTTACAGTTTTACACAGGGTGATTAGCAGCTCTGTGTTTAGAAAAACAATATGCTCTACCTTATAGAGTCACACTGACTGAGACAGTCTTACTGCCTGCCACACGGAAACTAGTGAAGAAAAATAGACCAATGTTTTCGCCATGTTCTGATATGAAAGACTCAGCAGTGCTGTTAATCAATTATTCCTTTAGAATCACTATAACTAGCTTATAAAAATGCACTGGGACCAAAGCAAGACATGAAATCTGACCAGAAGACCTAGGCTCAAGCTGACACAGCACACTTAAAATAAAGTTTCTTTGGGAGGATTTGGTTTGCACCCCAAACACAAAATGACTAGAAAGTAAGAACAGCATCCTGCCTCTGTAAGATCCACGAGGCAGCTGGTGATGCAGCTCTGTTGACAGAATGGTTGCCTAGGATGCACAAAGCCCTGGATTCAGTCTCAGGTGCCCCGTGAGCAGGATGCAGTGGTAATGGTTCCAGCACTTGGTAATTGGCTACAAAAAGGATCTGGAGTTCGCAGTCATCCTCAACTATATAAGAAGTTCAGGGCCCTCCTGGAATACCTGAGAACCTGTCTCTTAAAAAAAATAAGGAGAAATATCAGTAGCTAGTCTTTCTTTACCTTATTCTGTGGTCAGCTTACAACACATTTCATAAAAGCCTTTGCAGACAGGAAAAAAATCACTTAAAGTTAAAAGTAGAAAGAAGCTACATATAGCATCAAAGTGATACCATGGTGGGAAGAGTGGATGGGGCTCTGACAGGGGACAGTTCTCCATCATGGCAGCGAGTAGCCCAAAGGAGATATGGGTATTAAACCCAGATCAAATTAAAAGCAGGAACAGGGGAAGGAGGATTTGGACTTGAGACAAATAAATCCAGCAGCGTGTCTGAAAACTAAGGGGGATAGTGTGCCTGTCACCACTGCAGAGCCTCAAGTGCCACCAAACAGCTGGAGTGGAAGACAAGCAGAGGGGCCTCACCCTGCCAGGGCTCTGCAGGAGGCAGCAGGATGCTCATTCCTGCTCTCATTTCTGCCCGGCAGAGCTGTGCCTACATACTGAAAACCGGGGCTAGCAGAACAGGCGACCTTCAGGAAGCACGTTGAGCCCGGGCCCAGAACATTTCAGTTCACATCCAATTTTGCTCCCGTGCAGACAAGTGGTTTCTGGTCCCAGAGCATCTGAGATGGAATTAGTCATTCCTTCACCGAATGTAGTGTAAGAAGTAGGACTTAGCCACATGTTGGGGTCTGTGGGATAGCATGTGTTCATAAGTCAGCTAAGTCGCTCATAGCCCCTCTACCTGATAGACATAATGTAGACATGAGAATGACGCAGGAACGCCATTTCTCCTTTAAGTCAGTTGTCAGTTTCTGACTTCCGGGTCTCTTTTGTGCTGACTCTTGCTCTTGGAAACCCCCCTCTCTCAGTGGTCTTCCTTCCTGCTCAAAAATCCCTGACAGTCTCTGTCTGTTTCCCTGGGTGGGAATGAGTCAGCATGTCCTGGGAAACCTTACAGTACTCGGATCCCAGAGGAATAGTGTTGGTCCCAACTCTTCCCCGCAGGCTCTTGCTGGCTACTTGGGTCACAGTGTTACAGAATATGCCCAGGGTTTTGGGCAACCCCTCCACCCTTACCTCATTTCTCCCAGCCATGGTCTCTGTAACTCTAGGTATATTCACAGTGGATGGCTGACAGTCTCCAGTCTTCCCTCCAGCCTCTCCTTGCCAGTCATCTGTTTCTGCTTTTCCGTCCCTGTATCCCTGTGCCTCCTCCTCTTTCGCTCTCAAAAAGATGCCTTTTAGACATCAAAGATCCCATTCAATTGGAGAATATTTTGATAGGAAACCCTGAGCAAGATATTTAGGTTAAATGTCCTTTTAAGAAAAGATCCTGGAGGGGCTAGAAAGATGGCTTTGAGGTAAAGAGCACTGATTGCTCTTTTAGTGGATCTGGAGTCAATTCCCAGCACCACATGGCAGCCCACAACTGCCCGTAACTCCAGGTCTAGGGGCATCTGATGCCCTCTCCTGGCCTCTTTGAGCACCAGGCATGTATATGGTACATACACATCCATGCAAGTAAGACATCCATGAATATAAAATAATAAGATAAATTTTAAAAAGAAAGAAAGAAAAGACACCAGAGATTTCTCTGCTTTCTGCCTCCTCACTCCTGCCCGCTGAGCATCCTTGCTACTCGGTGGCTGTCTTCTATGGTCTGAACTGACTGACAGCTACGAGCTTGGGTACCATTAAAACAGCTAAGCCACGTGCCCATAATTGTTTGTATGTGGGTGACCGCTTTCCTGATCCGGAGAGAGGGAAGTGTGTGCAATCGAGGCTCTTGCTCTCATCAGACTCTTAATGGATACACATATTTTAATAATTAACACAAGGGTTAGGACAGGGGCTGAGTAAATCAGAACACTTGCTGAGCTGTGTTAAGTACACCTGAGCTCAGACCTGTAGCCCTCATGGGGAAAAGCCAGGAGTGGCCATACACATACCAGGAAGCCCAGCACTATTAGGAGTGGAGGCAGGAGATTGCTGGGCTTCTTAGCCCACTAGTGTAGCTCAAGGTTCACTGTGAGACCCTGACTCAAGAGACTAAGGAAAAATCTAGCAGACCATGGCATCCAGTGTTCTCCTCTGTCCTCCCACATATGCATGGGTGTGCGCCCCTAAACACACATGTGAGCATACAGCACACACACACGCACACACACATACACACATACACACACACACCATGAGAGATATAAAGTAAAAATTCATTAGAACAAAGGCATCAAGTGGAAAATAGCTCAGCAGAAGTGTGTGTTTAAAACTCTTCCTTCTCCTCTAGGACAGGAGTTTGAAGAAGAAAAAAAGAAAGAGGAATATGGTTTAACGCTCAATTCAAACAAGGCAGTTCGTATGTTGATGTAACTGGATAGCTTTGAAAGGGAGGGTGGGATCATCCCTGGCCTGGGTCTGGGAGCCTGGCTGCCAAAGAGAGAGGCAGCCTGGCCTCCCTCCCAGTCATGAGGCTCCAGGGCCCGAGGAGCCCAGGCCCCACGAGTGACACCTCGCTCTTCAGACACTCTAATTTATAGTTAACGCCTTTTAAGCAAACAAGAGGGAGGGAAAAAAATCTGGTTCATATTACAGCAACAGCAGTAAAGGGAAGTCTGGGAGTTCAAAGGAAAAATGTCCCAGGAAAAGCTTGGCTGTTAAAATTCGTTTGGAGTAGCCAGGAAGGTAATTGGAAATTAAAATGAAGGCTTTCTCCACATGACACTCTCTTTCTCTCTCTCTCTCTCTCTCTCTCTCTCTCTCTCTCTCTCTCTCTCT
>NW_021604686.1:4591259-4612086 GCF_004785775.1 Grammomys surdaster | reverse complement strand
TCTCTCTCTCTCTCTCTCTCTCTCTCTCTCTCTCTCTCTCTCTCTCTCTCTCATCAGCAATCCTTGTCACTCAATTCACACCAGAAAGCAACCAAATGAATTCAAATCCATTGCTAAGACTTAGTCCATTGGAATAACTAAGTTCCCCAAAACTCACTTAAAGGGACAGAGAAGAGAGGTGTTCCCCTTCAAGCCAGACCCCCTTTGGACCCCTCATGGTAAGGTATCTTCTCTTTACCCACAAAAACCTTTTCACTTCTGTTCCCTAGGTAAGCTTGCCGGGGAGGCTGTGTATTGGGAGAGGAGAGAGATCTGACTGAAGCCTAGGCTGCTGAAGAAAGGAAGGTGTTCGCTACCACCACTCTGTAGCAAAGGGCAAGCTGTGTGTACCTCTGTAGAAGTTAGGGTTTCTAATGCTGTGACCAAACACCGTGACCAAAGAGCTTACACTTCCATATCACTGGCTGTCCATTATGGAAGAAAGTCAGGACAGGAACTCAAACAAGACAGGAACCTACAGGCAGGAACTGATGCAGAGGCCATGGAGGGATGCTGCTTACTGACTTGCTCCCCATGGCTTTCTCAGCTTGCTTTATTATAGAACCCAAGACCACCAGCCCACTAATGACACCTCAGCAATGGACCGGGCTGGATCCGCCCCTCCCCCATCAATCACTAATTAAGGAAATGCCTTACAGCTGGATCTTATGGAGGCATTCTCTCAACTGAGGTTCCTTCCTGTCAGATGACTCTAGCTTGTGTTGAGTTGACATAAGATGAGCCAGCACAGTGTCATGTTAAGTGACTTATCATTTAGACCTAGGGGTGGTTTCTTGTGTTTCAGTGATGTGTTGCTTTGGAGGCGAGCATGGGGAAGTAGCACCGAGCTTCCCTTTAGGTCACTTGCTTCCTAGATGGGAGGCGCCTGTGTCTCAGTGACTCCCAACCCACCACCGAAGCTCATCTCTTCAACCAGGCCCATTTTCTTAGTATCTTCTCCTTTTGTTGTGACAAAATACTGGGCAAAGCAACTTAAGGAAGGACGGATGTATGTTGGCTCACGGTTACAGTGTCAGAGAACGCATAGCATGGAGAACTTAAGAAGGGTGGTCACGTGGTATCCCTTTGTGTTCTAGCCTAGGGGATGGTGCTGCCCATATTTAGCGTGGGGCTTCCCACCTCAGTTGACCCAGTCTAGAAACTCCATCACCGACATGTCCAGAGCTTGCTTTCTGTGTTGATTCTAAGTCACATTGTATCCATTTAGCTGCATGCCTCCTCCCTGGCTCTAGGAGTTTTCCTTCAGTTTCAGAAATCAGGCTGTAATACGTTGCTTGTTGCCCTTGGCAGCATGCTGCCTTCCCTGGTGTAAACATGAATTGGGGTGTAACTCGGATGGACTGTAATTTGGACGAGAGGCAAAGAACAGAAATTTGGCTGGATTAGGACCTGAAAGAGAAGCAGGAAGCGTCAGAGGCACAGTTGGTGTCTTCACCTCACTTGGCTCTGGACTGAGGCAAGCAGGCTCGCAAGGCCTTGCGCTTTTCCTGACAATTGTTCCTCTTGAGTAACAGAGGCTGTTATTGACTCCTCCCAGATTCAGTGAGCTTGTTTCCTTTCTTTGTGAACCTGCCAGAGTCAGACGTCCATTTCAGCCCAGTTGGACCGACCCACTGGCCTTTTAGCCTAGTCTACCTTTTGCAAACCAAGGCGTGACTGACTTCCTTACTTAGGAACCCTGGGTGAGTGGTAATACTGTTTTGTAGTTTCCTGTGGATAGGGGGAAGGCATGCTTTTCTCCTCTCTGACCTCTTATGGTTTACTTTTGGGTTACTTAAATAAATAGATTGGAAACAGTCCCTCTTAGCCACCCCAAGAGCCCGAAGGCAGCAGCACTGTTTGCTCATCTAATTTTCCGTTGTGTGTATCCCCCCTCTCCCCATACTGTGGCTGTCTTAGGCCTGTGAAATGTAGTCTACTTCCAGAGAGAATGTTTGTCCACAACAAAAGGCTCCACCTGAATATATTGGCGAAATAGCCAGGCATGGTGACATATACTTTTAATCCAAGCACTCCGCTTTGGAGGCAGAGGCAGAGGGATCTCTGTAAGGTGGTTGCTAGCCAGGGCTGCAGAGAGCACCACCCTTGGTAAGATAGTAAAGATGCTAAAGGGGCAATGTTTCCTGCAGGAAAACAAAGCAAACAAACCAACCCTTTCCTCATCGCAGGCATGGAGGTGACTGAGCGGCTGTGGTGGCCATTTATTTCATGCTGTGAGCACACTACTGGGCCAGCTCGCCCAACCTCAGAACAAGCGTGTAAGGAACACTGTATCACTAATTTATTTCATAGGTGGGAACCTCCAGTGCACAGCAATTTATCTGAGGTCTTGAACTCAATAGAAATGGCTGGCAGAGAGGCTTCCAAGTCTGGGAGCACCACCCCAAGACTGCGCAACTCTGGAACAAGGATTCTGTGACATCAATACACAAGGAGATAAAGAGATTCTTCATCTCCTTACACAGAAATCCCTGGGATTTGGAGCTCAAAAGGATTATTTAGTTTTACTCTTTATTTTCATATCTTTATAGTAATATTATCATAAGCTTTCCTTTCTAAACATCAGTACTCTTATGCGTTTGGAAAAGGACTGCATTAGGTCAGTCTGCAGCATTGAATGTGAAACGCCCCACACATAGCAGCAGACCCCGCTAGGCACTTAATAAGTGCTCACTGATTTCTGAACATGCATTTCCTCACCCATAAAAGCATAGTACCCACCTCTGGGAGCTGTTATTAAACTCAAGTAAAAGCAAGATGCCGGAAGAACTCTAGTGAGCGGCAGGAGAACACAACCGTCACTATGGCGTGACCATGAAATCATCCCCTCAAAACACTAGACAGACACCCGGAACCTTTTACAAGAGAAAGATAGAAAGTTTGTCCACCCTTAGATGCTATGAGGAAAAAAAAAAGAAAACTCTGATGTTTATGGTACTGAGAGGGGGTCATTCTTTGTCAACCGTGGTCATTATGACTTTATGCTTTAAGCTTTCATACAGAATCATCTTAAACTTTTTATTACATGTATCTACTTTGGGTGTGAACACATACATGCGTGTGGGCATGTACTTAGCATAGGATGTACACACAATGGTGCACACATGTAGAGGCTAAGGAACAACTTGCAGGAACTGGTTTTCTCCTTCTACCATGAGGGCCCCAAGGATTTGAACTTATGCCTAGTGGTAAGCATATTTTACCCATCAGGCCATCTTGTCAGCCCAGAATTCTTTTCTTTTAAGTAGAGCCTATTCTTTAAGAACGTTGTTTCTGGTATTCTCTTGCAAAGGAGCTCTGTATAAATAATCAGCCATGACTTCTCTGAAAACAGGAATTACACTGGAGGAAAGAGGACACACTTTACAGCAGCTTCCTGGGAAATTCCTGGCCTTGGTTTTCTTAGTTTCCTTTAATCCTCATTGGATGTAGGCTGTTCACTTTTCCCCTGGCTGGCTGGCTGGCTGGCCACCTCCTGAGCTGGTGACCAGAGCTGTCCAATGCTGTCGTCCCAGGCATGGCTTTTGTCTGTCTTTTTGGTTCAAGGTCGACGGGAAACATTTGTATGGTAAACTTGCTTCAGACTAACTCATCTCTTGCTTAAAAATAGAACATTGGAAGCAAGGCTCATTCTTGTTCTTTAACCTTTTTTAAGACTTTATTTTTTTTTTAAATTAAGTATATATGTTGTGGGGTGAGGGAGGTGTAGTACTCATGGAGGCCAGAGGAGGGCATCAGGTTCTCTGGAGCTGCAGTTGCGGGTAGTTGTGAGCTGCTTGACCTGGGTGCTGGGAATAGAACTCAGGTCCTCTGCGAAGGCAGCATCTGCTCTAACCACTGAGCAACCCCACCAGCCTGCTCTTTAATCTTTTGAAATAAATATTTTTTAATTGGAAAAAAATCAAAAAAGGAGCACGTATATACCCACCGAAAGATTTACTCAGATTACTCATAGTTAAACTCTAAACTTTGAAGTGATTACATGTACACAGACATACATATCTGTATGATTGATAGAGTTAAGCATAGTAACCATGGTTACTCCATAGTGATGTTTTTATCTTTTAAAACTCTGGGCTTTGTACACGTACAGTTTTCAGCTAGAGACAAGGTTAGATGATATATTCTATAGAAGCATTATCAGGCAAATAAGCTTGTGCTTAAAACATCTTAAAGGCTACTCATTGTCTCCCAGTCAACAGTCCCATGTGTGCCCCTGCAGTGACCAGCACTCCTTATTTAGAAGCAGGTGTCTGATCTTTCACATGTGGCCACATCTGTGTCTCTTCTACAACAAGATCTATGACCCCTTTCTTATCCAGAGCTGTCTCCTCTTCACTCTTGAACTCTGTGGCCCATAATACTGGTGGTAATTTCCTTTTCCAAGCTCATTCCCAAAGGGATCCCTCCGGGAATAGCTAAGAAGTTGATATGTTAGACCAGTGGTTTGAGCCTCTTCTACTAAGAGAAGAAATAAATCACCAACACTTGCCAAAATATGTAAGAGAAGCAGGAAGAAGAGAAATGTGTATTACACGATATTTTAAACAAGTATTCCATTGGCCCTGCACAAGCCCAGGGGTAGATTAAATAAATATGAGACAAGGTACCTAAGTCTCACACTTGTCCTATAAAGTCAATGGATGGTGTACGGTCCACATTCTACAGAAGTGGATGGCATACAGACACATTTGCACATTCTAGAAATGCTCTGATTTATGACAGCTCAAGTCCTGACCTCATGCCAGAAGCTGGCCCTCAAGCACATGGGTCTGCAGGGGCTGACTTACCCAGGACCCAAGTCCACAGAAACTGCATTGTCTGGATTTTAAACTTTTTTGGAGGGGCTGGTAGCTGTCCCTTTATCTGTCTGGTGAAAACAGTAAGTGTAACCTGTTTGAGGATAACTCAGCATGTCTTATGTCTGAGGTCTAATGCCAAGGTCAGAAGTGACCTCACTAATGTCTGATCATTGTTACCCATCAAGGTAGGACCAGATGCTGGAGATGCTCGCCCAATCAGTTGGTTGTATAAAGAAAATATTTTCTTTATTAATTTTGGGTGCTGGAGATTGAAGCCCAGACTTTGCAAATATGCAATATGTGGTGTTCCCTGCCACTGAGATATACCCTTAACCTCTTCCCTTGTCAATGATAACTTTGTATTAATGTCCCAACACATTTTCTGTTGCATAATGAATTGCTTCAAAACTTAGCAACCTAGCAGCTACAGAGATATCTCAGTGGGTAAAAGCCCTCACTGAGCAAGCATGGGGACTTGATTCCAGACCCCAGAAAATGCCTAAAAAGCTGAGTGTGGCCTTACATATACCTATACCTTGAGTGCTATGGGCAAGAGGGTGGAGACAAGCAGATGCCTGGGGCTTGGTGACCTTCAGTTTAGCACAAGGGTCAGTGAGAATGAAGAGGGTGATAGACCAGGTCACCTAGTACCCTCTTCTAGTCTCAAGTGTGTGTGTGCGTGCGTGTGTGTGTGCGTGTATGTGTGTGCCTGTATGTGTGTGTGTGTGTGTGATGCATCTCAGCAACCTAGAGCAGTAGTAAACATAGCCCACACAGTCTCTGTGGTTCTGGAGGTGGGAGGTAGCCTAACTACGGGCTTCTGACTGAGGGACTTTCATGGAGTCAGGTCGGTTGCATTAGCTGAATCTGGGAGAGCTCCTTCCAAAAGGGGTCC
The DNA here is from genome assembly GCF_004785775.1 of Grammomys surdaster. Classification (NCBI taxonomy): domain Eukaryota; kingdom Metazoa; phylum Chordata; class Mammalia; order Rodentia; family Muridae; genus Grammomys; species Grammomys surdaster. The sequence continues at coordinate 4,606,329 of NW_021604686.1, read as the reverse complement.
TGGCTGGTAGAGACCTAAGCTCCTCACCGCTCTGTGCCTCTTTAGGGCTGTTTAAAGTGTCTTCACTGTATGGCAGCTGACTTCTCCAGACAATTTATGAAAACCAAAACAGCAAGCCCGGTGCATTTTATGATGTAGCCTAAGATGTCGTACTTTACTATTTCCTCAGCTCTGTTCAAGGTGTGAGGGAGCCGTAAATGGGCCTACGTTAGTCAACTTTCTGTTATATGACGAATAGACATGATGATTAACTTATAAAGTAAAAAAGGTTACTTGGGCTCACAGTTGAAGAGGCTCATGGTCCCTTGGCACCATGGCTTCTGTGCCTGCGGTAAAGCAGCATTTCATGGTGTGTGTGTGTGTGTGTGTGTGTGTGTGTGTGTGTGTGTCTGTGTGTGTGTCTGTGTGTGTGTGGTGATGTGTCACAAACCAAAGTTGTTCCACACATGGTTGGGATATAAAAGAGATGAGGAACAAAAGAGGCTGCGGTCCCACTGACTCACCGCCATGCCCCTAGTGACCAGAGGACTGCCCAGTAAACTTCACCTCCTAAGGACTCTATCACTTTCCAATAGCGCCAGGCTAAGGACCAAGCCTTCAGCACATGGACATTTGAGGACACTGATCCGTCTGTATTACAATGGGTAATAATATGAATAATGAATGCTAGTGGGCAAGGGCTCTTGGAGGTCACTCTAGAGATGGGCTATGACACTACCCATGGCCCTTCACAACTTTGAGGCCTTTAGTGGAAAGTTTTCAAATCTTGCTGTGATACATGAGGGTCCTTGAGTATTTGACATGGCTATCCAACAGCGTTATTCTGTTAGAAATGCTTTCTTCTCAAACTTCTAACTTGATGTTTGTTGAGAGACACGCACAGAAAAATCAAGGTTTGGGTGCTTTTAATCATAACTTCTAAGCACGGTTTTTCATTCACAATGGCGGAACCATAAGCATGCTGTCAGCTTTCTCCCTTCCACTGGTGTCTGTGTTGAGGAAAGTTAAACAAACAAATCAGAACCCAGCCTCATTGAGAACTCACGTTACCACTCTGAGTTTGCATCCTGGCATGGGAGAAGTTCCCTTTGTAAGCAACTGCTCTGAAGTCCACGGCCAAGATTGCCTGGCACGGACCTCTCCAGGGAGCCGGGAGTTTATTTGGAACTGAAGGAAGAAAGTGACAGAGCATCGTAAGATCACTTCTCTTTGTGTGTACACACATCGGTGTGTGTGTGTGTGTGTATGCACATGCAATTGCAAGTGTGGGGGGAGGGATTATACACATGGGCAGGCCAGAGGTGAGTTTTCAGGTGCCATCCACATTGCTTGTTGAGACAACATTTCTCATTGGCCTGGAACTCACCAAGTAGGCTAGGCTGGTTGGCAAGCAAACCCCAGGGATCCACTTGCCTCTGCTACCTCACACTAGGATTGCAAGTTGACAATGCCACCGTGGCTTTTTAATATAGGTTCTAGGGATCAAACTAAGGTCCTCAAGTACTCTATCTACTGTGTTATCTGTCTCCCAAACCCCTAAAGTCATATCTTTTGTAGAGACCTTCCAAGCTGACTTCCGGTGTCTGTGTTCTGAAACTCTAAAGACATGATCATTCCTGGCCAGCTTCTACTTTAGGACCTTCAATAAGAAGATACATTGCTACCACTTCTTTGTATTTTTCTTTCTTTTATAGGGGGACAATGGATATGTTGAGACAGCATCTTGCTATGTAGCACAGCTTCCAGCTCAGTACATAGCCCAGGCTGGACTTGAACTTGTAACCTTTCTATTCATCTCCCTTCTCAGCCACCAGCTGCTGGGTTTATAGACATGTGTTACCACCCCCAGCTACAAACAGTTTTCCCTGTTCACTGGAGCCAACCTTTAACTTCGCATATCTTCTGACCATTGATCCTTGAGATTTTCCCCCTTGGAACAAAACCAAATTTGATATTCCTTCAAGTATTTGAAACCTCCTCTCATGGGGGTCTCCTCGGTTGGCTCCAGGCTGTACATTCCATGTTTGTTCAGGCATCTCTTCTTAGGACACTCTCCAAATCCCTTTCACATTGAGATCCATCTGAAAGTGTGTTATCCATTCATTTGTGAGAGGCAAGTTAGTTTCTGAATGCTGTCCATTGGCAAGGTGCCGTGCCAGGCCAGATGTCTGAAAAGGGCCGAGTGGAGCAAGCAAAACTGTCCTTCAAAGCCCATTTATTTCTGTTATTACATTTCTATTGTTAAAACCAAAGATTCCATTGGCTTCGTTTTACAGCCATATCTAACCGCTGGATTATCTTTGGCTGTGATGAACTGATATCTGTTTGTACAAGGGGACTGTTGGCAGATCAGGAGATCAGGACTTCCCGAGTCAAGATGCATGTAATTGCTTTCTTTGAACCTAAATTAAAGACTTCACATTTATCCCTGTCCAATTCTTTCTTTGGTCCAGCTCCTTGTTCCAGCCTGTTGAGCTCATCTGATATTTGCTAACTCTTCAATCTTGTTCTCATCGTGTGAGTTGTCTCTCCCAGCTTTGTATCCTCTGTGTTCTTGATCAGCATTGGCTTTTTCAGTGTTTGCTCTCTGGGATGAGGAGGAGGCTAACACAGAGACAGCACCTTTTGGCAGGCGCCCCACCACCACCACCACCGCACCCCCCGGCTGCCTTCCTTTCCCCTTCCTTCAGCACTCTTGGAGAACAGGTTTTCCGCCAACTCTGAGTCGCCCAAATTATACTGTCATCTGGTCTGCATTTCTCCATCTTGTCCACAAGAATTTCCTGAGAGGCTTTGCCAAATGCCTTGATTAATCAATACATTCTGAGTCTCTGACATTCACAGTTGTCAGTTGTCATGACCTGCTTCTTGCTCCGGAGGAAGAAAAAGGCTAGAGCACGCTGGGAATTGTCTTCTCTGTTAGAGTTGCCTAGCCCCTAGATGAGGTAGATTTGTTGGAGGACTCTTCCTCAGACTGTATGACTTATCTCATTGTTTGAAAGTATCGTAAGTCAGGTGTGATGCCCAGTCTGCTAACTCTCAGGCAGTTGTTCTTTCTAGGCTACCCTGCCTCACCCTTTAACTTTATTCTCGCTACCATGGTTCCATCCTCTGGGTCATGGACTTTTCTCAGAAATCTTCACCCAACAGTTTATTACATATGCAAGGTCCTGTGAGAAATATGTCGAGTCTGTATCAGTGCTTTTGAGTATACCCTGCCCAGCTCCCCATACTGTCCATATGAGTCTGGGATGAGCCATCTTGAAGCTTGGCTCCATCTTCAACGAAAGCCCTTTCTACTTGGGCCTCCCTCACAATCCTAGATATCTGGCCATGTGTACCTCTGACTGTGCCCTTGGTTTGACTTCAACCTCATTGCACAACTCCACCTAGGTTCTGTCTCCTCTAGCACTGACCTTGTTTTTCGTCATGTATGTCTTCCAGTGAGTCAATCATTGTAGATAAAGAGAGGAATCATGGTCCACTCTGACTTCTTTATCTGTCAGAAAGATCCAGAAAGGCAGTGGTGGACTAGGAGACAGACTTCTGGCTAGCAAGTCATCCGAGTTTCAGTGCATTAGTATTGCATTAACTGGGAGAAGGGATAAGCTCCCACCTCTCCCTGCCACCCCCCGAACCCCCGATCTGTAGCCCTGTGCTGACATCTTGGAGATGCTCTTTAGAAAGCATACGTCATTAAGTGTCACAATTCAGGACAACTTTGCCTTGATTTAGAGACTCTTCAGTCTGCAAGGAGCTTATCTCATCAGCCTGCCCAGTTTCTTCACAGGGATGCAGGGTTGGGTGGTTCCCTCTGGGATACCCACTGTCTTCAAATTCTACTGTCACCATTTTACCACATGACATTTTCCTTCTGAAGCGTAAGCTTTAATTCTCCAGATCAGAAACCATAATGCTACAATTGCCCTACTTTTGAGAGCCACACACTGTTTCTGTCCAAGTGTTGAAAAGCCCTCTAAAGAAGTGCCCTCTGGGTAGCGAGCTACCAACCTCCCTGCCCTTCCAGATCTTTGGAAACTTTGTCTTCAGTTAGCATAAGAGATGAGAATACCCCCTTCCTTTAAACCCTCAGTCCCTACTTAGAAAAACGAATAATTTTGTTTATTTGTTTGTTTGTCTCTTTGAGACAGCATTTTACTCTATAGCCTAGGTGGGCCTTGAATGCATACTCTTCTTGCCTTTGCCTTTCAAGTACTGGGATTAGAGGTGTGGCCCCATGCCTGCCTCTGTATATCCAGTACTGGTTCACATGCCCTAATAGTAAAGTAAGTATACACATTGAAAACAGTAAAATTTCTATTTGTGTGCGACATTTAACTAAGTAGTTTCTTTTCCTTAGTAGGTAAATGTCTGGAGATCTCAAATCCCCCATCCTTGCTAGGATTTAACTAAGGATATCTTAGCTGTTAGCCACTGAAATTTCGTTACTAAACCAGCCTGTTTCTGCTCATTTTCAAACATAACTAATCTCTGCTTGCATTCCATTTTGAAGTAAACAAGGCCTGTATTAACTGCAGCGAGGCCTCCCACAGGAACGTGCTGTGATTGACACCTCGGTGCATAATAGAGATGAACAGAGGTACCCCTGGGGGTTCTGCTGCACAGACTTCTACTGCATCTTGGCCTGGACTCTTGGCTTGACGCTTGTGCTACAGTTAATTAGGATGCCTGAGAGAGGCAGGCTGGGACAAACAAAAGGCAGGATTGAAAAGCTGTTCCTGATACCTTTTGGGGGGAATTCAATTCCTTTCTGCATTAGAGAGCTAGCTGGGAGATTTACGTCTTATTTTCCCCCTAGCTGCTCCTGTTGGCTTCATACTTAATGAGTCCAGATGAAAGAGGACTCGTTACTTCAAATTGTGGTGACATGCATTTCAATTCAAGGCCTGTATTTCCCCAGACTGTGACCTGAGCCATCTACACAGAAGTGAAGCCTCCCCAGTGGTTTTGTCTGCTCTCTGCCCTGTGAGGAAGGTTCAGCCTCAGGTTGTTGGCCTGAGCCCGATTTGTTTTATATTTCAAACCTTCCCGACATCAGTTAGAGAGGAGAGACACCTGGACTGGCCTAGGTCAATTCATATGAATTTTAAAGATATCTTTTTTTTTCAAATGTGTATTTATGTTTTGCCCGCATGTACGTCTATGTACTGTGTGTTTCTGGTGTCGGCTCTCCTGGAACTGGAGTTACAGAATGTTGTGACCCACCGTGTGGGTCGTAGGAACTGAAGTTCAGTCCTCTGCAAGAGCAGCCAGTCCTCTTAACCACTGAGTTGTCTCTTCAATTCCCTTACATGGGTTTTTAAATAAGAGCAAAGAGTGGGACCGGAAGACACCTCAGTCTGAATCCAATCTCACAACCCCTGGTTTTTTGTTTTTTGTTTTTTTAAATACAAGTGTAATGGCATGCTTGCAGAGACAGATAAATACCTGGGGCTTCCTCAACAGCCAGGCCACCAACCCCTAAAGATACAGGTACAAATGAGAGGCCCTGTCACAATAAAATAAGACTTAGGGGGCTGGGCAGATGACTTGGTCCTTAAAGTGCCTGCTGCGGAAGTACTGAGTTCTGTTCTTTAGCACTCATGTAAAAAGCCAGGCATGGTGGCACTTGCTTCTCATCCCAGTGCTGGGAGGCAGAGGCAAAAGGCTCCCTAGAGCTCACTGGCCAGCTCTAGGCTCCATGAGAGACTCTGTCTCAGAAGCTAAAGTGGAAAGCAGTATAGGAAGACACCTAACATTAACCCATGGCTTCCACATGTAGGTGCACAGATATGGGCACCCCACGTATACATGTGAACACCTACACAGGCATACATATAAAAATGAAGTCTTGACAAAGAAGAGAGTGTTTGTGCACAGCATCTGTCAGCCTCCCGTTTAGGATGGTGTGATGTTCAGGGTTCCTTTGGCTGCAGCAGATACAGGAGACGCAGGAAAGAGCTCTGCCACACTTCCTTCAAATGCCGAGGCATACCGCTTCTTCCTTAATGTGTCCCTTTCTGCTTAATTAGATGTGGGAAAGAGAAGGAGGACAGAGGCTTGAGAGGCAGACCCCGGGACACAGGGATAGACCTGAATATACTCCTCCCTGTCCCTGGAAGGATGCCTGCACCACAAAGCCTCAGGGGCATTCTCTCACCTTTCCTTTGCTCCTCGGGAGGCTCCTTCTTCTAGATCCTTCTCTAGTGCCCTCTGCTTCCCAGAGCACGTAACTGTAAAAGTCACAGTTATGTCCTGCTTGACCAGATCAGACTCCTCTGTCAGCTGGCCTCTGACCTGTGCTCTCATTTCCCATAGACCCCAAGGTAAAAATCCCTGATCTTGACAAGGTGTGAAACCATCTAGGACGAGGCCTCCGCTTACCTCCTAGCCCATCTACCCCCCGCCAGCCACCCAAAAGTGACCCGTTAGTCATATTACCATGGAGGTACGGAGACTCAATAAGGGGGCGGGGTGCCACATGCTGGCTTTATCACACCTGTAGCAATAAACATCCATCCTCCTTTTTGCCCTGCTTCATTTGACATGTGATTACGTCCTTTCAGAACGTGAAGGACAGAACGTGAGTGTTTCTCACATATACCCCCAGCCCACTGCCAAAGAGGAATCAGGCAGCCACGCTTGTGAGCCACAGTAATCCCCCATGACCTGTGCTGTCCAGGCCATCAGGATGTTGGAGGTCTGAGCAGTGGGCATCCTTGGGTGCTTCATACCACAAACACCACTTGGGGTTTTGTTGTTTTGTTTCTTGTTTTGTTTTTTTTTTCTTTTTAGACAGGGTCTCTTGTGTCTCTGGCTGCCCTCAAGCTCTTTGTTGGAGGGTGACCTTCGTCTTAAGCTTCTGACTCTCCTGCCTCTACCTCTCAATTGCTAGGTTTATCAACCTGTGCTACCAAACTGGGCTTAGGTGGTACTGGGAATTGTACCTAGGGCTCTGCATTGGCTAGGCAAGCATTCTACCAACTGAGCCACATCCCCAGCCCCACACATAGCTCTTCTCATGCATACACACTTGCTCATTAGCTCACAACCTCAGATATCTCAGTTCTCAGTTGGAATTGCAAGTCACAAATGCGTGGACCAGCAAACACAGTGAAAGAGTGTTGTGGATGCTCCATCCTCAGTCCCCCAGACACGTGCCAGGGGCTGGCATTGATACTGCTAGCCAATGACTTCTGACGGCCCCTTCCGGTGAGAGGAGGTACAGCTGGGATCTATCTACCGAGTAGCTTCCACATGAGGATGTTTAGCCAGATGTGTGTTTACCTTATGCTTAGCACATGTGCATCAAATAGACCTTTGGAAGACTGCCTCTGCGTGGGGAAGAAGGCAGGAAACCCAGTTTCTTTATCTCCCCCTGTTTGAGCTCAGTGGTGCCTGTCTTGCTCTCTGTTTCGTCGTTCTTTAAGGTACAGAGTGGGACCTGACACATGGTAGACTTCCAATCAGTGTTTGTTTAACAAAGACATGAATCAACATTGTGTGACAAATATAGTATTTATGAAAATAATCAAAAATCTAATTGTATGCTATAACAAAGAGAAAATGTATACCATATGTATGTTACATATATGCATGTGTGTATATAATGTATGTTGCTGACAGATCTAGAAACTTCTTCAAGGTCACAACCCCAATAAGAACCTGAGGCAGGACTTTGAACTCAAATGTAGAGTTCTAAGCTCTAGCTTGTAATTGATGTTAGCAGGCTGTATTTTTTTTTATCTCTAGAACTTCATTTAATTGTGTGTGTGTGTGTGTGTGTGTGTGTGTGTGTATTCATCTGTCTGTCTGTCTGTCTGTCTGTACCTGTATATCCTACGAGGGTGATCCTTCCTAGAGTGTTGGTAGCCCTCCAGGCCCAGGCTCCCTCCAGAGTGAAAAATGCGATTGATGTTATCTGCTTCATCCTGAAAGCCGAGCTCAGTGCTGCTCCCCCTTTCATTCCTGGTCCCTCCTGTGTGTAGAGAGGGAAACTGAGGAATAGACAGCCCCAAGGTATTCTTGGGATTCTCAGGGGGCCATTTTATCCACCCTCAGACACCCCCCACAGTCACCCCTCCTGCCAACAGTCCCTGCTTCTCCTTTGTGCCTGCCATACCTCCAGATCCTTTGGCTAATGGTTTCCCTTGTGTGAGGTAACAGGAGCTCAGTCCAGTAGTGAGGAGTAAGTATTGCTTTGCTCAGCCATGCTTCATGTTATAGCTTAGTCATGTGACTTAGAGCACTCTCCCAGGCTCTCTGTTCCTCAGTTTCCCTCTCTATATGGCAGGATAATAAGGGCTTCTAACAGAGTGGTGGGTGAGGATTATTGTAGACACTTCCACAGGCCTCCATCCATGCAAGCAAGCGCTGGGAGTCGTCTAAGTAGTGAAGCAGCGTCCAGTGAGCCGGGGCACATAGAGGGTTGGCCATATCTACATAACCTTGTCAATTGTCTCCTGTAGAATGTTCATGATAACAACACCTGCATTCTTAAGTAAATGCTGTGGACTTAGTTTAGCTAAGTAAGTACCCAGGGATGCTGCATGATATACCCCATACTTTCAAAAGTCAATGTTAGCTGCTTTTACGGTCTTTGTTCACTTTTCAAGACGAAGCTTTCTCTTTGTAACCTGGATTGATTAGGAACTCAAATTATAGTCCAGAATAGCCTAGAACACCTACCCCAGTCTCTCTAGAGCACTGAGCTCACTAGCATGAGCTGACATACCCAGCTAATGTCACTACCATTATTTTGAGTCATTAGATACTACCGCTATGAGGAGTTGATGTCCCCTCTGGAGAAAGCTTGTTGAGTGTCTGTAAAAGGCTCATCAGGACGGGGCAGGCACCCTTCCCAGCAAGGCTCAAACATCCCTGGGAACCATCCATTCTGTCCGCTTGAGATTCCTGGTGAGAACTTCCCCAATCAGAGGGAAACGATTCTGCAGTTCTCAGTGAACAGAGCCTGCCTTCTGTAACTTGCAGAGCTCCTCAGCAGACAATCCACTATTGGGGTCTCTAAGGACTCTCCCCTCTATTCCTAGATGAATGTTCCAGAAATAAACCCCTCTCTGGATGTGTCTTTGGAAGTCCTATCCACTGACCTACGTGGAATTGGGATTTGGGGTTTTTAAGAGCAAGCAGTTAACTGTTGCAGGTGTTTCACAGCGTGTTATTCTCATAAAGCTCATCTTAATTGAAGCTGTGACTGGCGACCTGTATCTAAATTTAGAAAACCTCTCCTGAGGAGGAAATGAAACCTTTGCAGCAGTGGTGGGAACCGTGGGAGCTGTCTCATGTAACCCAGGCGGGTACCTGGGTTATACAATTGTACACCATGCAGATGCTGTAACAGGGGAGTTCTGTTTGAACAATGAATGTTCTGGGTTTTTGTTGTTGCTATTGTTAGAAAAATAACCCTGAGGGAGCCCAGCTGCCCCGTCCATGCTCCAGACAGATAGGCCTCTGGTTTTCCTTTTCCTGTAGGATACATCCTTGAGGACCTAGTAGCATCTTCTCAGTGGAAAACAGAGGCCACATGACTTGCAAAAGTCCTTCAGGCTGACTTTTCCTCAGTTCCCCTTTCTCTATGGCAGGATGAGAAAGCCTTCCTGACAGAGCGGTGGGTGAGAGCGTCTACAGGGTTCCATCCATGCAAGCACTGAGAGCAGTAATGACCCCCTCCCACGTCACTGAGAATCTAAGCTAGCCTGTAAATCTAAACATGTCTCCATGGTCAGTGTGATTGTTAATGCAAATGTCAGAGTATACAATGAAAACCTAGGCAATCTTCATCCATGACTCAGTATGACTTATGTTAAAACATTTTTATTACTTATTACATTGTGTGTGTGTGTGTGTGTGTGTGTCCCAGGAGTGCAGGATGTAACACCTGTACTTGGAGGTCATAGGGCAAACTTTCAGAGTCTTTTCACCATGAGGGTCCTGGGGACTTGATTCAGTTATCAGCTTCATGGCACCTTTATTCACTGGCCCACCTCACTGCTCCCCAGTGTGACTGTTGAGTAGTCAAGGGACACAGTAACACATCAGATGCAGGAGACTGCTGCCTGTGCAGTACCAACCAGCACTCTCACTGACCGGAACACTTGCTCTTAAGAGTACGAGTGCACTGTAAAACTACAGCATGGTAGATGCATCATGGGTAAACATCAAGCCTCAAGTTCTGCTTGGATTTGTGTGTGCTGTACTTTCCCATACCTTGGTGCAAAACACAACCAGCAGCACAAACACGGAGCCTGTCGTGTTCTGACATCACTAGATGACAGGGACTTTTCAGCTCTATTATAGTCTTATGGGGACCATTCTCTCATATTTTATTTATTGTTCAGTGTGCAAACTCGGCTTCCTGGGGGAACTTGACCATGCCCATTCTTACACACACACACACACACACACACACACACACACACTCTTGAGGAAATACGTATGCAATTTAAGTCCCCCAGGTAGCACAGTTCACCAAGGTAAACATACAAGCAGTTTATACTAAAGATTCACACTCGCAGGCATCTCAAACCCCAGAACTCTACATGAAGGTGCAGGAAGGAAGTCAGCACTCTATCCATGCCCCTGCCAGCCATGCAGAGGTGTGTGAAAGTGTCACACAACCAGACACCAGCCTCTTCTCCTGTTTCGTGTACCCTTTAAAGAGAACATAAACGGACAGGAAGTGCAGCTGTGCACATGCGCGGAAAGCGGAACATGACATTGAGACCATTTGGAAGCTGTGCCGGGGTAGAGGAAGTGATGTGTCACGCCACAAGTCACGGGTACTGAATTCATTTCCCCAAGCGGAAGGCAGCTTGGCTGCCGAGAGGTGAAAGGATGGGTGGACAGGAGTGGTATGGGGCATGGCGGCCACATTGGAGACTGCTGCTCAGGATGGGGAAAAGAAATGAGAGCCGCTGCTTCCTGTGCATGTGAGCACCTTGCTGTCCCTGGGCCCCTTAGGTCTCCTCCCAGCCTGCTCCTTGCACCTTTGGCTAAAAGTCCCACCAGCAGCATCCCTTACACCGCTGTCTTTCCTCCCCCGAGCCCATCCCACTTCTCTGGCTACTTTTGCAACCTTCAAGAAAATCTTCACTTGAGAACTGGGCTCTACACCTTTAAAAAGCGCTGTAAAGAGGGCTGTAACTTTAATTTTTTAATCTTATTTTTTTAAAAAGATTTATTTATTTATTTATCTATTTATTTATTTATTTCATGTACGTGCACACGCTGTTGCTGTCTTCAGACATACCAGAAGACAGCATCAGATCCCATTACAGATGGTTGTGAGCCACCATGTGGTTGCTGGGAATTGAACTCAGGACCTCTGGAAGAGCAGTCAGTGCTCTTAACCACTGAGCCACCTCTCCAGCCCCTTAAACCTTATTTTTAATGATGGTTCTTAAACATTTTAACCTCCCTTGTAGCCCACCACCCACAGAGGGAGTGGGAAAGAAAGGATACGGGGGGGTGGGGAGTGGACCTGTTTAGAAAGGTTCTTTGGAGCAACTCCCATCTGTGTTGTCTGGAAATCGGCAGTTCAGTTCACAGGTGAGCCACAGCAGCTCGATCCACTCCCAAACACTTCACAGATACACCAGCTGTCCAGGTCGATAGATTTGGGATATTAAACATGAATCAGCACTAGTGGCACTACCTAGTAGAGACAGCCAGGCCTCAGCCTCTGCTTGAGTCAGCAGGAGGAACTAGGAGGGACCAGGAGAAGTTCTCGGCAGCTGCGCCTCTTTCAGTGAAGCAAAGATCAGTGAAGAGTCAAGACTAACAAGCACTGCACAGCTAGCGATACCAGCAAGCCAAGCTCAGCCTCAGTCACTGACCGTCGAGTTCTATTTATACTCCCTCCAAATATCTCGTGTCCTTCATGGAACTCGCCTCAGGACATGCTTCTGTCTCAGCTGACATCACTCTGCCAATCAGCCCAAGTCCAAAGAAGTGGCAAGAAACTGCAGCATACCACTAGAGTTTTTTGGTGCATTTCTTTCTATGGAGTCCTGAAAAATGGAGCTCAACTAAGCAATATACGGCAGACCAATATATGTATGTTGTTAGCAAAGACTCCTTCATCATGTGTCCTTTCATATGCTTGCTTTAGCAGAACATTCTCTCTCCTGTGTCTGCTTCAGTGAAATGTTCCTTTACCAGTCTGCCTTAGTGTTTCACCTGTGTCCACTTCAGCAAAATGTTCCTTCATGTGTTTTCCCCAGCAAAAATACCATCCAACCAACTTTCCAAAGAACCCTTAAGTTCTACTTCAAAGGGCTGACAGAATGGCTCAGTCAGTCAAGTGCTTGGGACCTGTATTCAGTCTTCAGAACCTCTGTGAAATAAAGCCAGGAATGGTAACAACATGCTTGTAATCCCAGCACTAGGAAGGTAGAGATAGGCAGATGTTTGGGGCTCCCTGGCTAGCCAGTCTAGCATACTTAGTAATTTTTAGATCAGTGAGATACCTTGTCTCACAATCACTTGAAGGCACACATGCATGCACATGCACACATGCATACAGGCACACACACACACACACACACACACACACACACACACACACACACAAACACTTTACTGCATGTTCCAGAGTCTGGCTCTTCCTTAGGCAGTGTGCAGCTGATCTGTCTGCTCTCTGACGGGTTCTAGGGACCTTAAAGTTAGGACTGCCATGAGAAGCACCTACCATGTTTGCTTGCTTGCTTGGTGTCTTTGCACTATTTTTTTTCTTGAAGATGCTGCTCATTACTTTCCACAGCAGCCTATAATGGGATAAGCTTTCTATAGGAGTGGCCCTGAGCAAGCAGCTGCTTTGATGACACTCACACTATAAAGCCCAGAGCCTATAGCACAATGAAATCTTACATCTTCAGTTTCTTTCCCAGTTGCTATGATAAAATAACCTGGCAAAGCAGTTTAAGAGAGAAAGGGGATAACTTTAGCTCACAGATTAAGGTATAGTCCACTGTGGTGGGGTAATCAAGGCAGCAGTGGCTTGAAGAAGCTGGTCACATTATGTCTTCACTTAGAAGACAGCAACAAATGCCTACACCATGCTCAATTTACTTTCTCCTTTTTGTACAGTCTGGGAGCCCTTGCTCAGAGAAATAGTGCTGCCCACAGTTAAAATGTGTCTTCCCATATCATGAATGGTATCAAGATGATCTCCCTCAGACAAGCCCAGACACACATCTCCCAGGTGATTCCAGGTCCTGTCCAGTTGACAATCCACATCAACCAGCACATGTTAGTGGCAGTTTTCCTCTTAACTCAGCTAGCTCCCAAATAACTGAGACTGGACGATTATATTTATTTAACAAGCTTTAAGGGCACAACAACTGAGCAGTATTATGCTATCTTAATCCTCTAAAATAATCTGGCTACCCGCTCCCCACCCCCAGCGATACTTTTTATTTTAGTACTGATTTGGCTCTCTGGGCTCCAGGTGTGTGTGTGTGTGTGTGTGTGTTTTATGGTGTCTCCTTAACTCTCTCCCCATGGCAAAACCCTACTTCCTCTCTTTCCTTCCTCCCCTTCCTTGGCTTGGAATAAGTCCAGTCCTATTCTCTCTCCTGCTCAATCAGGGAATAATTGAGGAGCAATACACATAACAATGAGACAGGAGATTATCAGAATTAGAACTGCAACCAGACATGTGGGGGGTACAAAAATCAGCATTTGAATATAGATATTCTTTTCACAGTACACGATAACATTATGCCTTCAGTCTCACTCTACACTTGGATTTATGCTCTCATCTACTTTAAAGGAGGCTTGCATAAATATATGGCGAGATACTAGATAATGTATCTTTTCTAGACAACACAGCTTGGTGGAATCTACCCAAAGGAGGAGTCCAAGTCACAGTACTTTGGCAACAGTATCACAAGCAGTGCCACATTATAAAGGGATTTAGACTTGGGGTTGCCACAGGAGAGGATTTCAGATTTAGGCATGTCAAAAGGAACTTCAGTCATAGGTAGCAATCAAAAATCAAGTCACCATAGCTTAAACACAGCTACTCCTGGGATAATTATGCAAACTGTAACCAAAATAAGGCCTGCATTTCTGATCATGGGAGGTCCTTAGCAACCCACTGAGAGACTGTGAGAGACAAGAGCCATACAGGGCTGTGTAGGCGCTGGGCAAAGTGTTCTGAGAGCGGGTCCCTCCTGGTCTTCCCCAATGGGCCATTAGAGGAGGGGACTGTTTACCAGTTAACTGAGATGAAAGTTTCTGCTCTTGTTCTACAAGTGAACAGGGTTTTAATATTTCCTGAAACCACAGGTCTGCTTCATGTCCAGTAACTGAAACCACTTATAACCCTCAGTACCAGCACGCAGTGGGCCCCATCAGTGACTAGCAGTCCTGGGGGAACAGAAACACGTGTGGGGAAATTAGGCCATGTATGTTTGCAAGCTCTGGTCTGGCTCTGTAAATGCCAGCTGGCTCTGGATGCCTTTTTTTTTCTTCTTCCCTTCCTTCTCTTTTATAATTGAAGTGTTTTCACTTGCCCTGTACCTTGGAGAGATAGTAGATATTCTGTACAGTTTCCTAGGAGGGCTAAATACTACCCACCGTCTATGTATCTGTGTTACTTAACATAGCCACAGCTTGGTTTTAATGACAAGCCTCAGTCCTTAATTGGCTTTTCTCTGTCCCTGACACTCATGAAATTGCTTTTATTGGAGGCTGTGGTCTCCTAATCATGGCTTCTGGATTGGGGGGTTTTATGGGTAGATCAAGGGCAAGTCATTGAGAGTTAGTCATGGGAAAGAGGAGAATTTGACCTTTGGAAACACAGGGACATGTGTGGACACCCTGCTCAGACGCCAAAGCAGGCAGAGTTTTTGTTAGCTGATGCAATAAACAGACAACTCTGTGGAAGAAGCAGGCCGAGCTCTTTTCTTGCATGCTGAAGGGGCTTCAGTTTAACTTGTGGAGCATACCTCAACCTTATTTGCCTGATTAAAAACAAAACCAAATAGACCTGGAACTTTTCAGAAAGTTTGTAAAAGACTTTCTCTTCTTGGTCAAGACAGTGACA
>NW_021604686.1:4586058-4590859 GCF_004785775.1 Grammomys surdaster | reverse complement strand
CTCCCCCTCCCTCTCCTCCTCCTCCCCCTCACCAAATGAGTTAAATTCAGGGTGTTTACAGGAGCATGGATACCTTACCAGTTTCCATGGCTGAGGGAAGTGTCTTTCTCTCCCCAGTACCCACTAACTATACATACCCTCAACCCTCAAGGACGGGACGGCCGGCCGTGTAAGCGAATCCTTGCTCAGGATAGCTTATTAACAGCTCAACCGTGTGAAGCGCTTGTTGGTGAATCACAGCTGTCATGCACCCAGGAATGCAGTGGCCATGCCATTTTTCAAAGCCAGTGTTCCAAAGTAACCTCCACCTCTTCCGCTCTCACATGCCTTCTGCCATTTCTTCTTCCTAAGCCTTGGGGAAGGCTATAAATGCTCTGCTTCTGGCTTAGCATTCAAATATCCCTTAGTCTAATCACATTGTCTAATGATGAGCCTCTGTACTTAGCCCTGCCCATTGCAAAAAGAAGCTTCTCTGAGTAGAGCTGGCAGCAGCGCTAACCTGTGGGCATAAATATATTGATTTAGAAGGCAGTTTGATGACCACGTTATGTCCGTTTAATAAAATAGAAGCAGTAGCTCCTCCATTAGAGTCTGTGACAGTCCCCAGCCATGTGCTTGTGATCAGGGTTATGGGACCACACCAGGATTCTTTTCCCTGGAGTGGCCCTCACATCAAATGAGAATGTGGTTGGTTGTCCCTATAACAGACTTGACCATTATTGCACCATTGGGCAGATCCTGCTAAGGCATTCATCTTAACCTCACCTTCAACCTGAGGTCAAAGGTAACGTTAACACAAAACCCTGCCTTCTCTTCTTCCTTCTCCTTTAAGGACATCTTAATGTAACCTCTCCTTCACTCTGTGAGAGTGACGGCACCGAGTTCATAGCCTCACTTTGCAATGAGGAAACTGAGTCTTAGAGACATGACAATTTGCAATGCCTGTCAATTTGTAATGGCATGGAACCTCATTGACCTGATGAAACGTTCAGGTTAGCCCGCTGAAGATATCCCGTGTTCTCTGAAGCTACCCTCCGCTCTAGCCTGCTGCTGCTGCTATGCAGAGTATCGTGTGGTAACATTTCAGGAGTGTTTGCTGTTCAAGCATGCCAGTTCTTTACTGTTTTCCCTTCAACTGTTCTCCCCAGCCAAAGGTTCCAGATTGGGAAGCCAAAGGGCTGGCCAAGGGAAAGTGTGGCATGAATAAGCATTACTGTCCCCTCTGCTGTGCTCATTAGTGCTGGTGGCTTTTTCTAGACCTCATTGGCTCAACATCTCTGTGTATATTTTCTAACCTGTTTTTATTCAGTGGCCTGATTCTCATTTGCACAGTGTGAAGCCCTAGGTAAAGAACCAGAAGAAATTGGTTCCAGGCCAAGGTTAGCGCCAGTAGTGATCTTCCTCTCCATCCTGGGGCCTTCCATCATCATCTTTTAGCTGAGACAGTTGAACAAGAAACCCTCTATGGAATATTTTTTTCCAGTAGAGTTATGATTTACCATTAGGTGGAGTGGTAGGAAGAGGAGGTTAATGTAAATTCATCTTTAAAATTCGTTAAGATAATTTTGAGAAAACTGAATTTGGTCATGGCCTCAGCACTGTTGGGCATGGGCAGTCTTGCTGAGGAGAAGAACTAAGCAGAGTAAGTTCGGAAGCAAAGTTGTAGTTCCGAGACTTACCTCCTATAAGAGGGAGACTACACCCAAACAACTTCTAAGTTTCTGAGCTCTCTACAAGGAGGAGAATGAGAGCTATAATGATAGTTCAGTTGCTAATGCAAGAATGTCTGGTTTAACCCCCACCCCAGGACCTATAGAAAACAGCCGGTTGTAGTTGTATACTTTTGCCATCCTAACACTGGGATGGCAGAACCCAGGAGCTTGGTGGCCAGTCAGCCTAGCCTATGTGGCAAGTTCTAGGTCAGTGAGAGATCCTGTCTTAAAACCCTGTAGATTGAATCCCAAGGTTGCTCTCTGACCACCACACAGTGACCACATGCATCTCCACACATGCATGTGCATGCGCGCAGACACACACACACACACACACACACACGGTTTCCTACTTTGTTTTTCATAGAGTTGCACATTGGTTTTAATAGGCATTTTATGTCATTCCTCAGTAGGTGGCTGTAGGTATCAGGAGCATAGACCATCCTCTCTGCTCATGCTCTGAGAACTCTGTAGCCCAATGATGGGTTCCTTTTTCAGACTATGGGAATAATTACATTGTCAAATACCATTTCGTGATTAAAAATGTTCTGCCCAAGCAGTACCTTTTCACAGTAATTACTTGTGGCAAATATCCTTTTTTTTTTTTAAGAAAATAAATGCTGAACAAATTGAAGGCAGATCATTTTTCCTTCTCTCTTGCAAAAATGGTTGTGTGAGAGATGATTAGGTTTGGGTACATGAGACATTTTATATGTATTATATATTTTGTCTTGAGTACCCTTAATACCCCTTCCTGAATGTTCTCTGCTTTGTTTCTGTTACCATATTAAAATACTCTGACCAAAACAAATGAAGGGAGGAAGGATTTATTTTATCTTATAATTTGAGGCTACAGTTCATCACTTCAAAGAAATAAAGACAGGAAGCATCGAGAACCTAGCCGTATCACATCCACAGTCAAGAGCAGTAAGAAAAACAAAGGCATTCATGCTACTGCTTGCTCAGCAAGCTCCCTTTACTCTTATAAGGTCCAAGATAACCATCTGCCCTCCCACCTGCCTAGGGAGTGGTGCTACCCTTAGTGGGCTGGGTTAATTCTGAAGACAGTCCCCCACAGGCCAATCTGATGTACACAATCCCTCAGCTGAGATTCCTTTTTCAGATGATTCTAGTTTTTTCCAGTTGATAGAACTAACCAGCACACCACATCCTAAAATCTTTTGTAGTCAGAGCTGAACTAGTATCTATCTTCCTTTCCAATCAGCATTTGTTTCATTCTGTTCTGCCTCCTGGGGAGATTTTAAGCCCTTGATTCTTTCATTACCAGCCATGCCTCCCCCTTTCTTGGCTGGCTTGGAAGTTCTGGTTCTCCTGATGTGACTCTGGGAAAGTTAATTTGTCTAAAGTCCAGTTAAAAATAATGGGAAGAATGCTTTTACCCCACAGGGTCCTTATTGTATGGCTGAAATGAGAAAGCCACTTTCTAGAACAAGGCCTGTCCTATAATTATCGTTTGGAAGTGAATATCCATTCTCCCTTGTGGTACTGCCTTGACTGGAGCTTGCGGGCTTACTCACATCTTAATGAAACCTTTATGGGAACTTGCTGCCCACACGCCTCCGTCTGTTTCTCCTCAAGTGTTTATTTTTCATCCCCCTCCGTGTGTGTGTGTGTGTGTGTGTGTGTTACATTTATTTCTTTATTAGGTGGGCAGACACACTGTGGTGCATGTGTGAAGGTCAGGACTTGTGAGAATCACTTGTCTCTTTGCACCATGTGGGTTCCAAGAATTAAACTCAGGTCTTTAAGTTTGGCAGCCATCACCTTTATCCAGTAATCCATCTTATATGCCATGTACACACACACACACAGACACACACACTCATTTCTCATGGCTCTTTTAGATTTATCCCTCCCTGCAATCTCTACCTGTGAATGCCTCTGATTGTTCATGTAACTGATGCCTGATGGTAGCAGCAAGATTCTAGAGTGTGAGCCAACTCATTCAGGGTCCTCGTATTAGAGACACCCCCTTGTACGCGTTAGATAGATTATCAGTGGGGAGTATGTGAGGGTGCCATAGAACCGGCATTGATGTGAAACTCTACATTTCTGAAAACACTACTCGTTATCTTCCCACAAGTTCACAGAGCTTCCATGTCTGCCTGAGAACTCTCCTCGTTTCTAGTTCTCTCTGTGTGTGGATGCAACTGGCTATGGTCACACTCATGATCTGCATGGCAGCTGCATCAAAACCGCACCCAGGGCCAGGGATGTAGGCAGCTCAGTGGCAAAGCATTAATCTACCACGTTGGACCCCTTTGGTGCAGCTCCTAGTTCTGAGGTAATGAATAATTAAATAAAATCTGACTTTGTATTTCCTCTATCTATTTTGTAATACCTTCAGGATTCTCTTTCTTATTCTGAATTTTTATATGGTGTGTGTGTGTGTCTGTGTCTGTGTATGTATGTGTGTATCCGTGTGTGTGTGTCTGAACAAACCTATACGTGTGCCTAGAAGAGGAAGATAGACTATTTGTATCAGTTCACATCTCACTATGGAACAAGAAAGTCTGTTGTTTTTCCTTTCCTCTGCACTCAGGGGCTTTTGCTAACAACTGCAGACCAGTGTTCAGCCCCCGAGTCCAGTGGAAACTGCACTGCGGAAGATCAGTGCTAATCTGTTCTTGCTGCCTACACCCACAGCTTCTGGGTCTCATATGTAGCTAGATTTGGTGAGTGCTTTGAGAACTACAACATCCAAGAAATTGTCAGCAGACTATCAAACCCAAAGAGTGTGGCCTAGAGCAACCCACATTTGACTTGTGTCTGCAGTTGCCATAATAGCTATATAGCTAGATTTATTATTGTTATATTATAAGGTAGCATTCTTATTTTAAATGTTCCTATCAAGAAACTGATGTGGTGGCAGTGCACATCTGTAACCCTGGTACTTGAGAATCAGAACTAAGAGGATTGCCTCAAGTTTGAGGCCAGCCTGGTCTAAATAATAAATTCCAGGACAGCCAAGGCTACATAGTGAGATCCTGACTCAGTTCCTCACCCAGAAAAGAGAGAGGAGAGAGGAGAAGGAGAGAGGGGAGAGGGGGAGGGGGAGGGGGAGGGAG
>NW_021604686.1:4577334-4585958 GCF_004785775.1 Grammomys surdaster | reverse complement strand
TTCGGGTGTCTTCGACAAAGAAAAAATAAAATTAGTATGACAAATTAATGTATCTTCTATAATTAAATGGTCTTTATTTCTGTCATAAACACCACCTGATTATGATAGTTCTGTCAGTGTCCTGGAGTGTTTGTTAATATCTACCTCATGATTTTTACACCAATATGCACACAAAGTGGTTGGTAATTCTACTTTGAGGGGTTTCTTTTCTTAGTGCTCACTTTGGAATATGTGGGAGCTGAGTCTCACACCTAGGTTCTAGAGCAGCCTTGATTCTAGAGCATTGGCCTTTCCTGCTCTGTGCATCTGGGTAGAAGCCGGCTGTGGAACCAGCTGGGTCTGGCGTATTTTTAGCGGAAGAGGCTCCTTACCAATGATCTTCTCTTTATTCCTTTATAGAAGGCAGTCTGTTTACATTTGCTCTTCTGGACTCAGTTTAGGAATATTCTACTTATTTGAAAATTATCCCATCCATCTGGGTTTTCACAAGTGTTGGTCGATTTCAGCGAAGTAGTCTTTTACAATCCCTGCTTAGATCTTGTAGTTGTTTCTTCAGAACATGTCTTACTTGCGGTGTTTATTCCTGCCTCCTTCTCTGATTAAGCTAGTTAGCAGATGGCTATCGCCACTCTAAAAGCTTTTAGCTCTGTTTATTCTACTATTAGTGGGTTATTCCACCCCTCTAATACCTGCTGTTATTTTTATTAATTCCTTCCTGCTGCTCTTCAGTTTGTTTTTCCTAGTCTGACTTCCAAAGCCCACATTCTCTGTGGTCTTGCTTTTACCATTAGTGTATCCAGGGTAGCCCAGTTTCTACCCCGTTACTTCTCAGTTGGCCAGGGTTTATCTTCTAGGAATTCTTCCAGAAGGCTCATGGGAGTTCCTGAATGTTAAAGCGTATTGCCCTAAAACGTGATTAGGACTGTGTCTACAAAAACCAAGGGAAGCTGTAGTGTGGAGGTGAGGCATTGTGGGAGAGAGGCTTGATGGAGACAGATCTCCAGATGGGCATTATTTATACAGTTTTATAAAATTCTCCTCTTTATGCTTACCTACATATACCTCTCGAGAAATTTTGTTGGCTATATGTATCTCTTTAAAAAAAAATGTTGGTGTTTGTTAAGGGTTGGAGAGGTGGTTCAGTGGTTAAGAGCACAGACTACTCTTCCTGAGGCCCAGGTTCTGTTCTTGGCACCCATAATGGGCTATAACTGCCTACAATTCCAGCTTTTGAAGATTCAGTGCCCTCCTCTGGCCTTCATAGGCATATGTGCACATGCACACATACGAGCACTTGCACACGAATGCACACGCACACACACACACATACTTTTTTAATATTTTAAGATTTTGCTGTTTGTCCCCTGATTCTGCCAGAAATGGGAAACGGTGGGGTTTTCTTCTTTGCTTTCCAGTTTGGATAATTTCCACATGAACCCGGGGAATGACTGATTTACGCAACAGCGTTCGCAGCAGAAGTCCGCTTGTGTCATTTCAAACTTTGTTTTTTTCAATTTAAAAAAATTAAACACATACACATTATAGGAAATTTGGAGCCTGAGAAAGTATAAAAAAGAAAATTAAAACCACCATTGCTGTTAAAATCTTGTCCATTTCTTTCTAATCGTTTTTCCATGCTTACATAGTTTCTGCCCCTTAGGGAATTAGGATTACTCTAAGCTCACGGCCTCTGTCCAGATTTTTTTTTCCCACACGAGTGCATCCCCATATCCCTAAGAAAAGGTTGTATGGACCATATGAAGTATTTTGTCATTTCCAGATTGGAGGAAATATAGATGATTCCACCTTTACATTATAACTTATACTGTTCATGTTGGCAAAGTATAGTTTATAGACCAAACCTATTCACTGGTGCCGGGTTTTATCCACGGAGTTTTTTCTGGAACACAGTCATGCCTGTTTATTTCTGTATCGTCACTAGCAGGCTCACTGATACAATGACGAAGTTGAATACTCACATAGAAACCTGCCAGGCCTAAAATATAACCTACTAGTCTTTCAAGTAAAAGTTCCCATGCAGCTGTACTACAGCAAGAATTAAAAAAAAAATCTTTCCAGGATTATTTCTGTGAATATATGTATATTTTCTCGGTATTGTCCCAAAGAAATAGAGGTATTTCTGTCAAAGGGGTGTGAATGGCACTGTCCAAATTGTCCACCAGCAAAGTGAGCATGCACGCACGCACGCACGCATGCATGCACGCATGCACAGGCCAGAGGGCATCCTACCTGTCATTCTTGGGTGCCATCCACCTTTTGTTGAGACTGGGACTTTCACTGGCCCAGAACTCACCAAGTAGCTAGACTGGCTGGAAAGCTGGCCTCGGGACCCTGCCTGTTGCAGCTCCCCCAGGGCTGGCATAACTAGAGCACCACATCCAGATTCTTCTGTTGTGTGTGTGAGTTCTAGAACTTGAACTCAGAGCCTCATGCTTATAGTCAAGCGATTTACCAGCCTCCTTCACAGCCCATAATTCTATTTTCGATCTCTACAAAACTGGCAGAAGAACACCCCGTTCTGCTTGGTTTGGTGACTGCTAAGGTGGGAAGTTTCTCTGTGGTCAACATTGGCTTCTTTTTTGAATGACCTCTTTGTCCCTTTTGCCTGTTTTCTGGTTGGGAGGTCATGGTGAGACCCATTTATACATGATGGAAACTGTGCACTTGATGCTTTGAGGACTGGCAGCTTTGTTTGTCTCACAACAGTGGTGTTTTCAATGTCCGTTCCCACTGTTGATGAGACCCTGTTCTTCTAAAGGCAGCTCTCACAGTGTGTGTGTGTGTGTGTGTGTGTGTGTGTGTGTGTGTGTGTGCAGGCGCACTGTGTGTACATATGTATGTGCATGTATGTGGAGACCCCAGAACAACCCTGGCAGTCCTTCCTGGAATGCTATCACTCTGATTATTTTTTTCAGACACAGTCTCCTACTGTCCTTGAATGCTAGGCTGGCTGACACATGAACTTCCAGGACCCACCTGTTCTGCCTCCCAGCACTGGGACTGGGAGTGTGTGTCAGCACACCCACATGTGGTATTGCTTTGAAGGAACCCCCTGAAGCGTGGTCCAGAGGGAAAGCAACGGCTGAGGCCCTGCCATCCTCAGAGGAAGCTCATTTCCCTCCTCGGCCTCCAACTTCCTTTGTGTCTCTCAACCTGAGAAAAGGAGGCTTTCAGGAAAATAGCTGCTCCTAAGAGGAAGCAACTTCTTTTTTTTTTTTTCTGTTCTTATTTTAGGCCTAGAATTAACACAACATTTCTTCAAGACAGAAAAGCACCCCCACTTTCTTGAAGAAGGCCCTAAATCAATTCCATGCACAAAGATCCCAGTCACTGGCGTCCTTGTGCCTGTGCTGTGCACTATTCCTAGTACACTATATTCATGTCTTTTATGTGTTTTCAGACACTGTGTAATTAGCTGTCAGAAAGGGTTAATCTCCATAATGAGTAAAATTGCCTCCTGAAAAACCAGCTTCGGGCCTCAGACTTTCCAAATAAAATATGTGACTTGAGTTAGGTGTCTTGGCTGCAAACAAGTCCACAGAAAGGCACTTCTGAGACACATGGGTGCTCTTTGTGTATTGAGAGAAGTAAGCTTCCTAGGTTGCTATGCAACACTCATCTGGGGAGCTATCAGTGGGGTGTGCAGACAAGCATGAGAGCACTTGACCAGTTTGCCTTTCTTCAGACTCCCTGTCCTCTGGGGCAGTGCGACGGTAGCAAGATTTTTGTATCAGATATCAGAGTCAGAGGTTTTGACATTGAACTATGCCACCATCATGGCCTCTGCTCTGAGTTTTGTATATATCTGTACATGTGTGAGTGTTTGTATGTAAGTGTGTGTATGTGTATGTATGTATGTATGTATGCATGCATGTATGTATGTATATGTATGTGGTGTGAGTGTTTGTATGCATGTATATGTGTGAGTGTTTGTATGTATGTATGTATGTATGTATGTGTGTGAGTGTTTATATGTATGTATGTGTATGTATGTATGCATGTATGTATGTGTGTATGTGTGTGAGTGTTTGTATGTATGTATGTGTGTATTTATATGTATGTATGTGTATGTATGTATGCATGTATGTGTGTATGTGTGTGAGTGTTTGCATGTATGTATGTGTCTGTGTTTGTATGTATGTACATGCATGCATGTATATATGTATGTACATATGTGTGTATGTGTGTGAGTGTTTGTATGTATGTATGTGTGTGTGAGTGTTTGTATGTATGTATGTGTGTTTGTATGTATGTGTATGTATGCATGTATGTAAGTATGTATGTGTGTATGTATATGTATGTGTGGGGGGGTACATGTGTGTGGTGGATGCCAGCATATGTGTGTAGGAGTGTTTAGATCAGAGGACAGTCTCCATTGTTCCCTAGCTGCTACTCACCTTGTTTTTGAGACAGGGTCCTTTACTACCTGGAACTCATCAGATAGGAGACTGACTTGCTAGGGAGCCCAAGGCACCTGCCTGTCGCCACCTCCCCATTGCTAGGATAGCAAGCACACAACACTGTGCCCCAGCTTGTTTTTAAGTGGGTTCTGAAGTCCGAGGTCTTCATGCTTCCATGGCAAGCACGTTGCTACTAAATTCTCACCCAGCCTACAACTTGACACATTTATATCCTTTCCTTTGCGTTTGGCCTGGAACCATCTCGGGGTTAATAATAACCAATGTTTGTACAACACCCACCATACTTCTTGCATGAAATCTTTATCACGTGTGAGAAAACATAACCGTTGTCTCTATTTTATGGAAGAATCAATAGAGGCACCAGAACCTCCATGTGCTTTTGTGGGTCATATGGCTCGTGTACATCCGCATCTGAGTGTGAACCAGGGCTGAGTTTACTCTAAGACCTCCATATTTCTTACGAGTGATGAGCATTCACTTGAGATACCCCCTAGTTGCCAGCTGAGATCAGCTTCTGCCAAACAGAAAGCAGGAGTCTACTGCATTCTCACAGTGATTTAGCCACTCATCTGGGTGCCTTCCACAGAGCCTATGGTGTTAGCCTACATGCCTGTGACAGAGAGGCTATAGATATAACCCAGCTCTGAGAGGGGCACCCCAGGCAGCAGAGCCATAGATAGCACTAGTGCTTAGAAATCCAGCAGGATGGGAAATCTACTCTGTGTAGCTCTGATCCTAGCTAGCAGCTTTGACTCCAATCTGCTTCTGCCTTGAAAGCCATGGGAAGCCATTTTTTTCCCTACAAGTGCTAAGAGACACCATGGCCATAGCAGCTTTTATAAAGGAAAACACTTCATTGGGGCTGGCTTACAGTTCAGAGGTTTAGTCCGTTATTGTCACAGCAGGAAGCATGGTGACATGCAGGCAGACATGGTGCTGTAGAATAAGCTGAGAGTTCTCCATCAGGATCTGCAGGCATCCGGAAGAAAATGAGACACACTAGGCCTGGCTTGAGTTTCTGAGACCTCAAAGTGACACAGTTCTTCCAACAATGCCACACCTACTCCAACAAGGCCACACCTCCCAATACTATCAGTCTCTACGAGCCTATGGGGCCATTTTTGTTCCAACCATCACACTGAGGGTCGACTTTTCTGAGGAAATTATGTATACTGTTAGGAGGTTTGCAAACTGAAGCCCAGAGCTTTGAAAACACAGAGTTTCCAGGTGAGCTCTTCTTGCCTGTGTTTGGAAACAGAGTTTGCTCTTGGTTGGAGTTAAATAAACACCAATAACATGAAAGTTGGAGGCCTGGCCTCACCTCTGTCCTTGTCTTCTCCTCTCTGATCCACTGTCTCGGAACCTGTGCCCTGGATGTGCCAAAGGTCACAAGTGGCTATCACATTCCACAGATTCAAAGGAAACATAACAGCCCCTAAACCAACATGGTTCTCCACCCTTTGGGGGTCACATATCAGATATACTGCACGCCAGACATTTACATTACAATTCCTAACGGTAGCAAAATGACAGTTATGAAGTAGCAACAAAATAATTTTATGGCCGGGGGATCAGCACGACATGAAGAACTGCAGTAAGGAGTCATATCATTAGGAAGGTTGAGAAACGCACAGGACTTTTGTTATGGGGACAGGGCCTTATGTCACTAGGCTGGCCTAAAATTTGGTATGTGACCTAAGGTGACCTTGAACTTGGGATCTTCTTGTTTCCATCCACCAAGTGCTAGCTCAGAGGCCAGGTATTCACCGTCACGCCCAGCTCATCCATTGCTGGGGATGGGACCCAGGGTTTCACGCATGTAGGGCAAGCACTCTGCCAATAACCCTAGCCCAGGGCCCTGGCTTTCAATGAAATGTTTCTAAAAGCTTTCAAGAACCTGGAGTCTGTATTATATAGTGTTTCCTCCCCATGATTCTCTCTCCCAGCTCTTTCCTTCCACCACCTCATGATGGGCCCCAGAAGAAATACCCTCTGGCTAGGTGCCAGCGAGAGCACTGGCTATTTCTCTGAAGCTCTCTCTACCTCTGTCCAGGAAGAAGCATGGCTTCCATAGGCCGTTAGCAGATCAAAGCCCGACTGAAGACAGAGGGCTCATACATTGGGATGAGTTATTTTCGGCCCTTGACTTTGCACCAGTGCTAGTGAAATTTCACAGCTGGTTATTAGAAAAACCCAACATCCAGGTTATGCCGCTCTTTATGTCGCATGAAGCCGGAGGAATAAAATACTCTAAAGATAGGAAAACATTTTATAAATCGGCAGCTTCGGGGGTATTTTTCTCTTCCAGGGCCTAGGAAGTGATTTACGGGACCTGATGAGGTGCTGGTAGACAGGACCCCTCTGGCTCCCCGACTTAATGGGCCAAGCACCTTCCGAAGTATTGATACAGCTGACCCAGCTACAGCTCTTGGCAGGGTGAGGGGAGGGAGCCTGAGGAAACATGAATGATTTATGGATTTTCAGAAAGTGGGGAGACATGGAGGGAGAGACTGAAGTTGGTTTCCTCGAAAGGTAGAAATGGCTAATTCTTCAAGAGGGCAGCTCCCAGTAGCAGTCTAGATTTACTTTTCTTGCTGTAAATTTGAGGCATCTGGGTAATTTTTTTTTAATACCAAAATGAATGCTTGTGACGGTGCCAGCCCTACCCTCCATTACAGGGCTCTCAATCCATACACTCAAGTTCCCTTTTCAGGGACAACCAGGAGCCCAGAGCCCACAGCCGACACCTGTTGGGACATCAGTAGATGCTGAGCATGGGCTATCCCTAATATCCTTCTCTACTGCTCTACCGGTGTGACACCCTAAGCGGAAATAGGATCCTAACTGTGTCATTTCTCTCTGTTGGACAATGGCAGGAGAGGGAACTGAGCATTAATGTCTATGCTCATGGCTTCTGATACCCACAAACCAAATGGGTATGGATTATCTAATGTCCAGGGTTAAGATGTGGACCAGTGTCATTGTCCTTGTAGTGGATAGGTTCTGGAAGTATGGGCTGCGAGGCTCCTCATCTGCTAAAGCACTGGTCGGTCATGCAAGCGTGAGCACCTGAATTTAGCCCCAGGACTGACTTAGTAAAGAACCTCAGAGGCAGAGATGGCCAGATCCCTAGGGCTCGCTGGCCAGTCACTCCAGCAAAAAGAACAAAACCAGTCTAGTGAGAGACCCTGTCTCAAAAAACCAAGATGGATAGCTCTGGAGGAAGGACACTTGAGGTTGGTCCCCTGGCTTCCATGTGCACATGCCTGCTCATGTGCACACATTTGGAATGTGAATCCTCCCGTGTGCCCTAGAGGAGTGAGTCACCCCAAGAACTATTTCACACACATGCTTCCTTCTTCCCAGGATCTTACCTGACACTGTACTTTCAGTTTTTAGTTGCCTTCTGGAGCTTCCCTCTGCAGGAAATGGATGCACACCTTACAAGTTTATGGCATTCTTTGGAAGGGCCAGTTCAAAGTCCAGATTCTGGAGGTGTTTTTACTCTGAAGGGACAGCCAGGATTCCCA
The DNA here is from genome assembly GCF_004785775.1 of Grammomys surdaster. Taxonomy (NCBI): domain Eukaryota; kingdom Metazoa; phylum Chordata; class Mammalia; order Rodentia; family Muridae; genus Grammomys; species Grammomys surdaster. The sequence goes on along the minus strand of NW_021604686.1, from coordinate 4,577,986 downwards.
TGCCTCTCTCCCCTGTGCAGCAAGACACCCAGCTCTTCATGTGTCTGCCGTGTAGCGACAGCTGCACATGCGCAGGAAGAGATGGATTATGGTTAAATGCCCACTTCGGCTGCTTAAGTTACAGATGTCCTGGTTCTGTGTGAATCTGAGATATTCTTGGGTCAAGCTGAGGTAAGCCAATTTAGGTGTGTGCAACCATACCTGTAACTAACCCGAGCTACAGCTTTTTGATCCTGATGTCACTTCATGGCAGAACAAAATAAGCTCTGTGTATTAAATGTCACTTAGATTACAACACAGCACTATTGGAATCAGATATTGTCTTAATTAGAATTAGAATCAAATACATGGACCAGAGACTCAAACCATCAGTCCTAAAGTAGTTTTACTTGAGGGCTTCTGAATGTGACCAGCCACCATGCTGGATTCCTCCATCTTTCTTCTGATGCTCCAGCATGTCCCTCTCAGCCAGCTTGTTTCAGGTCCCATGGTGGCTGCCAGAGTTCCTGTCAACAGAACTGCAATCCAGTTGCTAGACTAATGGAAGAGGGGAAAAGCAAAGGGTTTATTCTTCAGTGTGTTAGTATTCTGTCTAAACAACACCTCCACAGTTACCTGGCAACAGCCAGGTATGCTCCTCCCCACAGTTACC
>NW_021604686.1:4471106-4572334 GCF_004785775.1 Grammomys surdaster | reverse complement strand
AGACAGACAGACAGACAGAGACAGAGAGACAGAGAGAGACAGAGATAGAGAGACAGAGACAGAGAGACAGACAGGGGGAGGACACAAACTTGCAGGAGTTGGTTCTCTCTTTCTACCATGTGGTGTGTGTATGTAGGGATCAAACTCAGATTGTCAGGCTGAGCAGCAAGTGCTCTTACCCACTGAGCCAGCTCTCTATCCCCAGTAGTGAGCCTTATAACCTGTAACTACGGGGCATTTTTATTTAGTATAGGTTTTTATATATAACAGTGAGCCACTTCTTGATAAGATAGTATTTAGAAAGCCGCGAAGGCTCGCTCACACCCCACCCCCATTTTCTTTCTAGAGAAGAGAGAAGGCAGAAGCTAATATACATATGCCACAGTCACCTTCTCATACACTTTGTATGTATGGTTAGTCTCACTGTAAAACTCTGCAGTGTGTGGTTGTGCTCTTTACAAAGGGAAAAGCCAAGACACACATTTAATAACCTGTATTTGCAAAAGCCATGTGCCTGATGTCCAGTGGCAGCACAGGATTGGCTAACACAGGTCCGGCGGCAGCACAGGATTGGCTAACACAGGTCTGGCTGGCTTTCCAGCTCTGCTCCTGTTCCTTCTCATTTTCCAGTCTCTCCTTTCCTGTTCCTACCTCCCCTTTCCCATGCTGCTGTTCTCCAGGTCAGTCACTGTGAGCTGTTGACTGTCCTCATCCCAATGCCGGATAATGCCAAGGCTACTGGGAGAAAGCCTTTCAACAGGGCGAGGCTGAGTGGCTAGGACAGCCCGATGGCCTGGCTCAACCCGCTACACTTGAATGTTGTCTTTGGAATGGCTGGCTCCTGTGGATAAATCTTAAATGTAAAGCTGGAAATAACCCTGCTCACCCCACCCTCTGGTGACCCTCCAGGCCATCTCCCAGCTCCTCTTTCATATCTCTGCATCTTTGATTTAGTCCACGGTACATAATTTCTACCACCAAAGAAGGAATGCGTCATGCCGAGAAACACACTGACCGCTCTCTGTTTCGGATCTGCCCAGGAATGTAGAACTCGTGTAAATGTGAGGCTGCGAATGAGGACTTTGACAGTGATGGATGTCAAGAATAAAATAGAGCTAATCCACAATACTGCTCTCATAGAGACATAGTTCATAAAATCACAGACCGCTTATGGGAACTGGGCCTTCGTGAGAGCCCCATTGTACAGGGCTCGACGGTAAGGTCGCTGGAGTTGATATAGTTACTGAAAGGAATGGGGCACAGCTGGCCCCAGGTCTGCTTAGAGATGCCGGAATCCTGCCAGAGCAGTGTTTCAGAATTCCCCTCGGCATTTTCTGTGTGTCTCAGAAATGATTAGGAATAGTAACGGCAGTTATTGTACTAGGGTGAAGAAATGAATGAAAACAATGCCTATTCTTCCAGGTGAGCTTAATGGTATAGAACAGTCTGAAGGGCTCTGGGAGCCGGCTCAGTGAGAAAAAGAGCCGGCTTTACCTGGGTTCAAGTCAGGTATAGCCGTGTACATCTGGGTCTCCAGTGCTGCGTGAGGTAGAGGCAGGACTGATGGGGTTTCCTGGCTGCCAGGCTTGTTCTAGGTTCAGTGAGAGACCTGCCTGAAGAGAATACAGCAGAGGGTAACAGCAGGAGGCCCCGTGTCCTCTAGCATGAAGATGTGCACCTACACACCTGCACAAACACCACACACACGCGCACACACACACGTGCGAGCGCGCGCGCACACACACACACACAGAGGTGGAGAGGGAGAGGGAGGAGAGGGGGATGGGGAGAGGGAAGGGGGAGGGAGAGAAAGAGAGAGAGAGAGAGTTTTAAAAACGATCTAGAAGTCTTTATAGGCCATAAGTAAAAAGGAACCTATCTGTCATCCAGAAGCCAGAAAGAAGTGAAAGCGGTTTTCCACAGGTGAAAGTGTTTGCCATCACACTTGGCCGCCTGAGTTCGAGATCTAGGTCACACGTGGTGGGAGGAGAAAACAGACTCCTGCAAGTTGTCCCCTGACCTTTATACACATGCACCATGTCACATGCCACCCAAGTAAATAAATGCAATTGTAAGCTTTTTTTTTAAAGCAAGTAAGGGTTTTTTTTTGTTTTGTTTTATTCTTAAATATATTTATTCACTTTACAATATTATCACCCCTTCCTCTCCTCCCACTACCCCTCACACAAGTCCTCTCCCCATTCCCCTTAGAAGGGGAAGCTCCTCTCTGGGTGTCATGTCCCCTTACACACACATCAAGTCAATGTCAGACTAGGCACATCCTCTCCCACTGAGGCTAGACAGGCTGTCCATTTAGGGGTGCAGGATCCACAGGCAACAGGCTTAGGGAGAGCCCCTGCTCCAGTTGTTGGAGGACCTGCATGAAGACCAAGCTGTTCATCTAACTCTGTGCAGGCGGGCCAGGTCCAGCCCGTGCTTGCTCTTTGGTTGGTGGTTCAGTCTCTGGGAGCCCCAAAGGGTCCAGGTTAGTTGACTCTGTTGATCTTCCTGTGAAGTCTCTATCCTCTTAAGGTCCCTCAGTCTTTCTCCCAGCTCTTCTGTAAGACTCCCCAAGATCCATCTATCATCTGAATGTGGGTCTCTGCATTTCCTTACATTGGCTGCTGAGTGGAACCGCTCAGAGGACAGTTATGCCAGGCTCTTGTCTAAAGCGTAGCAGGGTATCATTAATAGTGTCAGGGATTGGTTCTTGTCCTTAGAATGGTTCTCAGCTTGGGGCAGTCATTGGTTGGCCATTCCCTCTGTCTCTGGTCTATCTTTGTCCTGCACATCTTGTCAGCAGGGCACATTTTGGGTTGATGTCTTTGTGGGTAAGTTGCTGTTCTTATCCTTCCACTGGGAGTCCTGCCTGTCTACAGGATGTGGCCACTTCAGATCCATATCCCCCACTGCTAGGAATCTCAGCTAGAGTAACCCCCTTAGACTCTCTGGGGCCTCTCCCCATCCCAGGTCTCTGGCATATCCTAGAGAAAAGGGATATTTTAACAATGGTACAGTCTATTCCCAATTGTCCAACCTGAGCTGCATGCAGTCCTGATGATGTGTGCCTACTGCTTCATGTGTTAGAGACAAGCAGGGACCTTGAAGGAAGGTGAGGGGAAGACAAAGATACTGAAACACTGCATACTAAAGCATCAGAAGAATCATAAGAACCGACATGACATTGTGAATCATCATATATGCAATGCCATGGATTTAATGCTATATAGAATTATATATATATATACACACACACACATGCATACATAATAGAAACAAGATGCTCTACAGAAGATAAGTTCAGGTGCCATCTTTACATCGACAAAGGTAGGGAATATTTTAAGTGAGATTTGGAGAGAGAAAATGAATTATTTCATAAATGAAGCCTTTTGACAAATGGCCAAAATATTAGAGTCCTTGGTCCTAAAACTGAATATGCTAGTGTCTGGGCCTCTGTGTGCATCAGAGTCCTCTGTCTACTTAAACCACAGAGATCAAATGGACTCCTCTATAGTATGTGAGCTTATATAGAACACAATATAATATATGTTCTGTTTTGTATGTGTGTGTGTGTATACATATGTGTGTGTATGTGAAGTTAATGTGCTGATTCAAACAGACACAATTCAGATCCGACTTCCAAATGGATTAGAGTGCCATAAACCGTCAATTTGGGAACCAGTAAAGTAGTTCGTGGGAAAGATTACCTTAGATAAATGTGAGTGAATCCCTCTCTTTGCGGACAGTTGAGCTGAGGTTGAATATGAAGCCTACCAGACCCCATATCCAAGTCCTCATGACCTGGATTTTGTAAGTCTACTTTGAGATCCTCAGCCTTTGCAGGCCCTTTGCGAGCCCATCTGATCCACAGCTGAAAATAAACCAAGACACCCTGCGTGTCTGCAGTGTACGCGAAGCCAGCAGGACTTCATGAGCCTTCTTAGGACCCTGTTCAAGGACTTCTGTGTTCTGTATGCTGGGGGCTGCCCCAGGGCATCTCTAGTAAGGAAGAGGGTTCAGTTTCACCTCTCTTTTCATGCTGGAGATTGAACCCAGGCCTTGCTGGCCAAATGCTCTGCTCCTGAACACTAAGTTACAACCCCAGACAAGGGTACCACCTCCTTAAAGCACCTAGAGATGTTGACCTCAATGTCTGTGTTTGATTCGACATTAACTGAGGCAAACCCAGTACTCAGAGCCAGCCTTCCTGTCGCTCTCAAGGGAGGAAAGCCATACGCCAAACACAAGGATGAGGTTCTGTGCTATGTTATCTGTGAAGAGTAGATCTAACAGTGCTCACACCATTGCCCAGCAAACCGTGCTTCCTAGTTCAGCAGGGGGCCCTGAGGTAAGCCCTTGCCTTATTATAAGCAAGGTCTACAAAGCTCTGCATCCTTTACCATGATGATATGAGGCTTGCGCTCCAGGAAGCAGAGCAGATCGAGGGCATAGCTCAGGACCTCGCCTGTGGTAGAACCCAAGTCTGTGCATGGTGCATGAATACATGAGGAAATGCATATACTCATGTGTGCAGGTTAAAGACCGTGAGACCATTAGTGGCGAAGGCAGTCACCGTTGTTGATTTTAAGAAACACAATGGAATATTTTTTGCATGTGTATATATGTGTGTTCACGCACATGTGTGTGTTTGTGCATGCACGTACACGTGTGTGTTCATGCAAGTGTACATGTGTGTTCATACATGTGCACAAAGTGTGCGTCTTTATGTGATCATACATATGTACATGCATGGAGGCCAGAGAACAACTTTGGCTCACATGCTTAGGGAGCCAAGCATCTCCTTCAAGACAAGGTCTCTCATTAACCTGACATTCACTCGACTTTCATTGGCCAGCAAGCTCAGGACCCTCCAGTCCTTGCCTCTACAGTGCAAAGTTACAAGCACAGACAACCCACCATTCCTGGCTTCTTCACATGCATCCTGGGGACTGACCTCAGACCCTCATGTTGACAAAGAAAGCACTTTGACAACTAAGCCATCCCTTTAGACCAATGATGAAAGTTAAAAGATTCCGGACTAAGACAGGCGATCTTGAAGGAAATTGCTGACAAGTGAAAACTAAAGCCATGCATCCGTCTCACCAATAGCTTATGAGGATGCTCACAGGAGGAAGAAGAGAGAAACAGTAGAGAATAAAACCTGTGGCTAATGCCACACACTCAAGTAGTTGAAGATCCCCTTATAATGCTCAGATCACCCTTTCTGAATAGGTATTTTATTTTGGGATGGCTCAGCTGGTGCTGGTGCCAACATGTTAAATTCCTTAAGCTACCATGGTATGTCAAGACCAAAAGCCACCCTTGGTACTTTACCATTAACTGTATTCTAGACTTCCTCTGGATTTCTCAGTCTCTCAGGTTTGTTTCTGTCCCAGGATCAACTTTCCTGAATCATTGTCTCCATCGTCTGCTCAGGTCTGTAGCAGGTTTTTAGACCTTTTCTTTTATGGTCATGATGCTTTTGAAGAATGTGGGCAGGTGTGTTGTAGACTGTCCATTAAGATGGGTTGTCAGGTGTTTTCCAGAAGTCATACTGAGATAATGGCTTTAGGGGAAGAGGACCATAGAGGTAAAATACCTTCATCACAGTTTTAGAGGGTGCATGCTGTACACATAACGTTGCTGGAGATACTGACATTGATTTGTTTTAGCTACAGTTTTATCTACCCAGCACGTCTCTTCAAGGGTTTCATAGGCAGAAGAGGGAAGCTCAGGATGTCTTTCTGGATCTCACTGACACTCTACACCTGTAAGGATTACGTTTGGCTTTCTTACCGAGAAAGTAAGAAAGGTTTTAAAAGGAGGTTCTCTGAGGGCTTGGGGGAAGGAAAGAAAACGAGCTGAAATGCTAAATTAGATAGAGAAAAGGAACAAGATGGCGGCCAAAAGCAACCCGCCAAATCAAACAGGGCCAAAGCTAGCGACCGAAATAGCAAATGTCAAAATGGAAAAGCCATGGTCAAGAGCTGAAGTTTAAAAATAAAAAAAGAGGGGGAGAGAGTTTCCAACTTGAAAATTTTGCAAAAGTAGAGGAAATTTAAGTGGTTCAAGTTTGCATAGGAATAGAAACAGAGATGGAAACTTCATTTCCAATAGGTAAAGTGATTTTTAATGAAATGCCAAATAATACAGTTATCTGATCTTGCTGAAGGAAAGTGTTATAATTTAGAAAGGATAAACAGCCTTTTGGCAGCTGTAGGTGATTAATAGCTATTACCTTGGGCTGGAGGAGGAGGCTGAAGGACCATCCAGAGGACCAGCACTCGGGCCTGTTTTCTTTGTATAATCAGGAGGTCCAGATGTTTGTTTGGTTTTGAGAAACAAACAGCAAATGTATTCAAAGGAAAAAAAAAGCTTAAGAAATCTTTTACAAATACCAGGTCAGCAAAAAAGGCGTTTTGCTTGTTTATTCTGAGGGAGAAAGTGCAAGAAAAGTGTTTGCTGAACGTGGCCTGTGCCCACAGTGTCTTAATTAATGTTTTCTTTCCTCTAGGAGAAGGCGCTGTGACCTTGTGTGTTCAGGCATGGTATCAAGGGTTGGTTTCTGCCCACAACAAGTCATGGCGTAATTACTTGAAATCTAGTTCTTACTTACCTCCCATTGGCAGCTCTGTGGATTTATGTCTTGGGAACCTAGTCTCTGGGGTCAAATGCAATTGTTGCTTGCTTGCTGAGACAGCGTCTCATGTACCTTCCGACTGAACTGGAACACGTCGTGTAGCTGGGGAGGGTCTTGCATGTCCGATCCTCCTGCTTGCCTCTTCCAGGGGCTGAGGTTATAGATGTGAGCCACCTGCTCTGCACAGTGCTGAGAACTGACCTCAGGATGTTGCGGTTGCTAGGCAACACTGTCTCTCCTGAGCTACGCCTTCAGCCCTGCAGACATGTTCTTATTTACAGTTCTCTCTGTAGTTCACGGGGTGATCGTGTATTTTGAAATGGCATCGCTGTTGGGTGGATGATGATGTGCTTGTTCTTTCTGAAGCTTCCAGGGGTGTCTAAAAGAGGCGCCTCCCATCACATGCCTCTGCTACGACAGGGCCTCCTGCCAGCACCCTCTAGATGGTGTAGCCTGTGCTGTTCCATCTCATATTATGATGCTGGTTAACAAGCAATGGGAAAGGGTGTATCTCTATAATATCTTTATATCTATCTATATATCTATACATCTATCGATATATCTATCTGTATCTTTATATCTATACCTATATCTATACTTTATTTCATAAACTATGAGAGATAGAGTAGTGAGCATTGAATTACTTTTTTAACAGAAACACATGTGTGCACACACATGTGAGCACACACACACAGTGGGGAGAGAGAAACTCAGAAGAGGCTAAGTACACGGGAACTTTTTGATATCTGTTTTAAGCAAATTCAAGGGGGAAAAGAAGCCTTGTGCTCCCTCTAACTTGCTGGGGTTCCAGGTCTGCAGCCAGCCAGGCTTCCCATCTGGATTTTTTCATGGCTGCCTCAGCAGACCAGAATTCCACATCCTCAGGTTTTCTGGTAGCGCTAGGCCAGTAGACATCCTTCTGTCTCTGTATGTTTTAACAACCCCCGAGGCAGACTTCAGACTTCTGCCTGTTCTGCTTATGGTACACTCCATTGGCCTTGGATTTCCCTTACAGGGGACTATCTCAGACCACTGCTTTTAGTATACAGGGCTTTTCAGGGAATGGGCCAAAAGACTTGCACTTGGCCATTTAGTTCCCTGTCAGCCGCAAAGCAGACAGTCTGGGCCAGGGACACTGTCTTCTCCATCTTCCCTACAGTAAAGGAAAAGCAGTGAGCAGCTGTAACTCACTGTTAACAGTCATTCTTAGCAGATACTTCATTTATTTTCACCTTGAGCTTCCTCTGCCTCCCCAGTGCACCTCAAGCTCCACAACAGCAAAGACTAACTCTGCAGATGCCACGCCCCTCAGAGCCACGCCCCTCAGACCTGGCTCTGAGTTAGCTTGGATCCTTGAGTTTGGTCTGTGCAGATGTGGTACCCACGGAAGCAGGACCAGAGAATCCCACTTGAAGGGACTGACACCAAGAAGCTCCAGAGTATCAACTGTAACTGGCTGAATCATTAACCAGTTTAATTATAATTAACATAATGATAATTATGTATGGATTTAATGATGTATGGCGCCACCATCCCTCTGACGCCCCTGCAAGCGAGGAGTGACCAGCGCACTGCTACCAAAACCTTAATTTTAAATTTCAGGTTTGTTGTCTCGCAATGACAACGACCCAGTAGGATTACCGGTAATGATAGTAGTGGAGGAAGACGAGAGAGAGAGAGAGAGAGAGAGAGAGAGAGAGAGAGAGAGAGAGAGAGAGAGAGATCGATCAGTGTTTGATGGAAAGTGTTTCCCGTGAGTCTGAGCACTACTCATGAGGACAAAAGAGGACTTCATGATCCAGGGAGTGAGGAACTGATCCATAAGTCACACAGAGGCTGCAACCTCTCAGTGTCCCCATCAGAGCCCACCTCCAGCCCTGCCTACCAGAGTCTCCAAGCTGTCTCTGTGCTAGATGAAACCATACCTCTCAGCTGCCACGTGTTAACAATGAAGGCTTACCATCAGATGTTCAGACCTGAGAGAATGCATCTCTTCCCCCGCCCCCTTCACATTCAGGGCAGCAGGAGCTTCAGCCAGCTACCAGCAGTCACATGCCAAGAATTCTTCCCCCAAGTGCAGATAGTCACAATGACTTTAACCGAACCCTTCCTTCCTGCCCCTGCCCTACTGCCTCTCCTAAATCCCTAGAGGACAGGGACAAGCCACATCGCTGGGGGTGGAGCTTGGGTTCACAGAGCTTCTAGCTCTGTGAATGGGGCTGCTGGGAACCTGCAGCAGGTTATTTAAAAGTCTGCTGGCTCCACCTTGCTGATGAAGTAGAGGGGCTGAACCAGAACTTATCCTTCACTCTTCTGAGTAGAAGAACGGACATCAAATAATCAGTGTCAAATCTGTAAAACACACACATGTCCAGCCATCTCAGATCTGTCAGTATCTGTGAAACCTCACCAAGTTGACCCAGCTGGTGTGCAGGATAAATTCAACCCCTTTGACCAAATAATTAGTGCATGCTCGTTATATAGGGACATCTGGACAGCAAGTCCTTCAAGATTTCAAGAGAAAAAGCACCTCCTTGACTTTATGCAGTGCATACCAGGACTAGAAGCAAACCTGGGCCTTTAGGACCCCAAAGCCTACAAGTTTTATCAGTTGCTTTTCCAGAGAGGTCACAACCAATTCAATTCAGTTGAAATGAACTGAGCCCTTGAGATGGGCTCTTCAGTAAGGAAAGCCGTTGACCTTAGCGAAGTGTCGGGGCTGAGGCCGATTCCCCCTGGAACATTTACCATCTGTGATTTATTTGGAGAACTCATCCACCAGGCCACACAACTGGCTCATTCAGATTCAGTGAAAACATCTAAATCTGGTTATTGTTGCGTTCTATTGGCTTTAAAGAGAATTTTTTTTCTCCAGTAATATTCTTAAAAATGAAACGAATACAGTAGGAATCACTCTAATACACATTGGCAGAAAGTATTGGCAGTCTCCGGACTGGGGTGAAGAAGGGGTAATGAACAGCCCTAGAGACATGTGACTCTGTTATACTAGGGTAAGAGGCTTTGTATTGATTAAAAACAGAACATTGCCCATTGATATACAATTACTTTGCTGGAACACCCAGAGAGCTGCTTGCTAAAGCGACTCAGCCTCGTGTCTAATATCTAGAACGCACTCATAATTAGGACTTGGGATTGGCAACCATTTATCCCAGTGAATTCAAGTTGCCTGTGGATCCTCTCATCTGTCCCAGAGGCCTTACTGAGCATCTATTAAAAGGACATTCACCATACCGAGCACAGAAGATACAGCAGCGGATGAGGCTGAAGTCGCTGCCCCTACCAAGAGTAACAGAGGGTAGGCAAGCATATAACATCAAGTATCAGTGACGAGCTCAGCAGGCCGTCTAAGGAGCTGATAGCAGTGTGAAAAGCTTGCTGAGCAAAGTCAGACTGCCTGAGTTCCATCCCTGAAACTCATTTAAAGAAAAGCAAGCTACCTTGGTGTGTGTCTGTCATTTCAGCATGGAGGCGGACACGGGAGAATTTGCTGGAAGCCAGCAGGCCAGTACACAATCCAGCAGTGGAAAACAAGACAGACCTGCCTCAGAATAAGAGAGAACTGAAAATTCGTCCTCCAAATACACACGTGCCATGGTGCATACATCCTCCTCTCACCATTAATTTTTTAAAATGTATAAAGAATATCTAATTAGGGTCTCGGAGGGTTGCTTAGTGGGTAAGAGCAGATGTACAAAGTTGAGGATCCGGATTCAGATCCACAGCTTCCATGTAAAATGTCAGGTGTGGCCACCTAGGATCTTGTAACCCCAGTGCTAGAGGCAGGAGTTGGGGGAGAGGAGGCAGGAGAATTGTGGCTTGCCAACTGCCGGCCTAGCTCCAGGTTCTGTGAGAAACTACATCATTCAGGGTATAAGAAGAAAAGTAACAGAGAAGGATACCCAAGGTCCTCCTTTGCCTTCCAGATGTGCGCATCTGTGCAAGCACGCATGTATACATACTTGCACATATACTACACAGGCATGCGCACACACACACATGCACACATGCATGCACACAGATGTACACATAAGTACATGCACAGTAAAAAGAAACTGAAGGAGCTGTTTTAGATTGCATAGTCAGGGTGGCCCTTGCACTGGCATGGTATGTGCTGAGAACATGAATAAAAAGCGGGAGGAACACTGGAGACCGGAGACACGCTCTCCAGATCTAGAACAGCACGAAACTGAACTGAAAAGGAGCTGGGTCCGTTTGCAGCCCACCCCCTTTCTTTTGGACCCAGATCTCCCTTAAACCTCAGTCTCCACTCTCCAGGGCCCAGAGCTAGAGGCAGAGGAGCCTCCACATGAGGATGGCTGCTCAGAGGTCTTCCTGTGCACCTCAGGTGTTGTGTTTAACAAATCTTGCCACATTCTAGGCTCTTGCACAGTGGATGATGGCGGGCATGTGCTTAAGTGATCCGGGACACAGGTTTGACCAGGGATACAGATGGATACATTCCAGACCCTGATTTGGGAGGAGTCAGATGGAGTGAGGGACAGGGAGCACTGGGAGCAGGGAAGGACTGTGTTGTCTCAGCCCGGTCACACAATTGACCATAAGTGTGGTCTCCATGCGCGTTTGGAATAGAATGAAGGTAGGGGCTGGGGACATCTCCTTGGGGCTTTCTTTTTCACACACTAAAGGAGATGTGGCAGTTCTCCACATCAAGGTGAGAGTTGGCAATGCAGGTACCAGATGAGGAGTTTCTAAACCTGAATATTCTCACTGAGTTGAACACCATAAAGGTGCTCTTTCTTTCCAGAGAAAACAATTTAAACATATTTTCACGGGCTGAGGATGTTGCTCAATTAGTAGATTGCAGTCCTGTCATGCCTGAAGCCCTGGATTCTGTCTCCCAGTACTGAGTCAATCCAGAATGGTGATACATGTCAGTAAGCCCAGGGAGGGAGAAACAGGTGGATCAGAAGTTCAAGGTCACCCTGAGCTTCACAGCAAATCCCAGGCCTATCTGGCCTACAAGAGACCCTGTCTTAACAAAAGTTTCATTACAAATGTTTGAGCATTTGTTTGGTTCAGATTCATCAATGAATTTGAATTGTGGGGAAATCCAGATTCCCCCACAAACCTCACCCCTTGCCCCCAATTTGATTTTGACTTTCTGCTTTGTCTTCAACAGTGATTCTTTGAGCCTTTCATCCATAAATAATTTAAGCTACTTTGATTAAAACACCGCTCAGCCTCCAGAGTGCTCTGTCTCATGACTGTTTCTTGTCAGGTTCTGTGTGATTGCGATGAAGTTCAACAAGCATGCTCAGATGCCAGAGCACCTGGGCTGCCTGCCCAGGACTTAAAGCCAGTTCCCTCACCACCGGGCCACTGATAAGGAAAACCTGGGATTTGATGTACATATCCACAGAGCTAGCATTGGGGGCTGTATTCATTCAGTGTTTGTTAAGGATTCAATAGAAGGCTCTGGACAGGGTGACATCTGTGAATATTTCAATGTGTTATTTGCTGATTGACACTTCCCCCAGGGGTTCTAGAATGACATCTTGTTTGATTCCCCACAGAAAACTTCTGGCCCCTCTAAAGACTAGATCTTTAATTTTTCTTTTAGTTTGGAGGTTTTAGAATTGTTTTATACAGCTATCTATCTATCTATCTATCTATCTATCCATCCATCCATCCATCCATCCATCTACCTATCCATCCATCCATCCATCCATCTATCCATCTATCTATCCATCCATCCATCCATCCATCCATCCATCCATCTATCTTCTGAGTGTGTTTTTGTGGGGCCATCTATGTTATTGTATTTATGTAAAAGTCAGAAGACAACTTAAATGAAAATCAGTTCTCTCCTTCTACCATGTAGAAGGGACCCATCCCTGGGTTAATTCAGGTCATCAGGCCTGGCAGTGAGCAACTTGACCCATTCCACCATCTGGCCAGCCCAAACTTATTATAAGAATGAAGGTGAAGTTTTGGGTACCAGGGATGAATAAAGGGCCAGTTCTCTGCCTTGCTTCATGCGTTCCTCTTTGCTGTAGAGGTTCCCAGTTCAGCAGAGGTCTGATATACTGTCAGCAGAAGCTTAGCAGCCAACAGCTAATGTTCCTCATTTTGAGGGTTCATGCAGAGCTGTGACATGGAGCCGGATCTCCAGTTTAGCTCACGGTTTTCTTGGTCACTCCAGAAAATTACTTTTTTTTCCCTTGTGTATTCTCTCTCTGTTTGCATGTGTGTGTGATTGTATGCCCATGTGGACACACACCTGCTCTGGTGCATGTGTGAAGGTCAGAGGACAAGCTCAAGAGTGAGTCCTTGTCTTCCATTTTGCTTGCAAGCAGGTCTTGGTACTGTGTCTGTGCCTGTCAGGTTGGCTGGTCCATAAGTTTGTGGATGGTCTCTTTGGTCTCTTCACTCGGCCCCCACATAGAAGTACCTGGATTATATGTGGGTGCTACTATGCCTGGCTCTCTCCCAGTGCTGGGAATTAAACTCAGTCCCTCACATTTGAGTTCACTGAGCCTTCAAGCCTTCCCCTCAGCCCACAAATCACTTTTTACTTTGTTTCTCCTTCAGCACGTCAGCTGTGCCCACAGCTCCTCTGAGGTTTACATGTCACAGAGGTCGAACCACTTCAGGGGTGCAGTATTTCTCTGAGACCCCTGTATTTACAGAAGCAATCACAGGCGACAGTAAAACATCCAGAATGGCCACAGTTGAAACTGTTCCCACTGCTTCTGAAGTGATCGCTTCTCTACGGCTGCAACGTGAGCTGAAGGGAAGGGGGCAACCAAAGCCTGGGTTTTAAGTTTAAGCTAATATTTAATGTGGGATAAGGGTTGCTGGTAAATATTGATCTCTCTTCCCTCCTGTTCTCCTGGGGGCTCAGTCTTTCCACTCAGAACATTAAACAATTGTTTATTATTCCACCAGCATTGTAAAAACAAAACCAGGATTCTTTGCCGCCTTCTTTCCTGTGTTTCTTTTAAAGAAATGAAAGAAAGCATTCAGTACCCCCACGGGACAGGACACAACTGCATATGTGTCAAGTGACACCCGTGCAGAGAAGGCCCTGTTGGGCCTCCATGCTTTACAGAGACCTACTTCTTTGTGTGGTGCAAACTTACAGTGTTAGCTATTACATGCTGGAGAAAGCACCATTACTGCCCGGGGTTGGTGGCAGAAGGTCATCACAAGAGCCATCTAAAGCAGCCCTCCTTGATCAGAACCTTCTGCCAGGCTGGCAGTCTTCGGTGTGTGCTGAATCACTCATGGCCACTGAGTGTCATAGTAGGAACTGAGTTCTGAATCATTTTCATATTTAAGAATTTAAATGTAAATAGCCATGCTTGGGTATGTTCCAGCTTCATTTCCAGGGCTGTAATAAGATGCCCCAACCAAAAGCAACCACGGCTTATGGTGGTACGTTATAGTCTAACTTACGGTATTTGGGAGAAGCTGAGACAGGAACTCAAGCATCTGGTCACATCACCTTCTCCACCGAGAGCAGAAAGACGTGAGAACATGGATGCTGTTGTTTGCTCACTTTCTTCTGTTTCAGGAGCCTCTCCCAGATAATGGTGCAGCCTGTAATGTAGGGGCTCGCCCTGCATGGATTGACAACCAGCACAATTATCCACAGACATTCTCCAGGTTATCTGATCCACACGGTTCTCAAGTGAGTTGAGGTTGAGGCAAGTTGATAACTTAAAGCTATCCATCCCAGGGTAGCAACTTCCGTATGAGGCCATGCTGGTATTTTCTTAAGAGTTAGCTTAAACGTCTCTAAAAGGACCACAAAAACTAATGATGGCTCATGTGTTAACCCCTCCTTACCTTTGGAAGTGGCAACTCCTACCTGAACTTCCCTTTGTGGCTTAGCATAGCCTTTGCTTTTACCATAGCCCACTGTTGCTGACTCTCTGGCTCTGGTTCTGGTGTTGTCTGTCTGTCTGTCTGTGAATATAAGGTTGTATAACCATTAGTTTTACAGAAGTTACAGCACCCTATACTCATTTGGAATCACTCCTTATTTCCCACCAAACACCAGCACTAGACTATCACTGTGTTGGTTTGTTTTAAATGTCAACTTGACATAACCTAGAAGATTCACTTGGAAAGAGAATCTTAATTGATTGTCTAGATCAGGCTGGCCTATAGGCATGTCCACAGGACATTATCTTGACTATTAATTGATTGGAAGAAGGCCTGGACCATTGTGAGTGGCACGATTCTCTAGTCCCGAGAACCCATACTGTGTGAGAGGAGAAAGCAAGCCAGCAGGCTTGTATGCGTTTGTTTTGTCTCTGCTTTCGAGTGGATATGATATGACTAGCAACTTTGGCCTTTAGTGTGACTTCTCTGCTCAATGGACTGTGACCTGAACTTATAAGTTGAGTCAGCCTCTTCTGCCACTGATTTGGTTTTTATAAGGGTATTTTATCACAGAAAAAAAGGAAGGAAGGAAGGAAGGAAGGAAGGAAGGAAGGAAGGAAGAAAGAAAGAAAGAAAGAAAGAACCTTTGTGTGCCTCTAGATTGGCCTACTCTGTTTCATAGGCGCGGAGTCATGCAGCAGTGTATGGTCTTTGTGTTTGGCTTCTTATGCTTATGAAAGTATTCCCTGAGTTCATCTATGTTCTAGCATGTGCCAGTATTTCATACCTTTATGTGACAAAATACAATTCCACATGTCGTAGTTGTCTGTCTACTCACCAATGTCATTTGTGTTGATTTAACTCTTGGCTGTGGTACTAGTCCATTGGATTACAGTGACCCAACCACATCGGGCTACGTCACTTATAAACGGCAGATTCTCATGGCTCACAGTTCTGGAGGCCAGGAGTTTAAGATCAAGCACCAACAGACTCAGTGTCTGGTGAGGACTCAGGCTCTACTGTGCAGGTGGCACCTCTGGCTGCATCATCCTCGAATGTTGATGAGGACAAACAGACACCATGGACTGACCTCTTTAATTAAGGGCCCTAATCCCACTCACAAAGGCTCATGTGGCTAAGTGTATACCTGCCGTCCTATGACTGCCAGACTGTTTTCCATAGCTTACGCACTGTGGTTTGAAAATTGCCTTTTATACAATTAGCCTGAAAGCAATTCATGCAGTATTTTTAGTAGTTAATGCCTAAAGCAGAGTTAGTTTTTGAGACTAGGTCTCCTATGCCCCAGGCTGGCCTCGAACTCACTATGCACTATGTAGCTGTGAATGACTTGGTACTTCTGATCCTCTTGCCTCCACCTCCTGAGTGCTAGGATTACAGGCATTACCACACACTAGTGCTGAGAATCACATGTGCCGGGCAGGCACTTTACTCCTGGAACTCCATTCCCAGTCTGTGGATATTGGTATGGCATTTTCCACTTGTAGCATCATGATGACTGCATTTAGAAGGTTTGGGGTTTTGAGTTTTTGAACGAGCTAGTTCTAGGAAATACCTGAAAAGCACATCATAGGAAGTCCTAGGGGATTTAAATTAAGATTTCATTTCTCAAAAGGAATCTCCCCTGATGTCCTTTCTTAAGTAGGCATAAAACATCAAGGTTTCCTTTCAGATTGTAGTAAATGAATGAGAATATGCAAAGCAAGAATCAAAATGCTAGCACAGGTATGAGCAGAAAGAGGAAAGTTGGGGTGCTATTGAATGCGTTGTAGCCCACAGAAGTGTTCTGCTTGCAGGGCAGTACCACTCTAGCATCTCACATTTAGGGGTTCATGCACCCATTTCTCTATCAACTGTTGAGTAACAAGGCTGTGTTGAGCACAGCTTGAGAATTACAGCAATGAACAGGACAGATCTAGGCTTTGATTCATACAGTCTGTCTGATGTTAGTCAAACCATCAAGCCGCCCAGTGCTATACTACAGGACACTCTGTGGTTAAGACTACCCATGCTATGCGTCTGCCTGTTTTCTTTGCTCATGTACTCACTTTAAATGTAATACTTGAAGAAATATCTACCCTAGACATGGTTATATGAACTAAGGTTTTCCTAAGAGTTTGAAGAAGCAAGTTGTATTGAAAATGTTTCTTCCACCCTTAACTTTCTGATGAATTACTACTTATGCTGACACTGTTTAAATACTGCATTTCCAGGAGAGGGTGATGGCTCAGAGGCTAAAGCACCTACTTCACAAGCAAGAGACCAAGCTTGGATCCCTAAGTTGCTTTTGGTCAGAGTACTTAAACACAGCAACAGGAGCCGATGGAGAAGTCACATGGGGCAGAAGAATGGCAAAAGTTGCACAGTAGATCCCTGTCTGTGCAGTGCTGCTAGTGGCCTCCCAAGATGAAAAGAGCTGTTGGCATCCATTGTCTTGTAGATAGGGATTACGTCATTCTTGTGTTGTTCCCAGCCCCAGTGTTGCTGTGCTTATAAATAGGATAAAGTTTCATAAATGTCATAGCATCATCTCAGGTGTCCCGACTTTGAGGTTTGTGAGAAAGTATCCTCAGAACCATTTTAAATGATGAAGGTCTTGTATATGCAGAGTATATAAAGAACTGAACATCTGCATTGTAAGACTAACAATTTAATTCTTCTAAGGGCAAAAGGCTCAAATCAACATGCAGCGTGGGAAGAGATATGAATGGCCAATTATTGTATGAAGACGTTCAGCACCCTAAACCATCTGGAATGCTGGTAATGCTGTAAGATGACATCCCTGGAGATATTAACTGTTGACAGGGACGGGAGACTAAAGAGCCTTACATGCATTGCTAGTGGGCATGTAAAATTGCACAACCCCATTGGAGAAATGCCCTGGTGATTTCCATTCTGTGTATTTACTGAAAAGAAATCAAACCGTGCCTGTGCACATACATTGATAGAAAAGGGGGAAGAGAGGGAATGTAGACATGGCTATTAATACCAGATGTATTCTTAACTCAAAAATGGAAAGAACCCAGACATTGTTCAGTAGGTGGATGAGTAAACGAGTTGTGGCTGATTGGTAGGAGGGATACTCTCAGCAGATGCAAGAGTGTGGATAATGGATCTCAAAACCATCGTGTTGATTAAAAGAAGGCAGCGTAGGGCTAGGCAGATGGATCAGCAGTTGAGGGTGTGCTGCTCTTCCAGAGGACCTGGGTTTTGTTCCCAGTCCTCTTGTCATGTCAGGTACTCACAGCCACCTGTTCCTCAAGCTCCAGGGGTTCTATGTCCTCTTCTGGCTTCCTAGAACACCCACACACTTACACCTACACCTATACCTACACCTACACAACAAAACCATACTTATAAATAGGAGGAGGAGAGGAGGAGAAAATGGAGAAGGAGGAAGAAGGAGAGGAGGAAGAAGAAAAGAAGGAAGAAGAGAAGGAGGAGGAAGAAGCTGCCATCAAAATGATAAAGTTGACTGTAGGATTCAACTTGCCTGCACCTCTAAGACACATTGGTTTAGGGAACAGAATTGAAAAAAATAGGAGTGGTTTTCTGGGATGATAGCAGTATCCTATATTTTGATTATGGTTGTAGAATCACATGTATAAACATATCACATTTGTAAATGTTTGTCAAAACTCAGCAAGCTATGCACTTAGGGGCTTGTGTCCTGTGGTGGATAAATTATCCATTTTCAAAATAAATAGGTTCACAAAGGTCTCAAGTCCAGCAGGAAATGAACAAAGGAGCCAGTGCTTGAACACGGGCCATGTAACATCAGAGTCAGGGACTCACACTGCAGTGAAGGAAGTAGGTGAGAGAAACGGGTATCAGGGAAAGGAATGTCAGTAACCACCAAGGCCATATTCTTGCCCTAGGCATAGCACTTGATATGAGAAATGTCAATTCTATCATGGTCACCTTCAGGACTTGAGAGATGTCAGAGAAGAGAGATCAGCATTGTCCTCTGAGCAGGTATTAGCCAGAAGAGTTGACATTAAAGTCACTATTCTGTAGGAATCCACTCAGAAAATCAATAATAAACTCATCAGGATCATTTCCAGTTGATCAGTAGAGGTCATGCCCCGCGCACCATCTTCCTGTAAGAGGACAACACTCTAGAGTCACAATCCACTTCTTAAGACTTTTGTAAACATCTTCACTATAGTCTGGAGACATAGTTCAATAGAAAGAGTGCTTGCCTGGCTTACTGAAGTCCTGGGTTTGATTCCTAGCTCTGCATAAACTGGGCATGGTAGTATATCTCTCCATGTTGGATATTGTCTCAGCAGGAAAGGGTGCTTGCTGTGGAGGACCCAAGACTGAATCCTCAGCGCCCATGTAAAAATCTGTGCAGTGAGGTGCACATCGATAATCCCAGTGTTGTTGAAGGGAGAGATGGGAAGAAAACTGGAGCTTGTGGGTCACCAGCCTAGCTACAGTTTCAGTGACACACCCTATTTTGAGGGAATACAGCAGAAAGTGGTAGAACAAGACACCTGATAACCTCCCCCAGCTTCTGTGTACACGGCACCCCCATGTAGTGCACGTACAACGTGCATGCACACACAGACACACACATACTACACTCACACATGACCGCATTTACATACAGACATAGAATAGCTTCATGATGCAATCAGTGCACTCTATTACAAAAAAATAGAAATATAAAAGCAAAAGACATTTTAAAACATCCCTTAGCCCTAATAACAAGATATTGTTATCTTGTAACAATAATAACAAATGATCTTTTAATCAGTTCCAGCAAATAAAGATTCTTTAATTTTTAACAAAAATAAGCTCATAGCATATATACTAGTTTCATAAAGTATCTTTTCATCAGCAATCAACAAACATTTCTATCATAGGACATGCCCACACACTAATAAATAAATTGCTGTTGGGTGCATAACTTCATAGGTGATTATATCCAAATTTGTTTAAACAAAGCTTCCACTAATATATATCTAAGGTTTGGTGAGGTTATATTTGTCTTTTTCTAGCATGTTGCTGCTACCTACTACCCTTCTGTGAGAGAGCATCCGGTTTGCTCAATTTTTCAGAATTTCTTTAAGGGAAATTTTAGAAGTCCAAGTCTGTGTTAAAGGTTTTGCTATCTTTAACATTATCTGATAATGTTATCAAAATCTCCTTTTTTTTTTTTGATTTTTCGAGACAGAGTTTCTCTGTATAGCCCTGGCTGTCCTACAGAATCTCCTTTAAAAAAAAAATTTTTTTTTTAATCAATTTGGATACTCTGCAGCAGTAAGTGGATTCATCCGTGTCCCCTGAACTCATGGGCAGCAACTCAGTGCTTGTGTTAAGTACTCTACAGAAACATCATCTCTTGGGGTTAGAAATCCATTTTGATATTGTCCAGCTCCAAGTCCCAGGTGATGGCTTTTCTGCTACTTTGAGATGAAAAAATAGTTCTTTAAAGGTGTTAATTTGGACACATTATGGGGGGAGAGGTTAACTGCTTTAGAAAACTTGGATGAGCTAAAACAGTGATTCTGTGGTCCTGTACTTTGGTTTGGGGGCTGGCTGCAACAGTGTGTTGTTATGGGATCATGGGCAAGTGCCTGACCTAACACTCTGGCCCCCTGGGTTCCCATCCCTAGGCTGAGGGACTGAGGAGGACACAGACTTTACTTTTCATTTCAGCTATGGCATCCTGTAAGTTGCCTGCTGTTTTCTCAAAGACCCGGCCTGTTAACTGAGTGTCAGGCCTTTGAAATACAGCTGGGTGGGAAAGGAAAAATCCCAGCAGCTAGCTTGCCGCTGGACCACAATTCTGTTCTTTGTGAAGTAATAAATCGTGTGTTGGCTCCCAGATTATGCCAGGTTGCCTCCGGTTCTGCGAGTGGCTTTTTCAGGAACAGTTCCCGTTGCCGGAAAGTGGGTGTTAATTTGTGCCTTGGCTGCCTTTCAAGGCACACTCTGGCAAAACCTGGCGTGTTTTCCAAAGGATCAGCAGATGTAATGGCTTGTGAGATGCCCTCCTTGCAAGAGGACACACTCTCGACATTCACATACAGTCAGATGCCAGGCTTTGACAGGGTACTCACCTGGGCCTGTGTAGGGGGTTGGGACCAAGTGGGAACACTCTGGCCATCCTAGCTTAGGAAACATAGAACTAAAAGCTTACAGGGGTTGTATTCCTAACAAAAGCATCTGTGGGCCACTAAAACAGTCTGTGCAGCATCCCAAGATGTTAGCAAGTGAAGGAAGGAGAAAATCGAATAGAATGACATTTGAACTTGGCACTTCCTGGTCTGCAGGCTCTGTGGACATGCCTCAGCAGCTCTCAATCAATGCTGTCATGATCATCTGCCCAGTTTAACCATCTCCATTTTCTCGGGAGGTCACCCAGTCACTGCCCCTTCACTGCTCACTCACTCTAAAGTGACAAAGACTTAAAATGTCTCTCTTCTTACTCTCTGGGCTCAAGAGTCTTTTTAGAGCTTCAATGTGTGTGTGTGTGTGTGTGTGTGTGTGTGTGTGTGTGTGTGTGTGTGTAGTATGTATGCAGTTTCTCCCAGTCATCCTTCAGGAGCTACCTGCCTTATTTTTGCAGTGTTCTGACTAAGCTGGCAGACTGTGGAACCCTGGGGACCGTCCTCTCTCCACTTTCCCAGAACTGGGCAAGTAGGTCTTGCTTTGCACATGTGTGCTGGAGATGGAAGTCGGGTCCTCATGCTTAAACAACATGCAACTTTACCAACTGTGACACCTTCCCAGCCCCAGACCTGAACCACTCATATTTAAAAAAGAAAAAGGATTCCTGCCAGAATTGAGAAGCTGCTGAGGATCCCTAGAGGAAGACAAACATTGCGTAGACAAATGATTCCGTGAATGTTGGCAAATCGGATGGACCAGACCTTCTCTTTACTTAATTATCCAGAGACCCCAGGCAGGGAAGAACAGGAGAGGCTGCTCTGGGAAGCCTCGGAGACGCAGGAGGCTCTGGGAACGGGCATGCGTTTTTTTGATTGCACAAAATAAGTCATTCCCTGGGAGCATGAGGCTGAAAGCCTTCTTTCCCCTTGTTCTTAAAACATTCAATTAGGCTATGGAAAATTTAGTTCCTCTAGCTAATTTATACAAGACGTTTAGGATACCTGGGGATCCTTCATCTGTCCACCTTAAGCCCTAAAATATGGCCTTGGTTTTCATCAGGAAGGGCCTCATGATGAGCTGATACCTTTCTTGAACAAAGGAAGGCAATGTTCCAAAAGTGAAATCTGTACCTGGGTGGGATGATACAGATATCTGATGGCTAGTTAACCGCATTTAAGGTTTTCATCGTCCCATGGATTGTAGCTACTGCAATAGCTGTTCCTTGAAGCTGTGTGATAGATGTGGTAGACACACCCTCATGAATCCTCACTAGAGCCTCTTGATGTGATTCTCCTTCTTCCTTGTTTTAGTTAGAATTTGAGTCCCAGAGAGTTAAGTTGTCAAAAAACACACAGAAAAGAGATCCAAAGCCAAATGTGTCAAATGTCAGAGCTCTGTGGTATTTGAATTACACCATCGTGTCCTTTTTCATCCAGCAGTATTCACTGAGGATCACTGTGGGCCAAGCACTAGTCTAAGTCTCAAGAGGTTCTGTAATGAACAATAAAGATGCGACCCAAACTGGAGATCAGTTGGTTAAGTGCTTGCCCTGCAAGCAAAGCATGGATTTCAAGGCACAGAAGTCTCTCTCTGTCTCTGTCTCTGTCTCTGTCTCTCTTTCTCTCTCTCTCTCTCTCTCTCTCTCTCTCTCTCTCTCTCTCTCTCACACACACACACACACACACACACACACACACACACACACACTCACACACAATCAAGGCACATTTTTGTAATCCTAATACTAGAAGAAAGAGTCAAGTGTATTTCCATGGTTTGCTGGACAGGCACAGTCCTGGCCAGTGAGAGACTGACTTTAAAAAGATACATAAGGCTGGAGAGGTAGCTCAGAGGTTAAGAGGATCTAGGTTCTAGTCTCACCACCCACATGGTGGCTGAGAACCATCAGCAACTCCAGTTCCAGGGTATCTAATACCCTTCCCTGACCTCTGTGAGCACCAAGCGTGTACGTGGTACACAAAACATTCATACACATAAAATAATTAAATAGATATTTTAAGAGGTAGGCAGTACCTGAGGAGTGACACTTGGGTTGTCCTTTGACTTCTACATGCACTTACACACATACTCAAATGCACAAATACATACATGTATGCACAAATAAAAAAAAAACAAATTACAAAATCAAATCACATACAAGGGTTGCACCAGACGTATATGAGAGGGGTGCAGTAAAGAAACTGACGACATGATCATTCAATGGTATGATTAAGGGGAAGGTTTTTATTGTAGATAAGAGAGAGAGAGAGAGAGAGAGAGAGAGAGAGAGAGAGAGAGAGAGAGAGAGAGAGAGAGAAATATCCAAAGGCATCTGGAAGAGTCCAGAGCAGAGAGGAAAAGGTAGTAGACTGAACACAGCAGTCAGACTGGGCATTGCCATGACTATCAGCAGGTATGATGGTTTGAATAAGAATGGTTCCCAGAGACTCATTGTTGAGTGCTTAGGGCGTATCATTAGGGGGTGTGGCCTTGTTGGAAGAAGTGTGTTACTGGGGGGTGGGCTTAAGGGTTTCAAATGCCCAAGCCAGGCCCAGTGGCTCACTCTCTGCCTGCTACCTGCTGATTGGTCCACATGTAGATCTCTCAGGGTTACATCTCCAGCACCATGTCTGCCTGCATGCCTCTACGTTTCCCACCATGATTAGAATGGACTAAACCTCTGAAATGTACACCATCCAAAATTAAATGCTTTTCTTTATAAGAGTTGCCTTGGTCATGGTGCATCTTCACAGCAGTAGAAACCCAAACAAGAGATGAGAGGATAGTGGGGTTTTAAGGAGGATGAGTAGCGGGGTTGGGGCGGGGAGGGAAGGACGAAGAGACTGTTGTGGGGGCCTTGAGCACTTGTGAGAGGGATGGAGGAAACCTGGAAAAGTCCATTTAGCATGGACTTTGATACACTTTGGGTGCCACAGCTATGTGTTAATTGGAATGAGTCCTTTTAGGAGATGGGAACCAGCTTTACCAGTTCCCATGGGATGCTGGATTTGACCGAACCACCAGAAATCCTCCTATAGGGGCTGGAGAGATAGCTCAGTGTTTAAAAGCACTGACTGCTCTTCCAGAGGTCCTGAGTTCAATTCCCAGCAACCACATGGTGGCTCACAACCATCTGTAATGGAATCAGATGCCCTCTTCTGGTGTGTCTAAAGACAGCTTCAGTTTACTCATATAAAAAAAAAACTTTAAAAGAAAAAGAAAAAAGAAATCCTCCTATAGATCAGCTCAAGCTCATTCCTGGATATTTGGACTGCTTTTTAGAGTTGGGGAATTGGAGTTTCTTTTGGACCTAACAAATTGTTTCAAAAGATATAACCTTTGATCTTATGGAACTCATATCATGGGAATGAGAGGCAGGGAATCGGGAAATTTAAAATAAAGATTGTCTATCAGATGTTGATAGAATCCTGAAAGCACTATATTGAGATCACAGAGGACTCAGGACCCTCTGCACTGGAACACCGGGGGGATCTCCTAAGGAGATGACTTCTTAATCAGACCTGAGGGGCATGATGGATCTATGGTCACAGGCAATGAACACCATGATTGCAAAGGCCCAGGGTGTAGAACAGTGCCTCTCATTTAGAGACAGCAGCAAGGTTAACTTTGCCATGTAGCAAGTGGGGGCAAGTCATGCAGTGTAGATGGACGTGGGATTTGGAGTTTGTTCCCAGTGTCACTGGATGCCCCAGAAGCATCTTGTCTCAGTCAAATGTTCTATTGCTATGAAGAGACACCATGACCATGGCAACTCTTACAAAGGGAAGCCTTTAGTTGGGGCTGGCTTACAGTGTCAGAGATTTAGTTCATTATCTTCATAATGGGAAACATGGTAGCGTGCAGGCAGATATGGTGCTGAAGTAGCTGGAGAGTTCTACATCTGAATCTGCAGGCAGGAGGTAGGGGCAGGAGGGAAACAACAAGGCAACACCTTTTAGGAGTGCCATTATCTGGTGACCAAGAATTAAGTCTATGAGCCTATGGCGTGGGGGGAGGGGGGCGTTTTTATTCAAACCACCACAGCTCCTAAAGCAAAAAAAGAGTCAATTCTGAACTGACAACTTGGAACAGTCACTCTGGCTTCTGTGTGAGCGCATACTAGTGAGACAGCGGAAGAAACGGCTGGAAGAACATGAACTTGAAAGAGACACAAGGATTTGGGGTTAAGTCTTTGGAACCAGCGAGGGAGGTTTTAAAAGTCTGTTTATTTCCTCTCTAAGTTTGAAATCTGAGCAGAGCCTCTAAGATGCTGGTCAGACACTGTTAGCAGGTGAAAGAGAAGGGAGCGGTGAGAGGAGTAGACGGTGCTATAGAGGACTTACTGCCGTGGTGCCAGTGGCAAACCGGAGTGACACTGGGGGGAGGGGCAACCTCTCCTGTACCAATGTATCTGCAGCATAAACCTTTCGTGTCATGGCTTTGGCCTCACAGTCTTACTGTTTGTTATGGTTTAGATAAGAAGCTGTCCTCCCAACAGCTTCCTGTGATGAAGGCTTGGTCCCCAGGCGGTGATCCTATTGACAGGTGATTGGATCGGAAGAACACTAACTTTATCTATTGATGAAATTGATGAGCCATTAGAAGGTGACATCTGATTAGGAGAAGTGTCATTGAGGGGGTATCTTTAAAGGATTTATCTTGCCCTGGCTCCTTCCCATCTGTGTTTCTCTCCCTCTCTCCCTCCCTCTATCCCTCCTCTTGCACAGTCTCCTGCTGCCATTGCATTCTGCCTTATAGTCCTGGAGTCAGCCAGCCATGGCCTAAAACTATGAGCTAAGCCGAGTCTTCCTCTTTTCAGTAGTTTCTCTCAGGCACTTGGCCACAGCCATGAAAAGCTGACCTGTGCAGCGTTAATAAGCCCACGGGACGTGGGGAAATGAGGCATGAAGTTAAACTTGAAGCTAGCTAAGCAGTATGACTGGAATGACCAGCTCTTAATTTTAGAAGCCAGAGTGGGAATGAAGGTTCATCAGAGAGTGATGGGGGCCGGGGGATGGCCTGTGGAGATTAGAGCAACAGCAGTGAAGTGGGGTTTGGTGGAAGTAAGAAAGCTTGCTCCATGATCCCAATTACTGTGATTGACACAGGGGCAAGTTTAAACTTGAAGTCTGCCACCCACCAGCTGCTGTGTCCTGCAGTTCCCACAGGGTGGCACCAGGACCTCCTTCAAAGACTGGTCATAGGTGGCTTATGGGGCAATAAGAATTTCCTCTCGGCAAGACAGTATCTTCTTCCCTCCTATCCTACTATTCTTGGCTTGCAGGAAAACACAAGTTTGTACAAACTTGAGGTGTTTTATTGCCATCCTCCAGAACAGGAGCAGAGGAATGGCTAAGCCTCCCAAGTACCAGATTCAGTGCCGGGCACTGGGCATGCGTGATCTCACCAGTAAATAGGATCCTCTTGTGACGTAGCTGCTATCCTTTGCTTTTCTAATGGATCCCCCAAGCGATAGATACATTCCATAACTTGTCCACAGTGATGACGTCACTGTCCTGGCAGGAAGGAGGATGTTCTAAAGAGAAGCCCGCCCCTCCCCATTCCCTTCGACCACCAGACTAGCAAAACAGTGGTCCTGTGGAACTGGGGAATCTCATACTGGGAGGAAGGAACAGGCTGTTAAAACACCAGGTGAGAAGCTTGGGAGAGAGCAATCAATATCTCTTTTTGTGACCAAACTAATTTTGAAACGTTGATAACTGCCAGGAAAGAACCCAAAGATGAGGATGGAAGGGGGGAGAGGGAGGAGTGTGTGATGTAATACCGAGAAGCCATTGGCATCCTTGTTTGCCACAGTTAGTCTAAAGGTCACACTATCTACGTATATCCTCTGGATGTTACCCAGTAAGTACCCAGAACACTGTCCACATCTCCTTTCTTTCCCTCAAACAAAACAGGCAGGGAAATTATGGACAATTTATGTCTTAGCTTCCCATAATTTTAAAGGAAACAAAAATATAGTTTCTCTTCCATTGCTAAGATAAAATATGCTGATCCAGAGTGACTTGGGGAAGAAAGGGTTTACTTTGGCTCACAGTTCCGCATGGGTAGAGTCCATCACGGTTGGGGAGACATGGCGGCAGGGACAGGAAGCTGGATGATCACATTTCTTCCTCATTCAAGGTATAGACATCCTCTACAGCAAACAGGACCAGGCTGTAAAACCTCAGTTGCTGTCCCTGATAGCCTGTCTCCTGCAGCAAGGTTCCATCTTCTTAAGGTTCAGCAACCTTCTCAAATAGCACCAACCAGCTGAGGACCAAGTACTCAAACACATGGGCCTGTGGAGGACATGTCATGTTCAACCCCCAAATTCAAGGTATCTCTAAAAGACATTGTTTAAATGGATAAAATAAGATTCCACAGGCATTACATTTAATTGAATCTATTTCATTACTTTTTTTAAAAAAATACATTTTCTTTGGCATGTATCTATTCCTATTTAAAAGTATGGGTGACTCGTTAGACCTCAGGTGTCATGGGCTCTGTGGTCATGGCCATGGTTTGATCATGTGTCTGTTCCTCTGACTTGACAATCCCTAGCCACCTGGGCAACTGGACTGGTGAGGGCCTTGTCTTTCATGCTAGGTGACCCTGAGAGAGAAGGTGATACCCTGGGCTGCTGTCAGTCCCTCGTCCTATTCTGAACTCACTTGCTAACATGCCAGTCAGTTTTCTTTGGCCTCAGTGGTGGATGAGGTTTCCTTGAGTTTCTTGGTAGAAATTCGAACAAATAAGGGACATTTGTTCAGCATTCGCAAATGTGTATTGAGTGCCTCCTTGTAACACGGTGAGTCAGCCGAGATTCCTCTCAGGAGTTGTTCCCTGAAGAGGTGATTGCAGAGGTCAGTGCCAGATGCCTGTCTGTGCGGTCAGTCTGTGGCCCTTTCGTGAGATCACACCACCACACTCTCAGTTTGTTTATTTGGTTTTAGTTTGCTTTGTTTTCTGAGACAGGGTCTTGCCAAGTAGCCCAGGCTAGCCCTGAACATTCAGTCCTCCTGCTCCAGCTTCTTAAATGCTGTGTTTGCAGTCAGACATCACCACATCTAGCTCAGCTAGGCTTACTTGAACATTTCTCATAATTTTCCCATAGCTGTCCCCATTTCAACCCAGGCAAAGACGAGCATCAGAGGTTTTCTGTGACCTCCACAAATGGGCCATGGGGTATGTATGCCTACACACATATGCAAACACAACACATACCTGTCCTCTGGTTGCTTCTCAGTCTCTGTATGTGTGGAAGCTGGAACTCGAGGTTGGATACTCAATATCCGTGTAAAAAGCCAGATATGGTGGCAAATGTCTTTAGTCCCTGAACTAAAGGAACATCCACAGGGGACTCACTGTCTAGCCAGTCTGTACAAATCAGTGCATTCTAGATTCAGTCAGAGTTCCTGTCTCAGAAACCAAGGTGTTGAGTGATTGAGGAAGACACCCATTGTCAACCTCTGCTCTCCACACTCATGTACAAAACATAAACAGACCCAGATATAACATTTGTCTTTGGATTTAGGGCCCAGCTCTATAATCCAAAATGATCCCATTACCCTTCTTACCAAATGAGGTCCCTTTCCCAGGTTCCAAGGGTTAGGGAGTGGGCACATCTCAGTGACACTGAGGTGCTAGAAAGTTGGTTTACTGGGGATGTAGGATGACAAGGATGATGTGGAAACTCAGGCCCATGGGATGCTCCAGCCAATAGAGAGCGATCCCAAGTGTAATCCTTGGGAACAGAAAGGATACAGAGCCAGGAGAAACTTTATGGATGACTGTGTGTGGTGACTGACTGGTGTGGTTCATATAAGAAAGAATACATTTTAATTAGACATGTTACTGGAAGCTGTGTGCTCTGGAACCCTGAGTCTTGAGATGTGATAGCCACCTGTGTAGGCACTGCGTGAGAAGAGGGGCAAGTGGGTCTCCCATACCGGGCAGGCCTGTGACCTTCAGAATTTCTAGCCTTTAACGTGATGTTTATTGTTCTTGTCTTAGGAAGGTTTCTGGGGACAGCATTTTGATCTGTTGATCACAGATCTGTTTTGTCAGATTATTTGGGAAAAAAAAATGGTTCTCACACCTCTGGAAAGTACTGCTGTGTGGCTCCCTGCCATCCCTCTGAGGAAAGATGATGTGAGGTCCCAGCAAGATGGAGAGGAGAACCAGGTGGCCAGATGAAGGCCCGGTTTTATTCTTTAACTCTCTGCCAGCCTTGAGGAGAGCCACCGGGACCTACACCTGCAGATGGCATTTGCCTGAAGCCATGTGCAGACTGGCACAGAGACACCATTTCATTTTTTTCAGAGTCTATACAGCTGTTGTGTTGTTCAGTTTTTTGTCTTTCTCTAGAACTTTCTCCATGGCAGAAGCTTCTGCTTTGCAAACTATGTGTGACTCCCATCCCTTGGGTGGCTGACTTTCATGTCACCGTAGGGAAAGCTGAACTGCTGAGATCCAGGGAGGCTGAGTGGGAGAGAGTGCTGCCGGCGACCAGCAGTGTCTGCCCTAAGTACACGAGAAAAACAAGGCGCTAAGACCTCCCCTTGTTCACACCCCTGTGGTGACAATTTTGTAGTTTTAAATTATTTATTGAAACACACAGACATAAGAATATGTTTTTATTATAATCCCAGGTGTGGGATACGGGGCTGCTTCAGGCTGTCCACAACAGCTGGCTATGATTTGCCTCGTGCTCTAGCAGAGGTGTAAGCTTTTGCCAGCTGCAGATAGTTTCACCATTGTGTGATAGTTATAATTCTGGGACCTTTTCAGAGGGTATCTAAATGCTAGAGCCCTCTAGAGGCAGGGTGGGTTATTGGTTGTTGGTGGTGAGTTATTGGTTATTGTTGGTTGATGTTGGTCGAGGTTTATTAAGTAGTTGTGGGCAAAGAAGAAGAAGAAAATAGATATCCTCATGATGAAGATCAAACTTGCCCAAAGAAACTCAATGCCCCTAATCACCAAGAAGTAGTCTATCAATAGTGGCACCCCCTTTCCAACCCCTAACTTTCTTCAGGGATCTATTTCCTTTCCTCTCTATCCTTATATCTGTCTTATCTAGAGTTACAGAGTTGGACAGGTAGAAGAAAGAGAAACCCACAAAGTAGCCAACGACGACTATACACCCCACCACCTTCCTTTACCTATATCAAAGAGGTCAGCCAAGACCAGCTGTAGCCTCATTAAGTTTAAACTTTCTAATCTCCAGCATGCTGTCCTCAATTTGAAGGAAAACTATTGTTCCTCAGAACAGAAACATACACCTCAGTTTTATAACAAAGAGTAAGAAGGGCCAATAACCAGTCTGATGATACAAGCCTGGAATCTCTGCAACTCAAGAGTCTGAGCTGGAAAGACTGCAAGTTCAGGGCTTGCCTGGGCTACAGAATGAAATTAAGGTTGGCCCATGCAACTGAGTGAGACGATATTAAAGTAAAAATCCAAAAGAGGTTTGGGTATATAGCCAATGATAGAGTGCTTGCCTAGTGTAAGCAAGACCCCGGGCTCAGTCCCCCACTTCCCCCCCCCCACACACACAACAGCCTAGAGTTATTAGTCACTTATTTTGCATTAGGTATCATTTTTTTCTTTTTCCTTTCCTCTTTTTGTTTTTGCTTTTGTTCTTTTTGAGACAGGATTTCTCCATGTAGCCCTGACTATCTTAGAACTCACTCGGGAGACAAGGCTGGCTTTGAACACAAAGAGATCCAGCCTGCCTCTGCCTCCTGAGGGCTGGAATTAAATGTGTTCACCACCATACCCAGCTTCATTTAATTCTTATGACATCATTAAGGGATGTGTGCTGTTGTCCATCTAGTTGTATAGATGAGACATAGGCACAGAGATTAAGTAAATTTATCAAGAACACACAGCAAGGAAATGGTATTACCTACATATGACTCAAGGCAATTAAATGCAACAGCTAACACATCTAAGCATTTGTCTTGTGTTATCAGTGGGGTGCTTTCCCTAGTAACAAGAATTGATTACTGCTATCCTATTCCATGGACAGGAAGAACATTCTTACTGTTCTGCTTCACAGGACCTGGGATCAGAAGTCAGCAGGGCAAATCCCACTAAGTGCCAGGACCTAGTGAAGCTTTTGAGAAGTAGAGAAATTTCCCTTGACTCGTGTGCAGGAGAAAAACATAGTGCTGGGAGATAGCTCAGTCGGTAAAGTGTTTGTCTCCCAAACAGGAGGACCTGATTTGAATTCCCAGCACCTGTATTGAAAGCTGGACATGATAGTACAGCTTGGTAATCCCATCACTCGGAGGGAGAGCCAGAGAGGGGCACTGTGCTCACTGGCCAGACAGCTTAGCTTACTGTCTCAAAACAGAAACAGAGAGGCTGGAGGGTGACTCAGCTGTTCAGAGCTCGTACTGCACTTGCAAAGGACCCGTTTCAGTTCCTAGTCGGGGGCTCACAGATGCCTGGAACTCCAGTCAATCTAACGCCTTCTTCTGGCTTCCTTGGGTACTACACTTGTGTGTATAAAACCATACACACACACACACACACACACACACACACACACACACAATGTTTTTTAGTCTTTTAAAGAAGAAAGGTAGATGGCACCTCAGGAATGAGCCCCCCCATCCCCCCCCCACCCCACCCCACCCTACCCCTCGGCTGTCAGATGTGCACAAAGAAAGCCTTGGTCAATACAACTGAAAGAATCTGACCTCTGCAGCTTCCTGTAGCATCCCTAACTGTTGAAACCCTGTCCAAGTCCTTGTAGCTTTTGCACTTTAGAGGGCAGGGGCAGTGTGGCTCATCCAAGGGTGTCTAACCCCTAGCACCCTGCAGACTCCTCTTGGAGCTGCAGAAGCAGAGCCTGGCCCATTTGGCTGCATCTGCTCTTGGATACTTTATCGGGGTTAAAGCTTTTTGGTGACCCGCCACTATTTCACTGTAAAAGTCTAGCTTTTCTCCCTGTAGCCCATGACAGCACCGCGATATATTGCTATCTACTTGAACAAAGTTTCAATTGTTCTGATTCATTGCCTGCTTCACAGTCCTTCTAAAATCTCAGCATATGGACTCGACTTCCTGGTGGCTCCCAGAGAGAAAGGAGCCTGGATTCAGGAGGATATGAGTGTCTTCAAACTCACAGGCAGCTTCCAGGATCCCTGCAAAGGTCTCTTAAGCCTCTGAGTATTTCCTCTCTTAAATCACACAATGCACAGGGCAGGGCATTCTCGAGTCCTTCCTCCTTGTTTGGAGACAGACATCAGTTCTCCCAGCTAGCCAGGCAGTTACTCTTGGCAGTTAGTTGCATTGTGCTTTTCTTCTGTTTATTTGAGGATGATTTTTTAAGGTTGTGTTTGTGGGGTGGGGGTTTTCCTGGAAGAAATGATTTCTTCAGCGTGCGTTGGATGCATGAGTTTGAATCTCTTTTGGCGTGCTTACGGGGCTGGATGACAGACCAGCCGTGTGAAAGGAAGCTTTATTCATCACTCGTGCCAGTGCCAGGGATCTTATGGACATATTCCCATTTAAGGTGATACAAATCCTTAAAAGCAGCCTGGTGACGGATCACCACTTATTAGACAATAGCTCTTCTGTCAAGCTTTGGTCTCTGTAAAAATTTATTTTTACTTCAACCTAGAATAGGCTTCTGAGTGTCTGTGGCATGGTAATAGGTTGATCTGAGTAGGTTATGGGCATGACACCCAATGAGGCACAATATGCCACACCATGATACCACATCAAGTTAGCACATGTAAGAAAGAGCCAGAACTAGGAACAAAATGACCCCTCAAAGGATGGTTAAACGTCATCCCCAGTGCAATAGTGTGAAGAGGTGTAGGAGGTTTCCAAGGTAACCGGGCCACAGGGTCTTTGTTCTTTTGCCTTCCACCTCATGGAAACCCAACAACAAGATCCCAGTTCCCTAGGATCTTGACCCTAGACACAGGACCCCACCAACACTAAGCCTGACAGCACCTTAATCTTGGCTTCTGGTACTGTAAGAAGTAAATTTTTAAGTTTTGTCATGTAGTCAGTTTCAGTGTTTTTATAGAAATATACATGGACAAAAATTTTTATTGAAATATGCAAACACTTCCTCTCATGACTGTAAGAAAGAGCATTGTGGGCAAGACTTTTCAAATGGCAGGGGTTGCAGGATGGAGACTGTGGCAAATTTTTGCACCTTTGTGAAATTGACTTTTATAATCAGTGTTATACTTAATGCCCTTATGTGTACAATTTTTGAGTATTTGAAAGTGCCTATAGACACATACAAAAAGCTTGCAAACCACTGACTCATTCACAGTAATGTCAATAGACTCTAACAAAATCAATCAACCTCTCTCTCTCTCTCTCTCTCTCTCTCTCTCTCTCTCTCTCTCTCTCTCACACACACACACACACACACACACACACACACCTCTTTTCCTCTTCCTCTCCCACCCTTTCTCCTTCCCTTCCTTCTTAGAATCCCCCTCCAGTAACTTACATGTTTTGGACTTTTCTTCAAATTTTGTAGGCTGTTTGCCTTTTTGAGACAGGCTAGCTTCAAACTCACTATAGCCAAGGATACTTTTGAACTTCCATGCCTCCTGACGCCACCTGCAAAGTACTGGTCACAGACGTGCACCACTCCACTCAGTTTGTGAAATGCTAGGTTGAGATCAACCCAGGGCTTTGTGCATGCTGGACAAGCACCCTACCAACTAAGCTACAGTCCCAGGCCCAAGTGATTTTTTTTTCACTGATAGAACCATGGTTTCTGTTGATTTATGCTACTGGTTTTGGTGTTATAATGTAGTCTAGGGAGGATGGGGAAAATCGGGGCATCAGATTCTCCTGGTGTCCTAGTTACTTTTCAAATGCTGGAATAAGACACTGTGATCAAGGCAACCTACAGAAAAAAGAGTGTATTGACTTTTGAAACCTAAAAGCTTTCCCTCCCACCCCTGCCAATGATGTGCCTCTTCCAATAAGGCCACACCTCCTAATCCTTCCCAACCAATTCCACCAACTGAGGACCAAGTATTCAAACATATGAGCCTGTGGGCCCATTCTCGGTCAAACCACCACTGCCAGTCTTGGAAAGACCCTCTAAGTTTCAAAAGGCTCCTTACTGGAAATCACCAAAGAGACAGCTGACTTGGGTGTTCTCTGCCATCTTTCCATCTCTGCCATTGTCAGAGGCCAGAAAAGGGCCAGAGGCAAGTTCTCTTGTCTGTGCATTGTGGTATTTTTATGATGGAGGAAGCTCTGTGACTCTTCAGAATTGTCCTAAGACTATCAGGAGCTGCCTCTGGAGGCTTTGTCAGTGACTTCCCATTCTAGGCCCTACCATAGGGACTCAGTGGTTAGCAGTGTGTCATAGAAAGCACACCAGCCTACCTGGGTCCACTACTATGATGCTTGCCCTTCTTATCTGGAAAATGGGCAGAAAATCTCATCTCTTAATGCTATTAAATAAGGGGATATCACCTGATATCTGTAGAGCAAGCCTTCAGTGAGTGTTCTCTTCCTTGTTCATGATAAAGTAAGCCCAGACTCCCTCAGTGGGATACCTCTTTTATTTCTGGGTGTGAAATAGCCACACAGTAGCTGTTGGGATGGTGAGACATGCTTCTTAAAGGAACTCATCCCATTTTTTGGCTGGATGCGGCTGAATCAGGAACAAAGGAAAATCTTAGTACTGGATGTATCTTCTATTTATTCCTCATAGAAGGCAAGGAAGAAGATCGTACTGTGTGGCCCAAACATACTTCATTTTTTAAAAATATATAATCTAGGGGTTGAGATGTCTGCTTCAGGACATCCTGACTACTTTGGTGGAGATCACTGAGTCTTTGCCAGACCTATGCCCATGTCTCTTTCCTGTTGGGCCCCCAGCCCTCTTGCATCAGTGAAAGGTGGATGTGACCTGAGGATCCTCTGCTATCTCCCCTCCCCATTTGCCTGGTGGGTAGCAAGTCTAGGATGCTGTTAGAAATTACATGCTCAAAGTCCAGTGCATCAGGAAGCCTGGGTCCCTCGGAAGCCCCAAGGAACAGCTCCAACTTCTGGGCTTAAGTTAAGTGGGAAGTGAGCTCTGTGGCTGAGATTCGAAGGAGTGCCAGTAACATGCTGGCTTTCTCTTCACTAATGAACCTGCTGAGACAAGGGATATGTCGAAAAACATCCCCCTCTTAGGACAATACTTGACACGCCTCTGAACACGATAGCCCATTTTATGTTTGGTCACCATGGAAGAAAAACTTTCACAGTTGCCTAAAAATTAACTCTACTGTTTATCTAAAATATTCTCTGTCTGTTGATCGTAAGACATATGGAATGTGGTTCTCTGTCAGCTCGTGGTCTGTTTGATTTTTTTTTTCTTTTACCCAACAGTTTTCCGCTGAAAGCTGGAGTTAGTGATTAACTATAAGAATTGTGCTTTAAATTAGATTAAACACTCCTGCTGCCAGGTGCTGGGTTGATCTGGGCACCTTAGTAAGAACAGGAGACACAACTGTATTATTTTTCTCAGTCTTAAGCTCAGAAATTAGAAAATTACTCAATTTTGCTTTAAATACTTGTCTCAATTGGTCTCTTATGTTATAGTGACCTAAACAAAGCACACTGAAAGAAACTTTATCTTCCCAGACTTGAGCTTCTGCAAGTCTAAAAAAGGAAAGGCTATCATGCTGTAGGGTTGAAAAGCAGTTGGGGGGCTGGAGAGATGGGTCAGCCATTAAAGGCTAGGCTCACAACCAAAAACATAAGAGAAACAACTGGGATGGGTGGGGTCTTCCAGCCTAATGCATGACATGATATATAAATAATACACACAGTACATATAAAGGCCTTTCCTCGGTGGCTTCATTCATTGAAATTCACCTTGGAATTATGAACTTGGATTATCATCTTTGGCTGTTACCCTGAATACACACTAAGCAATGCTGGCGACTCTATTGTCACATTGACTGTTGCCTGTTGGTTGGTGCCTTCTGGTCACTCTTGGACGATCAACACGGCCTTTGTCTTCTTCAAACACCTTCTTTTAGGAGGAAGAATAGGAAATACCTAGGGAAGATAGTATTGTCAAAAGTTAGAACAGCTTTTAAAACAGCTGGTGTTGCTTTACTTAGAGCCAAGACTGGCTGATTCCACAGGTGGAGGTGAGCAGAACTCAGAGCTCTGTCTGCATGCTGATCTCACTGGGCATGCTGCCAGCTCAGCATCCATGGCTAGGAGAAACGGAGAGAGGAAGTAGGTAAGGAGAAAAAGATGTCCAGGGTTTGAAATAACTTTGGCTAAAAATGATGTGACCAGGCATTAAAACAACAACAGAAACGCCATCTGTTTACCCAGCAGAATTGTGCCAATAGACTGATGCTTTCAAGGTAGAGTCAGTTGACATTCCAGTGACTTAAGGGACTTCATGGAAACTTCTCCTTCAAATAATCTCTTTATCCAGCGTGTCTTGGCAAAGGAAATCTCATTTAACCTCTCTGGATGTGAGTAATGTTTATCTTCTTTCACTAGGGTGTTTGACCTGCACTATGTACCATACCCCTCGCTTCCAAAGAAATCCCACATGGGGCTCTGTCATCAAAACCTCATAGTCTAGTTAACTAATCTTAAATAAGTGAGAAATCTGTGCTGTAGATAGGGAAAAGAGCCCAGAGGGAAAAGTACAGGCAAGGAAAATAATTACTAGGGCCAGTGGGATGGGGTGAGCAGGGCATCCACTTAGATTTGAGGTAAGCAGGCCTCACAGAGAATAAGACTCAGGAGGAGGTTGCCCTTGCCAACCAAAGGGGAAAAGGGGAGGAGACAGGCAAATGAGCAGGGAGGAGCTACAGCTGGAGAGATAGAGAGTAGAAAGGGTGGTTGACTGTGATGGGGTGGGGGTGGGGTCAGGTCCCACTGCACTTCCTGTTCTGCTAAGGACTTCTCTAAAAATATTAGTTCTGTGTGAGTTTCATACAATGCATTTTGATCATACTCCCAGATTAACTCCTCCCAGATCCTCCATGACCTTCCTACCACTCCAACTTTTCATCATTTTAAAGTAAATATTTTAATTAATTCTTGGAGAATTTCATATAATATATTCTGATCAGACCTACCCTCAACTCCTTCCCATCTAGATCCATCCCCTCAGACGTCATACTTTTTAAAATCCACTAGCCTGTCTACTTCCACTGCTGCTGCCCGTGTCATTCATAGGGTCATGTATACATTGTCAATCATGTGGTCTAGGGCCAGTCACTGGAGCATGATCAACCTACCAGAGACACACTTAAAGAACACTTAGCTTCCCTCCCTCAGAAGCCATCAACTCTCCATAGCACCTCAGGGGTGGAGGTTCCAATCCCTTTCCCATGCCAGGCTAGAATGTTGACTGCCCTTGGGCAGGTACTGTGTGGGCAGCCCCAGCTACCATAAGTACATGAGTTCAGCTTCCTGTTGTGTTTAAAGACATGGTTTTACTCTGGTTCTCCCTGACCTCTGACTCTTAGTCTTTCTGCCCCCTCTTCTACTATAGTCCCTGAGACTTTGGGAAGGGGGCACATAGATGTCCCATTTGTGACTGAGCACTTCACTGACCCTCCCTGGATTTGTCCAGTTATGAATGTAAACATTAACCACCATTCACCGCACAAAAGAACCTTCCTGGTATGAGAGTGGCACGATGCTCCGGGTAGAGTAAAATCATAGTAGTAGGTTTACCCTGGAGTTGTGTGCTTCCCACCACTGGATCTTGGCCAGATTTACAGTATTAGGCATGAGGTCACTCCTGCGGTGCTACGGGCCTCTTACTTCAGGTCTAAAGGTTCTCATTTACCTCAAAGTCAATAGGAAACTTTAAGGTAATTAGGGGACAACCGGTTTCCACTCTTGATTTACAATGTCAGTCGCTGTAGAATCTCGGAGACCAGTTAGGGGTCAATTGAAAATGTCTGGTGACTTGGATAGCTTCGCCAGTGAAGGCAGTGGAGTTGTTCAGAAGAGGGTGATTTCAGTCACAGTTACAGGGTAATTAAGGGCTCACCTTAGAGACAGAGGCTTGGGTCTGAATTTCTCCTTTACCCCTCAATGGCCAGCCTGTTGCCCACCAGTTCACCTTCTCTGAGCCTTGGTCCCTTCATCTGCAAAAAGAACTGATAGGTTAACTTGGTGTGTGATATAACTGGTACAGTGCCATCATGGTCCCTTAACAGTGTCTAGTGGCTTAAATTAAGTCTTCAGTAAATACTGTTTTTCTGCTGTTGAAAGGCAGGAAAGGGTATTCTCTCAATGAAGCTGTTACTTACATCTTTCGTCAGATCTGTTAGTGTTCTGTGGCTGTGATAAAATCCCCGAGAAAAGCAAGTTATAAGGAGGAGATACAAGGTTTAGAGATGGTTCATTCAATAAAGTATTAACTCTGCAGGCATTAAGGCCTGGGTTTCTTTCCAAGCACTCACATAAAAACTCTGGATCTGGTGACACACTCTCGTAATCCCCATGTTGGGAGAGCAGGAAACCAATGGGTCCCTGGAGCTCCCTTGGCTAGCCAGCATGGATTGGAAAGTTCCAGGTGAAAGAGACAGACCCTGACCAAGACACCTTGAGATGACCTCAGGATAGGTTCACCTCTGACCTCCACTTATGTGTGCTTTCACCAAGCCCTCATTGTATACGCTTTTGGGGCAAGAGACCACCACATGTATTTTTCAGTTGCCTAATAAAACATGCAAAAACTGGGAAACAGGCTCCTAAATTCTAGTGAGCATTGTTGGCAAAGCAAGCCCAGGGATGCATCAGAATCTTTCATGGGCTTGGTACACATCAGTACACTTACTGTCCACTTTTCTAGTTCACTAGTAGGAACAGCCTAAAGCTCAGGTTACAAGGGCATTTCTACAGTGTGTACTACATTTTTACACCCCCCTCAGAAAGTTCTGTGAGCTTTGGAGCCTGGAATAGGGACCCACACAATGTTAAGAAGTAAGCACACTTGTGCCATAGAGGGTTTCAGCCATGACTGGAAATGCAACAGAGCTTTGTGGAACCTTTGGCACTTATCCCATAGCCTTTGCCTAGAAGAAGCGAGGCAGCAAGACAGACAGACATGATGGATGGTCCCAAGACTTAACTCCTGACATCGACCAGAGCTTTTGTACTGGGTAGTTTTCCCATTTCACAACCTAGAATCTACTGGTTACAGACTTAATCTAGATAAAGTTGGCCTATGGACATGTCTGGTGATTGTTAATTGACCCAGCCCACTGTGGGTGGTACCATTCCCTAGGCCGGGCCCTGAACTGTATCATGCTGAGCTATATTTCAGTATAAGCAGCAGAGAGCAAGCAGACAACATGAGTGCATTCATTTCTCTGTGCTTTTGACTGAGAATCCAATGTAACTAGCTGTTTACATTTCTGCCCTGGCTTCCCCTCAACAGCAGGTTATAGAGTGGAATTGTTTTTGCTCAGGGTATTTTGTTGTGCTAACATCAATGAAGTCAGAACAACTTTGAAGGTAGTACTGTTTCATGTAGAATTTTTTCTTACAGGTTGAAGCCATTCTACCAACATAGGTGGGGCTATTTCTTTACTGTCATAGAAGTTTGACAGGTCTGTTAATACAAAGCCAGAGAAAAATAATCACTTCTGTTCTTTTCAAATGAGAAGGTTACCCATATTTAATTGAGTCAAATTAGCATTAAAAGAGGGTGATAATTGGGATCTTTGGGAGGAAAGCAAGCAACCAATTAGCACTCTGTTGTGAATCCACTGGAAATATTGTCTCAGCCCTGCTAGTAAGAGGTTTAAAGTCCCCATTTACACAAAGAACCAGCAGCACTGGTATAAAAAAAAAAAAAAGCTTAGTGCTTCTGAGATACCCACCTGTGTGCTTGCCCTTCTGTAAAGTGAGATGTTTGGACTGAGTGATATGTTGTAGGTTCTCACTGGGTTTCTGGGACCGGGTGTTTGCAGTTAAATGAATGAACCCTAGAGGGCACTATTGCACGTTTTGCTGAGCTGGGCTACAAGGATCTAAGATGAATTCAAATCAAATTCACTCCTTAACTCCTTAAGATTAGTAAAATTTCATGAGTTTGTGGTGGGAACATTAAAAGACTCACAAGTAGATAGATCCACAAGTAGGAAAAAAAATCAAAATTACCACTCAGAGGTTAACTAGCAATCTCATGCTCGAGAGTCAGTCACCTTATTTGTTTATTACTCTCTCATACATTACATGCCGACTGCAGTTTCCCCTCCTTGCACTCTTCCCAGTCCACACCACCACACTTCCCCTCCACCTCAGATCCACTCCCCTCCGGTTCCATCAGAAAAGAGCAGGCCTCCCGAGGATGTCATCCCAGCACAGCATAACAAGGTACAATAAGGTACAACCCCTCATCAGGACAGGGACCTGGCAACCCAGTAGGAGGAAGCGGGTCCCGAGAGCAGGTTCAAGATTTAGAGACGGCCCCTACTCACATTGCTCATGGGTCCCATGAGAACACCAGGCTATGCGACACAACATACATGCAAAGGGCCTAGCTCGAACCCATACAGGCTTTACGGTTCACTTCAGTCTCTCTGAGCTCCTACGAGCCCAGCTTAGTTGACTCTGTGGGCCGGCCACACATTATTTATATAAGTAAGTAGTCGTCAAAATTAAACAGAAAGTTGACTCAGACTCTGTGGTTAAATATTTGCATTCCTAAGGCTTTTCTCTTACAGACAATACTGAAACCCGTCCTTAGATAATACGGACTCCTGTCATTCATAGATACAGAATTGGTATTATTTCAAAACGGATGAATTAGTAAGTCTCCTGATATTGCCTGCTAAAGGCTTTATGACTCAAAGTGTGGACAATGCTTCTCCAAGTAAAGACCGCCAGCGTCACTAGGGGCTATCGCCCACCTCTGACTGTTGATTAAAAACGTCACGCAAAAATTCCAGGGACTTGTGTACACAGTGCATGTGAGAAGCCCACCCCGAAAGCACCTGTGCTGCCTGTGATTGTCCCAGGTACTTCACGCCACCTGCTTCCTCATGTAAATTATTTTCTATGCAGGTGGCTGCTATAAAAATCAGTTTAGTTGAGATCTACCTCATGTATCATGCAGTTTTCTGTCTAAAGTATACACACATGCATATAATATGTATGTATACATATACATAATACTGTAACAGTCCCCCCAATAATCTCATATTCATTACCAGTCATTCTATCTCCCCTTTAGCTCTTCAGCCTAGAAAAGTGCTAGTCTAGCTTTTGTCTTTATAAATTGGTGCATTCCAGACTTTTCACATAAATGATATCAGCCAACAAATGTTCTCATGGAACTGGCCTCCTCTGCTTAGTTTTATATTTTCAAGGGTACTTCACTGCGTAGCTTTACCTCTTACAACCAAATACCACGGTCCTTGCCGTGCAAGCTGGTGACCTGAGTTTGAACCCCCAAACTCATGTGAAGATGGCTCCTGAGAGAACTGGCTCCTAAGGGTTTTCCTCTAAACTTCTCATGTGATATATATATATAACACATATATATATGTATATATATAAATTTATATATATATATATATATATAAATATATATATTTATATATATATATATATAAATTTGCACACACATGCACACAAATTAATAATAATATAATCATGGTAATAATAAAATTAATAAAAGTGTTCACAGGAATGGATACCTAGGAGACTCAAGGGAAGAGTCCTACCTTCTTATCTCCTGCAGCCTCTATAGACTGCACATGCCCCTCGGCTCAGGGCTCCTTTTTCAACTGCGAAACCAGCAATGATTGGCTGAGTTCCTCTCAAGTCAAATTTCTCTTGACATCATCACCTACCCCATTCTGCCATACTCACGGGATCCTTGGTAATTAACTGGGTCCACCTTGATAATCTACCTATTATAAATTCACCAAATTAACCATGAGACTTCTACAGGCTCCTTTAATTTCCCTTTGCCATGTCTTAGTTATGTTTCTATTGCGAAACACTGTCCAAAGGGGCTTGAGAATTGACTCAGTGGTTAAGAGTACCTATTACTCTTGCAGAGGACCTGGGTTCAGTCCCAGTATCCATATAACAGCTCAGAACCATCTATAGCACTAGTCCCAGGGATCTCATGACCTCTTCTGGTCTCCCTGGGCATCAGGCATGCTCGTGGTACACATACATATATGCAGGCAAAACCTACACATAAATCAACTAAAACTGTGTTTTTAAGAATAGAAAAACATGGACCAAAGGCAACATGGGGAGAAAGGGCTTATTTCAGCTTATAGTTTTTAGTCCATCATTGAGAAAAGCCAGGGAAGGAACGTGGAGGCAGGAACTGAAGCAGAGACCATGGAGAAACATTGCTTACTGGCTTGCCCAGTTTGCTTCCTTCTACTCCCCAGGATCACCTACCCATGGATAGCAGTGACTCCAAGTGGGCTAGACCCTTCCATACCAAGCGTTAACCAAGAAAATGCCCCGCAGGCTTGCCTGCAGACCAACCTCATGGGGACATTTTCTCACTTGAGATTCCCTAGGCTCTGATGACTGCAGCTACGTCAAGTTGACAAAATGCTGACCAGCACACGTAGCATGTTCCCAGACTCCAGGATTAGGATGGAGACGTAATGGGGGCTTTCCTCAGTCTGGGATCTTTCTGTCTTATTTTTAATTGACAGGTAAAAACCATATATATGCATGCTGTACTACATTCTGCTTTGACATATCTGTACATCGTGGAGCAACTAAATCAAATTGTTCACATACTTATTGTCTCATTCTGGTTTTATGGTTTGCACTGGAAAATTGCTAAGAATAGCTTTTAAGTATATAACCTAATAGAGTATGCTACTGTATACTATGCAATATTATATAGAGGTATAATGTACGCTGTATACTATATAACATAGGCTCTTATGTACTACGATCACATGGATGGACAGTCTGATGCACTTTGATGATCAACTTTGAGTTCTTCTTGTGTGCAGTAGAAGATAGAGGGCCCACCTTCCTTCTTTTGAATGCGGCTGTCCATTTATCCTGACTTCACTGATTGAGAGATTTATTCACTGTGGGGGCTCATTTTG
The DNA here is from genome assembly GCF_004785775.1 of Grammomys surdaster. Classification (NCBI taxonomy): domain Eukaryota; kingdom Metazoa; phylum Chordata; class Mammalia; order Rodentia; family Muridae; genus Grammomys; species Grammomys surdaster. The sequence continues at coordinate 4,529,593 of NW_021604686.1, read as the reverse complement.
CCTTAAAGCATAGCGTAAAAATGTGCCAGTATCAATAATTAAATGATGTGGTCACTCTAAGTGGCCGGGTGGGATTTCACTTTGGGGACACACTATGCGTTATTCAAGCCCTCTCCTGTGTCTGAATGTCAAATCTGATATCTCAAAGTTGAAACTGCCTTTATGTGATCATACACTTTTAAATGCTGTATTACTGGTATGGCCCCTTTTCCGTGATATATGCTTTTAGTTTTGCATGGAAATCATTCACCCCTTTCAACGATCCTGGTTTTAGCTCTTATCCCTGTTAATCCAGGTCGCGGCTATAATCTGCCGAGTCCTCTCCTGGCTTCCTTTCTTCCTGCCTTCTGAGCCCTCTCTGTACAACAGAGTAGTCTTTGCAAAATGCAAATTTTATCCTAGTAACTGCTGCCCCTGCCCTTTCATCAGATGCTTACTGGAAGAAGGACAAAACTCTTTCATGGTGTGTCTCTTTTGTCTTCGGCCCAAGCTGATGCTGGCCTCATTCTTACTTGCTTTCTATTCATCCACACCTGCTCCCTCTCCAGTTGTCACAAAAGCCGTCACTGCTCCCAAGGCTAGACAATCCCCCTAATGGAGACGAGCCTCTTAGACCACCACATGTCTTTCCTTTGCAGCCCCATAGCATGGCAGTATCAGGCATATTTCTTGGATTTCATTAGCATTGTCTCCTGAGCCAGTTAGCTCCACAGAAACTGGAACTGCGTCTGGCTTTGCTGATCACCGTATTCTCAAGCCCCATAGAAAGAACTGACTTCTTAAGACAATGAACAAGTGAAGCATGTATCTTACTCTGTATTAGACTTTTAATTCTGTTTATGGTATATTTGATGGGTGGGATTTTTAAAACTATACATAAATGAGTATTTTTTAAATGAATTTCTGACCTTGTTAGAGCCGTGTGTACATCTCAAGAGTATAGAAATACTTGCCCATCTTCTTAAGCAGTTTTCAGACTTGTTTTGTTTGTCTGAGCTCTTTAATCCATCAGAAATTTGTTTTGGCATATGGTGGGAATTGGATAAGTGAGTCCATTTGCTTCCCAATGGTTAGCCACGCCCTCAACCTTTTCAGTCCTTCCCTTGCTGGTTTGAATTGGCTTGGTGATCACGGACCAATGTTCAGACATGTTTAGTTGGGGAAAGGGCTTGTCTCTTCCTTTACTGTTGAGTTTTATTTATTGTAGATTGGCACTATGCTATACTATCTGACAGGCTCATCTTAAAAGAAAATAAGTTTTTGTAAAATAATATCATGCTCTGAAATTTGAAATAAGGCTGATTAGACAAAACTATCACTTAGTAGTGATGTATAATAATATATATGAACAGAAAATTCCAGTAGAGGGTATCCGGGTGAGCATCTACTTGTGTTATAACTGGCTGATGGGACCTGCTCTTTGCATTCCTGGTTTCATAAATAAAAGCTGGGAAGCAGGTACTTGTATCTCTGCAAAGTTCCCTGAAGATTCTAATCCAGAGAACATGTTTTCTGTTTTGGGGGTTTTTTAAATGATTTTATTTATTTTATGTCTATGAGTGCTGTATCTGCATGGACACCTTCATGCCAGAAGAGGGTAACAGACCCTATTATAAATGGTTGTGAGCCACCATGTGGTTGCTAGGGATTGAACTCAGGACCTCTGGATAAGCAGACAGTACTCTTAACCACTGAACCATCTCTCCAGCCCCATAGAATGCATTTTGAGATTGTACTTTCAAGCAAATTCTTGAGATAACAAATGTGGCCAATTCATGAATGGCCTAGCTGCCTTTTCTCAGGTAATCCTTTGGTGTCTCCAGAGTTTGGATGAACTGCGCCACGTGAATATTGTCCTGCTGAGGTCTCTACTCTTGGCTCTGTGTCTCATCCCTGAACCCAGCTGAGGTGAGCCACACAGTCACCCTGCCTTCTGTAAGCTCACATAGCTGCCCTGCTGACTGGAGGAGCTCATACGGCCAGACCTCAGCCAAAAGCAGAGAGAGACACACATTGCTACAAATGCAACAGAACAGGGCTTTCCACGTCCCAACTCAGTGGCTAGTTAATGAGTCTTCAGTTCACACAAAAGGGGGAGTTAATTGCTAACACCTGCTTTTCCTCCTGCACTGCGCATGCATGGGGCCAGCTTCCCTGTCCGATGGCCCCACCCTTGCCATAGGTCTGTTCCATACAGTCTATATGCAGTGTGTGCCTCTGAAGAAGGCTGCACCTTCCATCTTCCTTCAAGGGACATTCTTTGCAAGAAGTAAAATAAGATCTTTAGAGGGGAAAATACACTGTGAATTTATTCTTAGATAGAAGTGCACAAAATATATATGGTGGTAGACTTATAGACCTCTGGTCCCTCCCTCCCTCCCCTTCTCTCCCCCCCTTTCTCTTACACACACACACACACACACACACACACACACACACTTCTCCTTGTTCCCTGGCAGTGTTCTGTATACTCTCCTGTCCCCTTTACCTTTCCTGCTTTCAAAGATGAACTGTTAGCCCTGTGCACTCATCTTAATGAGACAGGAGCATCCTGTGAGACGGCCCTATGCCTCCATTCCCTTCCTCAGCCCACCCTGAACAGGGCAGCCCCTGCCGAGTCTGAGCATGGGCACAAAGACATATCAGCCATCACAGAGGGCCACTCTGTCATTCTGTGAAAGCAAGGTGTATTCATTAACAGATAGCACAAAGGATAGTCAATGTTACACTGAGAGTGAGCAGAAGGTGACACAGGAGTAGGAGCCGGGGTCACCGACCTCAACTGGCCAGGAGCCTGATGCAGTGTAACTCCTGGGAAAGATGCCACTTAGACTTGTTGGAAGTGAGTGGGGCTTGTGTGTAGTTAACTCGTGTGACTGTAAACTGTTGCTGTTACCATCCCTCCGTTTTTATTTAACTTTGTCTAGCAATGTATTCATGCCTGAACACTCAGCGTGAAGGGAATATAGAAATGCTTGCCAATAGAAATATGAGGTGGTTTAAAATTCTGCTAATGGCCACACTGAAAAAAAAAATGAAATGAAAGTTATTTAATACCATCCTCTATTTAACCCAATGTTAACATTTACAACACACTGCAAGTTGGGTTCTCTGCACTTCAAGTACTCACGTCTCCGCGGGTGACTAAGCATCTATCTCATAAGAAAACATATATATGCAGTAATGCATCTACTCCTCTCTCTCTCTCTCTCTCTCTCTCTCTCTCTCTCTCTCTCTGTTCTCTGAAGCTCTTCAGTCCCTCTCCTTCCCATCAGTCCTTGACAGCTCCGTGTGTGTAACTTCAAATGGTTAATGCATAGATGAGCACTTAGAAGCGTGTCCATGTGAGTTGGTGGGCGCTCTGTGGCACGACTTGTCTTCATCCCTTTATAGTTAGTGTTTCTTATCACTACATAGGAAACAACATGGCGGGCGTGTTGTTGTTGTTGTTATTGTTGTTGTTCTAATTGCTGCAGAGCAGACTGTGATGTTGAACTCTCAGGAACCTAGAGGCTAAGGCAGAAAGATTGAAAACTCAAAGCCAGACTGAGCTGTAGAACAAAAACCCGTCTGGAAAAAAAAACAAATAACAAAAAAGCATTGCTGCAAGTGTTTCATTTTGTGGATGTCACCAGTTGTCCCGTTTGTCCCTCCCAGTGGGCATTTAAATGGCTGCCATCACTTAGTGCAGAGGTAGCTCAGGCAGTGAGGGTTGGAAAATGGCGTCCTAGAAGGCTCTAACATGGAAGAAAGCTTGGAACCAGGAGTGCGTGATAGTTCAGGAGTAGTTCCTTGTTGGTAAAGATGACTGGGGAGTAGAGTGGCTATGGACCAAAGACAGAGGCTGGAAGACCAGAAGAGACTGGATTACAGTTATCATTAATGGGTTTGTGTACCAATCCTAAGAGAGAGCCATTGAAGACGCAGGGGGGTATAAATGATGGAATTATGGAGCAAATGGGAGAAGACAGCCAACCTTCCATTCTGGTAAATTCCATTTTGTATATGTAGGAAGTAGGAAGGAAACAGAAAAAAAAATCCCAGAATGCCACAGTAGCAATTTGCTGCAGACAGGAACTACAAATAAATATTAAAATTGGTAAAACTCTAAGAAGAAATGGGATACTTGCCTGACCTCAAAACATCTCCTCTACGTATTTATTAATTATAGTGAAGCTTTTAACATATATCCAAATATCTTTTGAGACTTCCTTTCTAGGAAGTGGAGCTTAATTCCACTAGACTTAGGGACTCATTTGTAATGAGTAGAATTTGGAAAAGGAAAAGAAAAATAATTAGCAACTTTTACCCATGAGACACCTGGCCGAAAGCACGTCAGCCTAGTTGCTCAAGGTAAACGCTGTCAGCAGTGTATCATGTCGATAGTCACACCCCTGATGGATGTAGTCAGGTGGACGTGTCACTTCCGTGGTATTGTTTCCTCAAGCCTGTGATTCCGGTTGGGTTCTAAAACAGTAAATGGAGATTTTTTTGTGGGGAAGAAAATCAGAAGCACGTCCACAGCTAACGTTATATTATTGCGCAGTGTTAACACCTCAGTTTTCATAGCTATTTGGGATATTTATTTCCTCAGCTGTTTAGGAACCCGTCACTGAAGACAGCTAGTATTGTCTCCCTCCACAACTCTTCTTCTGTCCAGATTGAATTATGTCAGAAATTTTTTTTTTCAGGCCTAAAGAGGTTTTAAAAACTCAGAAGACCAGCATGGTGAGACTTGTGTCTTCCTGGCATTCTTGCTGGAGAAGAAAAGGGGGTGACTTTTCACACTGAGATGAGGGAGGGCCAGAAGGGAGCGGGACAGCAGGGCTCCAGAGCGGTGACTAAACAGAATCTCTGTATGACCCTGCAGTGGTGTAACTAAAGATGGGAGAGGTTGGGAAGACTCATGCCATCACTGGCCTCTTGAATCACGCAGGTGACGCTGCCATGCACCGTGATGTCTTTCTTCGAGACATGATGAGAAACAGGAGGAAGACTGGGTTTCAGGGATGCTGTTCTGTTTTAGACCTGTTGAATTTAGGACACACCAGGGAAATAGACATATACACTAGACAACTGTGGGCCAGAAGGTGAGGGGTAAGCCCTGGCTGTAACTAGTCAGGGGCAGCCATGGATGCATAAAGGACGCTTGAGGACCACCTTTGTGAAATAGTGAGCTGACCCAAGGAGAACAGATGTAGAAGCAAGATGGCTAGAACACAGGAGGTATCATGGAGACTAGAGGATTTTCAGAAAAATGGTGGCTGTGCCATTCTGGCATTCAGAAATGAGCTCTGAAGTGCAAGGTGGGTGTTAGGACCAGAACACCAGTCCTAACCGTTGTACACGTTGTATGGCACGGGGCAAGTTATTTAGCACAGTAAGTCTGCTGTTGGCATTAGATGGACCACAGCCTGAGTGTTGCAGTGATTACAGGTGCTCAGAGAATGTTAGATGATGAAAAAGATAAATACACAGGGCTCTCCGGGGAGCTACGGAAGAGAGTGATTCAAAGAGAACACACATGTCACCCCACTGTGACGGCTAATATCAGAAGGAGGGAAATGACAAGCACTGGCCAGGGATGAAGACAACCTTATCCTTTGCCCATTGCAGGTAGAAATGTCAATGGTGCAGCCACTGTGGAAAACAGTGTAGCTGATCCCCGACAAGTTAAACAGTGCGTGATGGCATCTGTGGTGGCATGTGCAGGTAGGATGCGCTGAAGAGGCAGCATCAGGAGGACCGTGAGTCACCAGTGGGTGCAGCAACTCTACTCTCAGATTTAGGTCCAGACAAACTGAAAGCAAGGATTCCGGCACATCCTCATAAGCCTGTGTTCTTTGTAGTGTTACCACTGTCAAAAGGGCAGGCAATGTAGTGGATCTATATACCTGAATATTCTCCGGCCTTTTAACAAGTGAACTGTTGATATATACCACAGCATAAGTAAATTCTGAAAGCAGTACACTATGTGACCTAAGTCAGACAGAAGGGGACAACGTGTGTCATTCCATTTCTGGGAATAGGCAGAGTCATAGGGATGGAAAGTAGATTGGGGGTCACCAAGGACAGTGGAGAGAGGGAGTAGGGAGTTATGAATTAGCATACGGAATTCCTGTTGAGGATGATGAGAAGGTTCTGGAAACAGATAGTCATGGGGGCTGTGCAGCATTGCCAGTGTTTCCAGCGCTGCTCAGTTGCATAATGAATGGTAGTCAGATCTTGAGTTGGGTATCTCTCACCGTCAATTCCCATAAAAGGGCATCATGGTTAGCACTGTCAAGAAGTCACAGAATGGCTAGAGCATGACCTCTTGTACTTTGAGACAGTGGGGCCTCTGGTGACATTTCCAGGGTTTTTATGATAGGGAGAGAACTGCCAGAAATCCTCTTACAGAATTGGGGAAACAACCTCAGCTAGGAAAGCTGCTTGCCTTGGAGGACCTAACTTGGAAGCCCCAGAACACACATCTAAAGTTGAGCATGACGTAAGCTTACAATCTCATCGGTAATGGGAAGGGAGGCAGAGGTAGGCAGATACCTGAAAGCTTGAGGACCACTCAGCCTGGCCTGCTGGGCAGAGTTCCAGGCCAACAAGAGACTATTTGTACACATAAAGGTTTACTGTGACATGGCCACGCCCATGTGTGTCATGTGCGTATCGCCTGAGACTGTCGTCCATTATGATGGTAGTTAGGTAGCTGCCGCCGACACGACCATATGGGCTGCAAAACTGAAAATATTTACTACCAGACCCTCTGAAGGGAATTTTCCAACCCCTGGCTAGGAAACATCCCTGGTCTTTTAAGGAGTTGGGCTTTCTAAAATAATGCCTGCATTTCTGGCAGACTACTGAGTCAGTAATACTGCCTCTTGCAAGCAGGAAGCAGAAGCAACCCAGTGTCCAGACACATGAAAATGAATAGGAAGGAAGAGGAAGCAAAGGCAAAAAGTGAAATAAATTCTACTCATGTCTTTCTTTCTCCTTGCTGCACTCCTTGGTCACCGTGGGCAAGCCTACGGCTCAAAGAAGGGTTGTTGCGAATGTTAGGGTGGAACTAAGGGAACCCAGGTGTCCTTGCCAGCAGAACGTATGGGAAACGGAGTGGTTTATAAGACCTGACTCTCAGGCTCAGAATGGCCACCCAAGTGTAGTTTGTGGATATGGGGACCACAGCATCCTCCTGTCTCTTGATTCTCTGGAAAGAACAATTCTAAGTGCTTCCCACCCAGGCCCTCCCAGAAGTCTTACTGGTAAGATGTCGCTGCATGGTCAGTGGTCATTGAGAGGCTGCAAACTGTAGTTAGGCTCATCGCTTCCTCTTCTGTGCAGGATGATGCCCAGAACCCAGAGCTTTCAAGGGTTTGTTATTTTACTTTCTGGGGCTGAGTTCTGAACTTATGTCAGACCAAAAAGTCAAAGCCTGGCGCTTCCGTGACACAAACTGTGCCAAGTCATGTGCCTATGTGACCTCTGAAGTATCTTCCTGACCATTGAGTGACATTTCTCCATTTCACAGGAGGGACCATCAGGGCTCAAGGGTGTTAATTATAGAAATGAGCTTTGAACCAATACATGCCTGATTCCAGGAGTGGGGCTGTTTCTACTGGGCCAGATGCCACCCAATTCTCTCTGGCCTCCAGTAACCGTCAGAAAGCTTTTGTGTGCCTTCACAGGCAGAATCCAATTCTTGGTGGATTGCAAACCACTTTGGACATTGATTCATCATTACAAAACAAATCTGATGCTTGGAGTTCTGCAGGCTTCTACAGGTCTGTGCAAGCCTCTCTGTTCCCCGTGTCTCCCAGTTCCACTCTGATGGTCACTCTGAGTCTACTAAGAGTCGCCCTATGCCTTCTTGAGAACATTACCACCCAGAGTTCCCTTGAAGAACGTATTTTTACACCCTCTACGATAATTCCTCACTGTACTGGTTTAAATACAATGACCCAGGAACACAGCAAGAGGGAGATACAGTGGCTTCCCGTTCACATCCGTTCCTGGTCATATGACAAGCAGGTGGCAGGCTGGTGACTGCTTTCCATGCTGCCTTCGATGGTGTCGTCTTTGCCTAGATTTCTGTAACTATCAAATCGATGTAAAGAGGGATGCAGAAGCCATCCACCCACCTCTTAACTTGAGACCAGTGGGAAAAAATAAATTATATTCCAGGGCTGGCAACTTGTATAGGTCACACAGCCTTTCAGACCCAAACCCAGAGGTAAGAAGGCCCAGGGTCTTCTGGCTCTCCAGTCTGCCTGCCGGCAGCTCCTGCTGCAGCCAGCTGCCTCCTGCCTGCCTCAGTGGAGGAGGCAGAGCCATCCCTCTGCATTCAGAGTCCTTACCTTGGAGCCCTTTTTATGAATGAGGCCAGATGCACACTCCACATTGATCATCTCTGTCCCTCCCCTTTTCTGCTTTCTGTTAAAGGCAGCCCCCCAGCTCCCAGCTGGCTCCTGTCCCCTCCCCCAGCCAGGAGAAGTTATTACATGAAGAGATCAGCTTACCAGTTTTCTTCAGAGCAGAAGCTGAGCTCAGAGCACGGGGTAGTACAGTGGGGGAAAGAGCCAGGGAACCAACGCGGTGCCTACGGAACTCCAGGCTGGAATCCCTGAGACACAAGTGCATCTGCTAGCGTTAGCACTTGGCAGACGGATTCTCCTCCAGGGTAGCTTTGACTCTGGGTAATAATGTTTGTCAGCTACCTGTTATTAACATTGTTCCACACTGAGACAGCAGTGTTAGCAAGACCTGGGGGAGAGGTAAGCCAAATAAAATATCTTGTCAGAAGTTATATTTTTGTCAGCATTAAATTTTTCCTTCTATCTACGAAGAGGGATCGGGGAATAGGTTTTTGTGGTGTGTAAAGAATAATGCTGTTTATGACTTTCTTTTAGACTTTTCTTACAGGGAAACTTCTATTCCTCTTGAAGGAGCTTGTATTTGCTAAAAATCTTGTGCTGAGCCTGTCCATGCAGTTGCCATCCTGGGGACCTGCCATGGCCTGGGTGACAGATGTCAAAGGCACGCATACTTCTGCTGTTTGTAGGGGTCTGTGGGAATGCATGTCAGATTCCAGTAGGGTCTGGTGCTGATGCAGGAAGGATATTGCCTTTGAGGCATTTCTCCTCTTGTGCTCAGAGGCAATCTGCACGCATGAGAGATTACCTTTCTCTCCTACCTTCATGCTGTACTTTTCTCCTCCTTTGCTTTGATGTGCATGGGTAAACCTGTGTTTCACTTTCTATCATGGGAGTGGAGGGGGAAAGTGGTAAGGGGGCTCCGAGTATGCCCAGATCTGCAAGGATTAAAAAAAAATGAGGCATGTTTTAGAGTCTGTGAGGACAACTTATTGATCTGGCTCATGTGTTTGCTGGGTATGTTTCTGGACATTGCTGATACTTCTAGAAGACAGTTTTGATACAGGCAGAGTTTGGAAGTGTTGATCACTGAGCAGGGAGAAAGGAGCATTTAGTGTCTCCACCCTGTCCTGCAAATGAGCTGGTGCCAACTTTGAATCTTCCTCCACTCTTTCACTAGTAACTCTGATGGAAATTCTCAGAGACAAGAATAATCCAAATGCAGCCTTTCTCCTGGACCCAGCTTCTTCCTTGAAAAGCCTAATGACTTTTAAGTCTATATATCTTTTAAAAGGGTCACAGCTTTCTTTCCCAGCTTTGCCTTTTGTTTGCCTTGTCAGGGGCCAAGAGAGCCCAGAAAGCTAATGTAATTGCTTTTTTTTCCCTAAGCATGCTTCTGTGCTTACGGGCGTGCCCCCCAACCCACGCCAGTGCTGCAAGGCTGAGGTGGTCATCTGTCCTAGGCTTTCTCGCCTGTTACTTACTCAAGCCCTCTGTGCTATGGATAGTCTCTGGGGGAACAGCGCTCTTGAGAGGGAAGTGGAGATGCCTAGTAGATTTAGAAATGCTGAAAGGCGAAAGAAAGCACACCACTGGCCTCTTCTTGAAGTTGAAGTTTGCAACTTCCCTGTTGATTTTTTTTTTTTAACTATGTGGAGTAAATGACAAATGAGCCCACTTCACTCAGCCCCGGAGCACTTAAGCAGGCGTGAGGCAAGCTCATATGGAAAATATTTCTATCACCGCTGCCGACACATCTGGTCAGGGGAGACCTCCGTACTGAGCAAATCGCAGCACTGTAGCAGCCCCTCCGCTGTGGGCCAATTACTCTTATTAACAGCGAGGCAGAAGGTAGCTTCAGTTACCTGCCCACAACTGACTCCCGGGAAGGGCCACTCTGGAATGCTTGTCCTGGAGCCTCCTCTCACACAGGGAAAGAAAGGGCTCTGCTTCACTTCACAGCAAAGCAGAGAGGAAGGGGAAAGGCGGAGCACACAGGCATGCCCTTACCTTGATGGTGTAGAGATAGCACTGGGCACTCAGGAGAGTGGGGCCAGACTGGCTTTGGAGTTCAAGTATGTATGCTTAATACAACCAGTCAGAAAACCCAAATGGGGGTAGTCAGACGTCTGCCCTGCCACCCTGGCACTACGCTGCTGTGCTGTATAAAGATCTCCCCGTGCCTTCTTTGCTTTATCTCTCCAGCATGCATGCATGTGTGCGTACATGTAAGTCTGCGGATGTTTTTCTGCACTTGCCTCTGTTAGTGCCTTCACTACCAGGAGATGCTATAACTAAGTTTGCTTTCACTTGTTGGAAGCGAAATGATGAGAAAGGAACATGACTGAGTCCCCCCACTCCTTAAAAGAGAATGTTGCTTATAAAGAGCTTTGAAGAATGTGGCATTTTACAGGGGCCTCTTTTTTATTGCCATGTTACTTACAAAAAGCATTCCCATAAACATGCGGTGGCATTCCCCAAGTCACCACAATTTTCTTTCCTCCTGCCTGCCAGTGGGTTTTCTTGCAGGTTCTAATTATCTTCATCTTTGGATGTTCCTTAAAGCATACAGGAGGAAAGGGGAGCAGGCGTTGTCCACCCAGGCTGCTGAGCTGGCTATATTCTCAGCCTGGGACAGGGAGCCAAGCAGCAGAGCCGGGACCAGTTTACAGAGCCAGTTGTTGTCTTGGGTGTGAAGTCTTTGCAGATAATTGGGGACTTGGGTCAGGGATGTACTTGTTGTTCAGGACAGAGCAATCTGGTATTAGGTCAGTGCATTAACTGGGGGGGGGAAAGCTGTTGTTACCTTTGTTTCCTGGTTGCCATGGCATTGAACTTAGAGCCTTGGGGTCACTAGAATGCCTTTAACCTTGACTAGATCAGAATACAAGCCATGTACACTTGTAGACAGTGGTGCATCCTCTGAAGGACTGTAGAATACTTGTTGAAGTCAGGCTGGACTTTCAGTGCATTTTTTTAAAAGTGTTTTTATTTGTAACTCTGTGGGAGTTGGGTAGGCATCTGCACATGAATGTGGTGCTCACAGCAGCCAGGAAAGGGCGTCAAAGCTCCTGAAGTAGGCATTACAGATGGTTGTGACTCACCTGAAATGTTACAAGGACCTAAACTCAGATCTTCTGTAGGCCAAAACATCCTCTTAACTGCTGAACCATCTCTCCAGCCCTGATGCAGTTTTTAAAACATGCTTTGTTGCCATCTAGTCCCTAATTTCCAATATTGAAGATGGAACCAGGGTCCTTGTTCCTATGAGGGACAAACTCCCCCACTCCACCCTCTTCTCAGCTGTCCTGGTACCTTTGTAAGTGTGGAAAGCCTGCCAGGATGCAGTCAGTGTCTTTGTGGAGACAGAGGCGTGGGGGACTGCCTTTTCTGTCCAAGGAGACCAATGAGATCCTGTTATATGCAGGGAGGAAGTAAGGGTAACCTGAAACCGGACTCTGTATACTGTGTTGAGAAGTGTCAAAGGATGCTATTTTAACTTTGGTAAGGCAACTCGGCAAAACCTATCCAACTTAAAAAGAAATATCTGCTAATGGTGGCAGACTTCCCTTTGGTGGTGATGAAAATGTTTTGGAATTGGGTGGTGGTAGGGTGGTCATACCATTCTCTCTCTCTCTCTCTCTCTCTCTCTCTCCTTCCTTCTCTCCTTTTTTCCTTCCTTCCTTCCTTCCTTCCTTCCTTCCTTCCTTCCTTCCTTCCTTTCTATTTTGTGCTGGAGAGTAAACCTAGAACATCATATATGGTAGGTATGTAGTCTACATTTCCACCCTCAAATTACATGCTTTAAAGTATGTGTCTGTGTGTGTATGTGTGTGTGTGTGCATGCGTGTGTATGTATAGGTAGGCATGTATAGGTAGGTATATAGGCATGTGTGTGTGTATGTGTGTGTTCCTACCTGTTGGCCTACTGCAATTTCAAAGACCTTCTAGAATGCTTTTGAGTCAGAGCAATGGAAGCCAACAGTCTCAACTCCTTCCAGACTTAACTCATTCATTCCAGTGATGAAGTGTTTCTAGAAGTATTTCACCACTGGGCGTGTGGCCTATTGGATACGTATGATGGATAACATTATTCGGTTATAAGTTCCTATCCACGTCTTTATCAGGAAAGGTTGTTGAACTTTATCAGATTTGTTCACCTTCATTAAAATACCCACTCGCCTTTTTCCTCTGCTACGCTGTGATTCTATGTGATCAGTAGGTATCCGTGTTTTTAAAATTGCCCATCTACTGATTCACTTGTTAGATTTGTAGCCATTGCCTTTGCTACTTGATATGTTTTATATGAATATTGCATTATCCTCTTTCATAAATCAGTGCCATGGGGTCCTGCCAACCGTTAATTGTGCTAGCCCAAAGTTTTATAAATTCAAAAATCTCATCTTCTCAAATGCTTTGAAACGATTCAAACACCAGAGGAATTACCGCTTTGCTTAAAGGATTTCAAAGGTGAATCATAAAACCACCGAACTGTTTGGTAAAAGAATGGTCTTTCAAGTATTTAAGTGTTTAAAACATGACTCTTGTCCCCATAGAAGGTGTAGGTAGTACTTAATATGTATAGGAGAAAAGGTACACTGTGGAAACAGATTGTAAAGCAGGATAATTAACAGGCTGGCAGCTGTGGACATTGTCTGGCTAACAATACCAGGCATCCCATCATCCCTAGCCTTGTGTACCACTCCTGGGGGCTCCAGCCACCCTGCTTTCTCTTCCTTAGAGAAAACATCACCCAGAATTTTATGCTATCCCACCATTGCCTTTAAAAACAAAAATGGCAGTTAGTAGAGGGTGGGTGACATGCACCTGTAATCCGAGCACTGGAGAGGCAGAAGCATACAGATCTCTTTAAATTCAAGGCCGGTCTGATCTACATAGCAAGTTCCAGGACAGCCAGTACTACATAATGAGACCCTGTCTTAATAGAATTTTTTGGTAGTAGTACTAGTAGTAGTAACTACACACACACACACACACACACACACACACACATATATATATATATATATATATACACACACACATATATATAAAGGTGATATCATTTAATATTGTTTTGTTTTAAATTGTATTAGCATGATCTTTTGACATTGTATTCAGCTTCCTTTCTCATTTAACATGAATGGTACACGGAGCCGTGGTTCCTTCATTTTTATGCAACACAGCATGAGTGTGTAGAACTTAAATATAGCATCATTCTTATGCTAAATACTTGTCTTTAAAAAGTAGGGTTTGGATGAGGGACTTGTGGAGGGATAACCGGGAAGTGGAATATCATTTGAGATGTAAACAAGTGGAATGATCAATAAAAAAGAAAAAGCAAAGCCTGCGTGGATGTATGTGCACTGCCTGTGTGCCTGGTACCCTCAAAGGACAGGAGAAGGCATCATATCCCCTGGAACTGGAATTACAGACGACTGTGAACCACCATGTGGGTGCTGGGAATCAAATCCAGGTCCTGAGTAAAAGTACCAAGGGCTTTTAACTGCTGAGCCAACTCTCCAAATATTTGGGTTTTCTTGTTTATTTTCCTGCTATAAACATTCTGCTATGAATGTTCTGGAACATGTGTCCTCATAAGCATCAGTAAGGATTCCCGTATGGTATGCCTGCAAGTTGCATTGCTGTGTCATGGCGCATGTGTCTGATTAGCCTAAGCTACACCTATGTCATGGCGCATGCGTCTGATTAGTCTAAGACACGCCTATGTCATGGCGCATGCGTCTGATTAGCCTAAGGTACATCTATGTCATGGCGCATGCGTCTGATTAGCCTCAGCTACGCCTATGTCATGGCGCATGCGTCTGATTAGCCTATGACACGCCGAGTTGACCTGTGTAGCTCTTCAGTCCACTCTCACGTCTACTAAAAGTGCAAGCAAATTCCCAAGGGTCCATCGTCTTTCTAATATTTGGTATTATGAAATAGATTAATTTTACTGATATTTAGGCATAAAATAGTATCAGTGTATAATTGACATTTCTCTGGCCGTCATCAATTACTGCGTAACCTGTCCATACATCTTCTGTGAAATCTCTGCATCTCCTGGTTTTAATTTTGATTTTTGCTGATTCAACTCCAGGTTAGAGGTTTATTACATAGTTTGAATATGAAGGTTTAGCTTGTTATCTCCTATATTTTTCCAGTAGCTCATATTAAATTTTTATATAGTGTTTTTGGCTCAACAGAGGCCCTTAGTTTTAATAAATTTAATTGCATATTTAAGTAATTATGTTGTCTTTCTATTTCTTTGTAAATTATTCCCAAGGATATATAGCTAATCTCTTATATTTCTTTCTAAAATTATCAAAGTCTTGCAACTCACAATTAAAAGCATGTAATTTTATTTATTTTCAAGCTTGTGTATGTTGGCTTACTCTCCACCCATACTTCTGTGTCCTCCTTCTCCTCGACTCTTTCCTGGTGGTCTCCTCTGTCACCCAGACTGTTTTACACACACAAACACATACACACACATACACACACACACACACACACACACATACATACACACGCCCCTGCCTAAGAACTACAAATGAGAGAAAACATACACTATTTAATAGGTTAATTCACTTAACACGGTGATTCCCCAGAACTGATTTTCCTAAATACCGTGAGTAGGATCTGTTTTCATTTTGTCTCTCAATGACAGGGCTGTTTGTGGCCATAGCCTCTTCCTTTCACCAGACTTACAACAGTGCTG
This sequence comes from Grammomys surdaster, assembly GCF_004785775.1. NCBI lineage: Eukaryota > Metazoa > Chordata > Mammalia > Rodentia > Muridae > Grammomys > Grammomys surdaster. The sequence goes on along the minus strand of NW_021604686.1, from coordinate 4,514,506 downwards.
ACTCTGCTGGACATCAAGTGCCCACACGTATTTTCTTCTGTATCTGTCCACTGTTGACCGTCTCTCTGCCTTTATATCTGTACGTTCTTAATGACTGACACTTATAGGAAAGCTCAATCTGAGAGCCGGTCTCTCCATCCTACCTCTTGGGAGATGTCATGGCTTTTAAATACTTGCTCTTCCTAATGAAATTTAAACTTGTATCTATCAATTTGCCTTGAAAATCCTCCGGCGGTTTTTATCAGACCCATTCTGAGTCTGTAGTTCTACATGGGAACACTGGTACCACGTCTGTGTCTAGACATCCTATCTGAAAACAGAGTATATAGCCTTCACTTTTGCTTATGTCTTTGAAGATTTTCCAGAAAAAATAAATGTAACTGTTTTGTTTCTAAGTACATAATTGTATTTGTCATAATGATCATTTTGTCTTTTTCAGTTCTTATATGTTGCTACTGAAAAGAGCTTACCATAAACTTTTACCAGTTTAATAATGTATCTTCAATTCCTACTCTGTCCAGATAATGAACTTCTTTTATGAATAGCCATTGCTACTCACACAAGGTACCAATATGCAGCCCTGGCTTGACTAGAATGCTCTACCTTGAACTCATAGATACCAGCCTGCCTTTGCCTCCCAAGTGCTGGACCTAAAGGCATACTATACCACACTTGGCTTAAGGTAATGGATTTTATTTCATATTTTCTGTCTACTGGGATAATTTGGTCTCCTTCTGCTAATCTCCCAATGTGGGAAATTGCTATTTTGGTTACATCTTGTAAGATCTGATATACAGTGCCTATTTTTCAGTCGCATGTTTTCTAAAAAATTGATGTGACCTGCACATTATATAATTGGAAGAATAAGCATGGAAAGCTGACCCTTTTCGTCATCCCAATGTAACCTCTAACTTGATTCCACTGTGGTCAGAAAATGTGCTGTCTGTGATTCTGAGGTTTTTGAGAGTTGTTGCTTTCTGCCTTATTTTACAGACAGACATTTCTGTAAACACTGTGAGAGTTCTTTGAGGAAAATGGTCATTTGGGTGCATATTTTTATAATTGAGTACTGGAACTTGAAGAGTGTAGTTTTACAGTGTTATATGGGGGTGAGTGGGTAGGAAATATGTACTTGTTTGCAACAGGGTATTAAGATGCATGTGTGTATGGATGTGTGCGTACCTGTGCCTGTGTATGGAGAACAGGGGCCAGTGTTGGCTATCCTTCCTCAGGAGCCTTTGTTGTATGCGACAGAATCTTTCACTGGGATCTGAAGCTCCCCATTGTGGGGATGCCCTGGCTTTGCCTCCCTAGCAATGAAGGTCTCTAAATTGCCAAACTGAGGGTCCCACTGAAAGTACCCCACTAAGCTCAGCTTTTTACATGGGGACCAAACTCAAGCTTCCCTGCCTATGCAACAAGCATTTTACCACTCGAGCTGCCTCTCTGCTAGTCTGTTAAATTGTTTTTTGATTCAATAAATGCACATGTTGATGGAATAGAGGGAAATATTACAATACATAACAACTTGAAATGATTAGATCAAGATAATTTATGCATCACCTCAAATATCTTTCTTTTATTTGTATTAGTTTTCAAAACCCCTTTAGTAGCTATTTGGAACTATACAATTGATATCAACCATAGCTCTCCCCCTGTGAGCAGAACCTTTAGATCCTTCCTCCTAGCCAATTGCATTCCTGGCTCTGCCAACCAGCCTTCCTCCACCCCCTTCTCCCACCCTTCATAGCGTGTCACAACCAGTAGTCTGTCTACTTCCATGAGAGCCATTTTAAAGCTCCCACAGGTAAACGAGGCCAAGCAGCCCTTGTCATTCGTACCTAGCTTGTTTCCCCTAACACAGTGTTCTCCAGTCCCATCCAAATTGCTGTAAACAACAGCTTTCATTCCCTTTAGCTGAAGAACGCTTCACTGTGTGTGCATGTATACGCCATATTTTCTCTATCTGTTCATCCATGGATGGGTGCCTAAGCTGATTCCCTTTGTGAATAATAAATAGGGATGCCACAGTGTATCTATTAAATTATGGTTATAGGTAAAATGGCTGTTGTCCTCTGTATCGTTACCAGTGTTTGCGTATCTTTTGATATTTGATGGAAGCTGTTGAGGTGTCCCACCAGCAGCTTTCCTGGCCTGGGTGGGCCATGGCTGTTGTCACTCTTCAAGTCACCCCATCCTTTATGCTCACGGCTGCTCACGTTCAGCAGCCTCCTGCCTCTCATCTTCCAGTTGCTTCTGACTTTAGGGTGTCTCCATCTCCACAGCGCTCAGTCCGGGTAGCCCTTCCACTTTGAAGCTTCTTGCCAACATAAACTCTCACATCAGAAATTCCTCAGAATTTTATCTGCTGACCACATCCTTCTTGTTTTGTAGTTGTTGTTACATGTGTATCTTTTTCTGCCATTACCAGGGAATTTGGGGAAGGGAAGAGGAAGACAAACATCTTTGCTAAGTCAGCCATCTTACCCTATAAGATGTATTTGGCTCCTTTCCCACCCACCCACACATTGAATAGACAATTTTTCTAGATGTCCATTGTCTCATATAAGGTGATAATGGTAATACTGATCTTAGAACTATATGCAGGCATCAATAAGATGGTCCTGGTGAAGCCTGGTCAACCACAAAGGTCTATGAAATGCAAAGGGTGGCCTTCAGCATCTTCCTCTAACTTGTCCTTTTGTGGAGTTGCACCAGAGAAAAGTGGCCAATCACGGTTGAGGTATCATGAGAGGCTCAATTTAAAATCTAGAATGCACTTTTCGAGAGTATCATTTGCCAACAAAGTACTGGGTACATTCGTAGAAAGTCCTGTGCTTTGAGGCTAACTGGATAGCTCAGTCCATAAAGAGCTTACCCTTGTAACTGTGACGACCTGAGTTCAGTCCCCCAAGCTCACATAAAAATGCCAGGTACAATAGCATATGCTTGTGATCCCTGCACTGGGAAGGTAGATACTGACAAAAGACTCTCTGGAGACCCCTAGCTAGCTTGTCCAGACTTGTTGGTAAGCTCCAGGCCAATGAGGCCCTGTCTCAAGGTGGGTGACATTCTTGAAAATGATACCTAAGGTTGTCCCTCTGTACTCTACACAAACATATGTACTTTGCCCTACTTTACTTTCTGTTGCTGTGATAAAACACTGACCAAAACACCTGGAGGAGGAAGAGAGGGTCTCCCTGGCTTACAGGTTATAGTCAATCAAGGGCAACCAAGGCAAGAACTCAGGGCCTAAACCTGCAGGCAAGGACTGAAGCAAAGACCATGGAGGACAACTGACTACTGATGTGCCCAGCCTCCCTTCTTACACAACCCAGGGCTACCTGCCAGGTATAGCACTGCATACAGTGAACTGAGCCCTCCCATACCAACCATCAGTCAACAAAAGGCCCCCATAGATGTGTCTACAGGCCTGTCTGATGGAGACATGTTCTCCATTGAAGCTCTCTCTTCCCAGATGATCCTGGCTTGTATCAGGTTGGCAAAAAACTAACCTGTACACCCCTGCATATATATGCACATGTACATAATACATACATTCACACACATACACACTCACACACACAACACACATACACTCACATGTTTCACAAATAAAAGCACTGTTTGTCTGAAAACAAATCCTGTCACGGGTGGCTTTTCTTCCTTTCTGTTTCTTTACATTAACTATTGACACTCATACTCAGCCAGCCATTTCTCCTTTTAAAAGATGTTTTGACTTAATCCTATTTGCTGATTCAGCCTATTATATAAACTTATTTACTTTAGCTTAGAAAGTTGATGCAAAGAATAGAAAGAATGCTGCAGTTTCAAGGCAGGCATATTTAAAGGGCAAAATGAGTATTTAATGTAAAACAGAGTGGTCTCTATTAGAATATATTGAAATCAGCACACACACACACACACACACACCATTCCTGCAATGCAAGCAACCCTGAATTATACTCAGTGACTATGTCTAGTGTGCTGTTGTACATGGAAGGACTCATGCTATGTGCTAGAATCCCTAAGACTAGACCCCAGTTCACCCCAAGGGTTGGCACAAAGATGTATGGCAGTGAGGGCAGACATGTGAGTTAGTCTACATGTGAGGATCAGGACTGGCCCTGCAAGAAGGCAGTGTTTGAGGTGGGATTGAAGGATGTGTAGACGGTCCGTAGACAGATGCTCGGAGGAGGCGATCTAAGTCTCAGGAACAATACGGACAAAGGAAGTATTGAGTTAGAGAAAGCAGGGCATATTTAGACAATGGCAATTCTGTTCCTCTTGGCTAGAACATTAAGTCCCCACAGGAGAAGGCGATGCATGTAGGGCTGGAGGACACGTTGTTCACAATACAACTCCAGCATTTTAAATGAAAAGGATTGAGGGGAGGTTTTCGTGGCCAAATATATACCAATTTTTTTTGAAAGTGTTCCATGGCAGCTTGTAAAGGGAGGCTTTACATTTGTAGTATAAATATAGACATGTGTAATGTGTGGGCATCCGTCCACCTAGTTATGCCATTCCCTTATTCTGTTTAGATGTGTTCTTAAATCTTCTAGGTTCTCCGAGAACTCGCTGAGATTAAATGATTTCCTAAATGCCCTTCTACTTTCAAATCGTCTGAGCTACGAATGTAGGCTGTAAACCCTCAATAGCACCAGTGCCTAGTACAGGGGGCACTTACTGAAGGGCACTGGTCTGAAGGTGCCAGACCTCAGCTTGAGTCACTGGGCCTCTGATTCTTGCTTAGCTGGGTTGGGTGGCTCCTCTAAGCATCACTTAGCGTTATTCATGACCACATCAGCATCAGTGTTAGGGAAACTGAGGAGAGTGCTCCCATGGAGTGTTGAGGCCATGTAAATGCTCAATGGGTAGCATCTCTCAGTGTTGGGAAAAGTCATGCCTATGTCTGTTATGATCTGGATATGAAATGCCCCCATAGACACATTAAATTCCTCCAGCTGATAGCACTGTCTTGAGATGTTCTGGAAACGTTAACACATGGAACTAACCTGAGGAAACGAGGTCACTGGAGCAGGTCTTTGGGAGGGGGTATATTCTGTCCCTGGCTTCTCCCAGTCTCTTTCTCCTTCATGCCTACAGTAGGGTGAAGAAACTCCTCTAATGTGTTCCTACCGACACAGTGGAAAGAACCTCTGAAATCAAGAGATTAGTTCCTTAATCTTTTTACATGGTTTTTTTTTTTTCACACAACTTGGTCATAACTACAGGAAAATAACTAATAAATCTCAAAAGCCTAGCATAAGGTCAGTAGGGGGTGGGGGGCTAGGACATTCTGTTTGGGGAGATATGTCAAGTTAAAGCATGGGGTGGGTAGGCTGGGAAGATGGTGCAGTTGGTGAAGTGCACACTATCTGAGCCTGAGAACCTGAGTTCGAGCCCCAGGACTCACATTTTTAAAAAGTCAGGTAAGGTGGTGTGTGCTTGCAATGCCAACACTAAGGACATGAAAACAGACAGGTCCCTGGACCTCTCTGGCCAGCCAGCCTAGATTACTTACTGAGAGACTCTGTCTCTAAAAGCAGGTGGAAAGTACTTGAGGAACACTCCCTGAAGTTGACCCGAAGCCTGTACCCACATATACACACAGGATATAAAGTCAGCCAAATGGGAGATGCTTCCAGGATTGGGAAGAGACAAACATCCCTGAGGGTAAAAAATAGAACCAAAGGCTTCTGGAGAGGAGAATTTTATCAACAAGAACCCAAAATATGCCTCCAAATTCTCTTGGCAAATCTGACGGACATCGGAGGCTCAGAAGAAAGAGAAGGGAGAAGAAAAATGTCTTGGATACTTTAAGAATGGGAACGCCGGGGGTGGGGGGATAATGTCGTTAAGGGAGAAAGAATGAAAGTGGGCTTCCTGAGGCTACAGGTTGATCCTATCATTCCAAATGGCGAAGCACAGAGCTAGCCTGCCTATATGATCTTCACAGCAAAGAGCCTCAGCTGCAACTTTGATTCAAACACTCTCTTTGCTAGAACCCAAAAAGATACATTAAATATAATTCCCCCTGAGTGGATGAAGGCAAGGATTCAGCCATCACCCGGTCCAGTGCTCTCACTTTACACAGGAGGCACAGAAATCATTAAGAAAGTTTTATGGTGTGCCTTAGACCACTGCATGGCTTAGCCAGAGTTGAATGGGTGAATGGTTGGATCTTCAGGAGCCAGCTGTGGCATCTGAGACCATCGAATGAGCGAAAGCTTGGGGGTACTTGAGACTGTGGTTTTAAATTAATGTGTTTAGGCTGGAGATGTTGAGTGTGTTGACCGTCATTTGTATGGGGACCTCAGTTGCATACAGTTTGTTCCCCCAAGCGTGCTTATCCTACAGTCATGGTTAGAGCTAAACACCAACCACCTAAGACTGTGGGAAGGTAGGAGGGGAAAGGTAGGACCACACCCCTGATCTCATTTATTCAGCACTTTATTCATAAAAGCTGGGAAGCACTCCGAGTGGCTGGCAGCCTACCCAGTGGGTCAGAGAAGATCCTGACTTCAGTCTAGCATGCTTGCCCTGAAAGTGTAACAGAAGTAGGAACCTGCGAATTGCCTTGGCTTAGATATAATTTGGGGTCCACCTCTAGCACTCTGCCCATTCAAAGCCCCACCCAGCCCAGGACACCTGAGTACCCCACCCCTGGTTTTCGTTTGCCTTGGCATACCTCCTTTGGCATATTCTGTGTCAAATCTTTGGATCTGGTTTGACCTTAGTTGCTGTCTTGGCAGTTTCTCCTTTGACCTTCCAGTCTCCCATTGACCATATCACCTGGAGCTGGGACACCATCCTTCCCCGCCCCCTCTCATTTTGGCCACATGTAGCAACACAATTGGTCAACCTTTATGTCAATCATACTGGGGTTGAAGCTGTGATGTGTAACTTGGGGTGGATACCTGTCAGAGACAAGACACAGCAGAGTTTTGTTGGCAGTCCACCCCACCATCACGGTCTCCCCAAGAGCCTTTGGTGTAAGCTCCAGTATTTTCTCAGTGCTCCGGAAAACCCATTCAAAGGCAACTGAAATCCCAAACGCTACTGAAAACATGCGCACTCTGTATAAGCAGTTCAGGGTTGCCGGGTGCAGGGAATCCTCTCATTCTGAAGCATTTTCATGATCTGGAGGATTCTAAACCAATACCTAAAGCCAGATACACATCACACTGGATATGCCAAATAACAGTCATTCATTCTGGTACTTACTCCTAAAGAACGAAAGCACACAGAAGTAGAAAGTAAAGTCCATGCGTGTTAGTTAGTTCTAAATAACCAGGTCGTGAATACACTCACAACCTCTGATTCCCTGGGTTTAGAGGATGTTTGTCAGTATCTTTAACAGATAAGGCCTTGTCCAGTCTCAAAGGGGCTATTCTGCAGCTGGGCCTCCCTTCTTCCTGGTCACCACTTCCATTGCCAATAAATTACCCAGTGGGTGGGAAGTCTTTCATTCCATTTGGTAAATACACACCGAGTCCTCAGCATGCATGGGCCCCCAGAGGGGTCTTGTGACTGACAGGTTCGAGGCAGCCTTAGCTCACTGGGATTAGACAGTGTCTGTCCATCACTGGAATCAGATGATGTGTGCCTGTTAGCCAATTCTCTAGTGCATTTCATTTCTCATTATTTTTTCTATATTGATAAAAATACAGTTGTTTGCACTTTTCCAAAACAGACTGTGCCAACACACTTTCCATCTTAAAGAACTAGATCTGTGTGTATCCCAAGACAAGTCCCTGATCCTAGCATACAGGGAAGGGGATGAGGCTCACAAAAATGACTGAGCACCATGTAGAAACCACGGGAATGTGTACAGATCAATATTTGGGTTTCTGGGTTTGGGGGACTTTTTTTTCTCTTAATGATACTGAGGCTTGAACCCAGGGCTTTGTGCATGCTTGACAAATGCTCTACCCCATGCTATGCCATGGGCCCCTTATATTGGCATTTGAAGAAGCAAGCAGAAGTGTGACTTATTCTGCTGAGTAGGTCAGGGCGTGTGCTTCCCTACAGAGAAGAGATTTCATTTGGAGCACATGAAATAAGCAGGACTTTTTAAGTTGAGAAGAGTGGGTGTGGGGTAGGTGAACTTTCCAGACGGGAAATAGTATGTACAAATGCAAAATGTCTGCTCAAGTTCATATTTCTTATCCAAAACGCAGATGTTTCAGAATATGTCAGAAGGGTATAAGACTTAGCCTGGGCTTTACTCAAACCCTTGACTGTCTCTGAACAGTCACAGAAGTGTGGTTCGTCAAGACTTGTATTAATGGCATGCCATCAGTGAAGCCATGTTTCACAACCAAATGAGTAGAAAACCAAACTTAACATGAATAAATAACCAAACATCAGTCACTAAAAATCCACCCTGAATTGTTAAGCCTTTTGGATTTAGAGATTTTTGAATAAAAGAATGTGTCTGTAGTCCCAGCAGATTCCTAACTGTCACAGAGCTGACTTAGGCTACATACTCAGCCCAGAGGCCATGAGGGAAGATAGTTGACGAGCTTAAGTTCTGGCACAGACCTGGAAATAGGTAGTAGGTTCAGCCTGCTTGGATCACAAAGTGACTTGGGGTTGTATTTCCAAAAAAATGTAAAGGTTAGTAAGCAAAAAACACAAGTATTCGGGTCTGGAGAGATGGCCCAGAGATTTAGAGGAGGAACTGCTCTCACAGAGGACCTGAGTTTTCTTCCCAGCATCCACCTTGGGCACGTCACAGCCATCTGTAACTCCAGCCCCAGGGACTCTGACATTTTCCTGAACTTTGAGGACACCTTTACTCACATGCAAACACACAGGCATACATATATGCATACATGTAATTAAAAATAATGGGAAGAAATCTCTTTAAAAGTCACTGCTACATGGAATCAACAATGTAACCACACAATATGGCTTATTACCACACAGTCCTAGGTGCAGAACACATTCTGGATGTCAACTGTCTGATTCTAGAGCTCACTGTAAACCAGGCTGCTTGAATACAGCAGGGAATAGTTTACCTCACATAAGCTGCTGCTCTGTTAGGTGATGCCATCAGAACATTGGGACGTCCATAACAAGGTGCTAATTGCCCAGCACAGAGATCAGATGGCTTAGAAACTCAAGAGACTGCTTCAGGCTGAGTTCTACAAAGCCTGGGCTGAGTCTGGGAAGGCTTGCTGAGAGTGGCAATGGAGACCAGCTACCTCTGGTTTCTCCTTATGGGATTCGACTGTAAGTTTAATTACAAACAAACAATGCAATGAATCTTCAAGGAATAGCAGAGTTTCCTGGGCCTTGAACGAACCCCTGAGACTGCAGGACATAAATTACAGGAGAATAGTGACAAGGGGAAAAACAGTCTCTAATTTATTGATGAGAAAAGAAAAGCAAAAGGCCCGTTAGGGGTACACAGGCTAAGCAGCTTCAGAGACGCTCTGCACACAAGTGCAGCCGTGGCAGACAGAAGTGGCTCGTTCTGACCACACAAAGGACTTGTTTCACTACTTTTCTCAGGGGGGGTCCTAGAACTGAAAGAGACCGAAAGACCGGAAAGAATAGCATTTTAGGTGCCTCTGGCCCACTGCCACCTTGATTTTTCTTTCGAGAAATCTGGGGTTCAAGAAGGAGAATCCTTCAGTTAATAACAGCTAACTCTTACGGAAAAGTAGCAAACAAACTATTTCATTTGGTTTTATTTTAGAGTTCTTTCTCTCTGTCTTTTTTCTTATTCTTATTCTTATTCTTATTCTTATTATTATTATTATTATTATTATTTTCCTCCTGAAATTCAAATCATGAATTCAAGTACCCTAAGGCATGGTTATTCTGTAAGAGTCCATAATCTTGATGTGTTTTCTCTTTACGGGGATTTAATCAAATAAAAATGCAAAGTAGGTCTGAAATAGCTGTGAGTAACAATTCGTACTTTTAGAGTATTGGCACATCCATGGCCCAAGATGGTACCTTTGTATTTCCTGAGCTTGGGATTAGCCAACGAACTGCAACCCCAGTGTTGACAGGGCAACTACTCTGTGGTCAGGGGCTAGAAAGTCTCATGCACTCTTCCCCATGGTCCTACATGATAGAGATTACTACCACACTTTGGGGTTAGAGAAGTGCAGTGTGCTGGATATAGCTTGCCAAAGGGCAGGGTTAGAATTCTTCCTTGTTCCTCAGACACGCTGCCTGACAGCATCCAGCTCCCAGAGCCTCTGGACTAGCTGCTGTTCTCAGGATGTTCTGTGCCATCCTGTTGTCTACTGTAAGCAGATGGTGCTACTTGTACCTTCAACCCCTCCAAAGGCCCTGATTTTTTTTTTTGTCCATTTTCAAATTGCCCTCACACCCCTGGGGACCGTAGTGATTGCTCTGTCCCTCCCAAAGCTACTCCATTTAGGTATTGCATTGAGAGACATGACAGCCACTCCAGACACTGGTTTTTCTCTTTTCTATGGCCACCGAGTAGCTTTCCACCCTGCAGGCTTGAGCAGAATGGACTGGGATTCAGTAAAGCACACCAGGAAAGAAATGTGACCGTGCTTTCTCCTCCTCAAACACTGGAACTTGTTTTATGTTAAGGGATTTCAGAGCCAGTGAGACCAATGACCAGTTGGTTCTCTCTTGTTAGAGAGGGTAGTAAAGTGGGCTGGGATGTAGCTTGGTGGTATATACCTAGCGTCCGCAGAGCCCTGGGTTCAATCCCTGGCATTATATACAGCCAAGTGTGGTGTCACACACCTAGTCAGCACTTGAAGAGGAAGAGACAGGAAGATGAAGAGTTCAAAGTTAATCTCAACTAGAGTATTTAAGGCTAGTCTATATATAGACCCTGGAGAGAGGGGCAGGTGCAGAGAAAGAGAGGCATACAGAGATTGGGCAGACATGGGAAGCAGAGGTACAGATCAGGAAACTGTAGACTAAATAAAGCTAGACATTCAGCTTCATGTAGCAATCCTACTGGTTCACTCTATGAAATGGTCCCTCACCAGAGTGATGTTGGATATAGCCTTGGCATTGTTCACGCGAATCTGCCCTTGGCTGGTCAAGAGGACCTCTAGAGGAGGTAGTGTGTATTAACCATGTGTGCTGAGCCATGTTCAAACCACTGTTGATTAGAATTCAGAGTCTGTTTGGTTCTGGTTCTCCCAGGACACACTATGGAGAGAAAGGACCCAGGGGTGTCATCACTCAGTGGCCACCATGGGTACCCAGGCTATTGTCTTCTGGGGATTTCTGGGAGTTGGCGTAGCTCAGAGCTGAGAGCTATCTCGTGGAGAAGCAAGAGGGAGTCATTCTTGTCCATCCGCACTTTTTCCAGCCAAGACCCCTCAGATACCTTCCCACTCCTGCGCCTCCAACTCACTCCAAGACAGAGCCACAGGCCATCCCTGAGAACGCTCCTCGGAAGTTTGACAGAACACAAGCCATGAGGCAGAACAACAGTGCCCTTCACAAGGGTCCATGAGTGGAGGGACCATCAACAGTCAAAGCCAGAAAAGCCAGACTGTGTGTGTGTGTGTGTGTCTGTGTGTGTGTGTGTCTGTGTGTGTGTGTGTGTGTCTGTGTGTGTCTGTGTGTGTCTGTGTGTGTCTGTGTGTGTCTGTGTGTCTGTGATGTGTATGTATGAGAGACAGAGTATGTGTGGGTGTGTGATGAATGTGTGTGTAGACTGTGTTGTAGTATGTGTATGCTCTCACACAAGCGTGCAAAGAATATGCAGGCTTTTGGCTTATCTACAAATGCTCTTTGGACGAGTCATTGTGTTTGCATCTTCATTTTTAGCATTTAGAAGCTGAAGACCAATCTGTAGCCGACTGTGGTTACTCGTTCTCCAGGAAAGGGATCTCTGTACCCCTCTCACCTTTACTTCTCACCCTGGCTTTCCTTGTGCCTCCTTTTTCTTGCATATTTATCCTTATCCTATTTTTCTACGCTTTTGAAAACCTTTTGAATCCTTTTAGTGATATTGGATGGATACAAATAATTACAAAAAACAGTTACTCAGCAAAACAGAGGGAAGCCCGGGGCTAGTCACAGTGCCCATCTCACTCCTGGCTTCTCCTCTCGTTTTATATAAATGTATGTCTTACCATCAGAGTCCCTGCTCTCCACAGTCAAGATCCTGACTGCATGAAAAACAACAACAGGTTCTTGCCCAGCAGCCAGTGTGAACTGCAAATTAAGTTACCTGCATGTGTTCTTCAGAGCGACTGCAGACGCGGATGGCCTCTCCTGCCCATGGTATTATAAAATAGGAGACTGTATCACATGAGTGATGCGATTCCAAGTCCCCCGGGGGCCAAAAGCTAAACAAACAAGCACACAAAAACAAGGACCCGCAGAAGTGGCTCCAGAGCCTTCCTTCCACAGCTGTGATCTCACATCTCCCCTGCCCCCCAGCTAACGTTTAAAATACTTCCTTCCATCCATGATTTTTATCAATTATTTTTTCACTGCTTATCTTACAGTATGTGGTGATTGTCTCTAAGGAAAATGCATCATTTCCTATGTGGAGGAAACGGGAACAGTCTCTCCCCATCTGAATCCTTTTTACCACTGGCCCTCCCAGTCCGTGTCCTCTCTCCTAAATGGTTTCCTTTCTAAAACGAGCTGTGTGGCTAGAAGCATGCAGGATAAAATGTGACCTGACACTGAAAACTTCAAATTTTTGGTTGTTTTCTTCACTGGTCCCAAAGCTCTGAAAGAATGCAGCCTCCGCCCTCCGATTCTCACAGATGCGTGGCAGGCCCACGCTGCGGGTTTCTTTGCCACGTGGTTTTGTATCTCAGGGAAAATATCACACCTGTAAGAGCTAAAAGGACGAAAGAATTAGGAAGAGGCTATTAAATGGTGTATTCCACTCCTGTTTGTCTTCACATGTGGTTTATTTTGTGTGTTTGTGACTGCACATGTGTGTGCCATGGCACATGTGTGCAGGTCAGAGGACAAATTACAGGGGTCAGTTCTCTTCTTCTATCATGCAGGATTCAGGGATCAAACTCAGGTCATCACGCTTTGAAGTGAGTGTCTTTAACCTTCTGAACCATCATCTTTCTGGCCCTTGTTTGTCTCCCTTCTCCATAATCGACAACGTTGCTTGATCATCTCTTAAAAGTGATTTGTTTGAGTCTTCGTTCCAAAAACAATTAGAGGCAACCTTATTTAATTAAGTGAATAAGGAAGGAGAGAAATGAAGTAAAGAAGAAATTTGAGTAGAACACAAGAAAGACACAAATAATGCTCATGTGAAAAACCAGTTGACGTTTGGGTAACTGCAGGAGATAGATGGGAGGTTTTGCTCTGAGTTTCCCAGCAGTGAAAACAAAGGAAACAGTATACTCAGTTATGCCACTCGTAGGGCAGAAAAATAAAGCTCATCTGTTTGAGGAGAGCTACTGAACCAAGTGGCTACAGGAGTGAAACAGGGGGCTTGAAGCAAGATTAACTCCTGAACGATCAATCTGCTTGCCATATAACCTAACGCCAGCCTGACACTTGTCATGCGTCAACCATGACCTAAACAAAACAGTCACAGCACAAACATGCCCAGCGTCCACTGCTTGAACAGAGACGATGTTCTATAGAAGATGCATGTTCTTACACTCTTGTTCTCTGGTGGTGGGAACATAGTGTGGATCCACTTGGCCACAGACCAGGAAGCAGAAAGCCCAGGACTGGAACCAGGGCTGGGTATAATAACCTTGAAAATTTCACCCCATAGACCTCCTCTGCCTGCTAGCCCCAGTCTCTGAAGGATTACACATCCTCCCAAATAGCACCGCCAGCTAGGGAACAGGCACTCAAAATGCAAACCTGTGGGGAATGAGTCAAATTTATGACAGTTGAGGCAAGTAAAATCACGTGACTTATTGATCCATGGACCTGGACCGTGAATCCAGAACTTTCCGATAGCCTTTTCCACCACTTCGTAATTTAAGGGATATAGTTATGACTTTTCTTGTGGATGTGACAGAGTAGCTGAGGAAGGCAGCTGTGGGTGGAAGGGCCTGCTTGGCTTACAGTTTGAGGGATATAGTCCATCATAGCTGACAAGTCATGGTGGCGGGAACATGAGACATCTACAGTCAGGAAGCAGAGAGAGACAAATCCTGCCACTCAGATTTCCATTTTATTCAGCCTAGAATCCAGCCCATGCCCACCTACAATTAGCATGGGTCTGCCCACCTACAATTGGCATGGGTCTTCCCACCTCAATTAGCCCAGTCTAGAAAGTCTCTCACAGACATGTCCAGAGGTTCATCTCCTAGGTGACTCTAGATCTAAGATGACACTCAATAGTAACCATGACAGGGAGCCAGCCCCTGGTAATAGAAAGCAGAGCATTTGGCTTTGGGAGTCTAGGCCTTAGCCTGCCATTAAGGGGCTTGTGTAGGGCTGGATCCCTTCTCTTCTCAGAGAAGCACCCTCTTCAGCTGGAGAGTGAGAGGGTTGATGACTTATCTTGAAGATTCATTCCAGCTGCAGCAGCCTGAGTCTCTGCAGCTCCAGGCGGTTTCCCAGACTGCACTCCAGGGTGTTCCGAGTTATTTTCACATTAGCAGTTGTTCTGCGGTAGGACTCGGTGTTTCTGCATTACTTACCCTTCTCCATTGCCTCAGCCTGCTTGGGGCCAAGGAGGGCGAGTCTTCCAGGCTGAGAGAAGCCAGAACTCCCCGGGAGCCCAGGTGCTACACAGGGTGTTTCCAAGCTGCCCAACAGGGCATATTTTGTTGCCTCTTGATGGATGTTTCATCTTCCTTGGATTATCTGAGCAAGAGCCAAAGTGAAGAGAGCTCCAGACACTGGAATCAGACTTGGTGCAGAACTCAACAAAAAAACAAACAAAACCTCCAAGTCCAGGGACCCACGTACACTCGAATTCCTCACTGTGCCTCTGTGGAAGGGCTTCCCTCAGGGGAGCAGGGGTGCAGAACACTGTGTGCTGGTTTCCTGTGCCCAAAAAAACAAACCCCATCCTAGGCTTAAGGTTCCAGGTTTGTTTCTGGCACCCCTCGCGCCTTAAAGTTTCTGTATTGAATAAAACAGAAATGTTTAGCAAATCCCAAGAAATTCCTTGTTTAATGGAAAAAAGAGATCCCTGGGCTTATATTTCAAAATGTGATTTCCATGTTCTCATTACAGTGAGGCAAGGTCACATCACCAAATCCTCAGCCGTCTGGCATGGCTTGGTTTTGTTTTCTTTTTAAGCCTGTATTTATCCCCTGGAACACATTTTGAGTCCTTATGGTGGACGTGACTCTCTCGTAGCCCTGCAGGAGAGATGGAGATGAGTATTTTAATAAAAGTGGCTGAAGAAACTGTAGGTGTTTCTGCCATGGTCCACAGGCACTCTTGTCTTCCATGCGTGCCAGCCTTTCTATACCACATACTATTGCACTTGTGTGCTTATGTGTGTACCCTTATATACTACACAATATTGCACTCGTGTGTGTGTGTGTGTGTGTGTGTGTGTGTGTGTGCATGTTCACTTCTCTGCATGTGAGTGCACATGTTGGGTGAACACACATGGATAATGGTCAAGGATCAATATTATAACTTCCTTTATCACTCTCCACTGTAGTCTTGAGACTTCCTCTTTCACTGAACCTGGAACTCACTGGTTCAGCGGGAGTGGCTGGGCAGGAGGCCCAGGATTCTCCCAATTCTTCCCCAGCTCTGGGATTCCAGATGCATGCTGCTGAGCCTGGCTTTTTTATGATGTGAATACTGGGGATATGAACTCGGGTCCTCATGCTTGTTCGGTAAGCACTTTACCAACTGAGCATCTCCCCGCTTTTACATGGCTGTCTGTCCGACTCCATGATGGTAGGACAGCCAGCTGCTAGGGTGACAGCAGCTTATCTCATTAGCTAGCATGACATCCAGGAACAACCTGGGTGGTATTTCATAGTTTCTTTCTCCAGAAACTTAGCAGAGTAGGTTTTTGTTGTTTGTTTATCTTGTTTTGTTTTTCCACCCACCTCGTATCTCTGCCGGTCAAACCTGCTCGTCCTTTTAGGGTATTTATCTTTTATTATAGCTGTAAGTGGTTGTGGAGAAAAGAGACAGAGAGACAAAGACAGCCACTATGGGAAGGAATTTAGACTGGTATATTGAGATCAAATAAAGCCCCACTGCAAGTGTTTTTATTTCCACTTTAGTTTGTGTGTATGGCTATTTCGTCTGTACCTGGTAATTACGGAGAGCCGGGAAGTGGTGGCACACGCCTTTAATCCCAGCACTTGGGAGGCAGAGGCAGGCGGATTTCTGAGTTCGAGGCCAGCCTGGGCTACAAAGTGAGTTCCAGGACAGCCAGGGCTGTACAGAGAAACCATGTCTCAAAAAAAAAAAAATTACAGAGACCGGAAAGGGTAGTGATCACTGGGACTGGAATTATAAAATGTCGTGCTGGGAATTGGACCAGGGTCCTCTGAAAGAGCAGTCAGTATTCACAACTGCTGGGTTAGCTCTCTAGATCCTGCTATTAGTATTTTAGATGAACAAAAGTATGTTGTCAGGGCCAGAAAGATGGTTAAGCCAATAAAGGCACTTGCCAAGCCTGATGACCTGAGTTTGTTCCCTGGAACTCACATGGTATGGGGAGAGGGTAAAGCCTTGTGAGTGTCCTTTGACACCTACACACACTTTCTGGCACCTATGTCATCCCCCACCCAAACAAACAAACATATGACAAATGGAAAAAAATGTTTGTTAAAGCCAGTACGGCTGTATGTACACCTATAATCCCTCTTCTGGGAGTCTTGGAGGGAGACAGAGTATCACTGGGGCATGTTGGCCTCTAGCCTACTTCCAGGTTCAATGAGAGACCTTGTTTCAGGGGAACAAGAAAGGTCCTGATAGAACAGGACACTCAGCATTTTCCACTGGCTTCCTTGTATGCAGAGGCACAAACCCTTACACATACACACACACACAAACCATACACACACACACACAAATAATAGCTGAAAAATGTATGTTTGTGCACAGTTATTTACCCTCGATCCTTGCCAGTGATGTGAATTTGCATTTGGAAGGTAAAAGCTGTTCGATACTGTAAACAGTGACAGCACACTGGTGCATCAGTCAAATGTATGAGGGAGGCCATTTTTATATGTTCTCAGCTCCACATAGCTGTCACCATTTTACTTCGGACCCACCTTTGAGTCAGCCACCACCACACGCTGGCCACACACAGACCATACAGTACATGCTGAGCATTAGGCTGTCTCTGGGGATAAGGAAATTAAGATACTGGCTCACCTTTGGGAAGAAGGATATCGGACCCTGGTACTAAGTGTATGTATGCCATGCCTGCAAACATAATTCTGAAATCAGGAGTCAACTTCAGTGTCAAGGAGTAACCTGAGAGGTACTGGAGGTGATATGAAAGGGTGGGGAAAATGGGGTCCCCAAGAAAAGCTGACTTTTACTTTTGTTCGTGTGTGTGTGTGTGTGTGTGTGTGTGTGTGTGTGTGTGTGTGTGTGTATGAAGAGTGCATGTGTATGTAAGTATACATTACATGTATGTAAGTATGTAGAAACCATAGAGCAATCTCAGTTACTGCCCCTCAGATGTTGTCCACCCTTGTTTATAAGAAAGGGTCTTTTGCCTGCCTGGAACTCACTAAGTAGACTAGGTTAGCTGGCCAGTGAGTCCCAGGAATCCTCCTGTTTCTATCTCCCCAGCTCTGGGATTGCAAGTGCACCCAGATTTTATCATGTGGGTTTTGGGAAATCAAACCAAGGTCCCCCTCCTCCGTGCTTGCAAGATACACACTTCACCAACTGAGTCCTCTCCCAGCTCCCTGATCTAGTTGTGTGAAGGTAAAATGGGGTGGGTGGAGAAGGGAGCAGTTGATGAAGGAAAGTCTGACAGAGAAGAAGGGAACCTGGCTGGACTGGGTTGTGCCGGGACTATGATGTGGCCCAGCTTGAGGTGCCTCTGAAGATACAACCGGGGTTACACTGGGAACTCTGCTGCAGACAGATGTTAAGAGGCCTTTGATGCCACATGGGTGAAGGTGACTTCATCTCAAGTACGTGACACAGTTGTAACAAGTTACTTGTGGAGGCCGGAACTGGAGGCAGAACTTAAGTTCATGGTGGCATCTGTGTAGAGCACTGGGCGTTGGAATTGAGAGACTCAAGAGTTCCTGGGGATGATTGGTAGATGGAGACTCTGAGTCTTGCAGGCAGAGGAATTGTGACTTCCGCTGCCTACTAACCAACAGCCTTGCCCGGTGTCTGGTACACACCGGGTGCTATTTGCTACATCTGAAAGAGGCTGTTATGGGAATCAAGGCCGTAAATGCATGGGACACTGACAGAGAAAACAGAAGACAGATCCCATGACAAAAGACATTTAAGAAAGGACACAGATGAGATTAATTGATTTTTAAAGCCAAACACCAGCACCTTCTTTTTTTTTTTTTTTAAGACAAGAACAAAAACCAGAGTGTGACTTTTGAGAAGGCATTCAGCCATAGGAATGGCCTGGCCAATGGAATGTTTCTAGACCCTTCTAAACTTTAATCTCTGCTTTGTGAATTGCATAGTTTGGTTCTAGTCAATGGGTCCCTTCTTCCTTAAATGCCACCTGTGAAATAGGTTAAACACCGTACTGTTTTAATGTAAAAATAGTTCCTAAACCCACTGTATAAATTAATGACTCTCTAGGGAATTGGATAATCTAATTTCCCCTCTACAATGTGTTCATTCACGTGCGCACCACCGCCGTGGGGGTTGGTTATGAATCAACTGTTTCTGAAGGATTATGGCCCATAATAAATGTCAGTATGAGGCCTGATTGATCTCTTGCGGCCTCTCGGGTTATGACTTCATTTAGAAATTTAATACCAATTGTGCAGCTTTGATTACCTTTGATTTTTTACTCTTTCCCCACCTCCTACTAGACACCCGGAACAAGCAAGGTCCCTACTAAGTGCTCGGTCCATGAAGGACTTTCCGTGCTTTAAAAAATGCTCCTCCGAGCAAGCTTCAGAACCAGAATGAATCCCTGCGGTTCAGGAAAGCACAGACCTAACTGGAAACTTGCAAAGGTCACGTTAGCTCCCTTGTGTGCTCCAGGACAGTGGCACATCGTAGACCTTCAGTATGCACCCCTGTGAGGAGCAGCCCTGCTCTCGTGCTGGCTAACGGTGAAGTGCAGCTCTTAGTTCAAGCCTGTGCCAGGGTCGTAGCACATCCGTTACCAGATGAGCCCCCTTCCCACCCCACTGCTGTACTGCTTTCAGGAGATTTGCTAGGAAGCTTCAAAGTCTAGTCCGTATTAGCAAGCTGGGAGACTTAGAATATATACCCTCGTGCTAGTTTTAGCCTCTTGTTGACTTCAGTGTGGTTCTCATATTCCCTTACGTTCAGTCTTGGGTGTGGGCTTGTCCCTGGAGCTTGGTCAATCTACCTCAGGTCACACCCTTAAAGAAAACTGACTCTCCTCTCCTTGAAGCTACCAATCTCAGTCACTGCTTGGGTGGGAGTGGGACTTGATGCCACCTCCCCTCTCCCTGCTGAGATGTTGTCTGGCTTGCCCAGGTCTTCTGCGTTCTCTCATAATTGCTGGGAGTTCATGTGTGTTGTCTCCCTTGGAGACAGCAGCACCTCTGGCTCTTTCCGTCTTATCCCCAAGCCTCGGAAGCAGGAGTGTGACACAGGTGCCCCACTCAAGACTGAACATGTCGCAGCTCTTATTTTCTGGGTCTTTGTATTAACCATTTCAGAAAAATAATAATCATGAAATAAGTGGACACGGGAGATGAAAGCCTTCATATATCACACCTAAATTGCCCATGTTCTAGGAAGAATTGTATTCTGAAATTATATATCGAAGGCCGGAGTTGTCTTTGTGGCCACTAGGTGACACTGCCTTGTTTTCATCTTTAAAATGGATCTAATTACATAGGTTCTTCCCAGAGGACTGTGGGAAATTTCTTTAAAAAGATTTTATTTATTTTACTTTTAAATTACATGTATAAGTGTTTTGCTTGTGTGTTCACATACCACCTGTGTACCTGGTGCTCTCGGAGGCAGAGGAGTTGCTAGGTCCCTGGAACTGGAGTTACTGAAAGTTGTGAGCTACTCTCTGTGAGTATTGGGAACCAAGTCCTGTTTCTCTAAACAGCAGCAAGTGTTCTTAACCACTGTGCCATGTCTCCAGCCCCCTGTAGAAAATTGATGCAGACCCCTATCTAACTTTTTACATGAGACTGTATCTACAAGCATTTAGCAAGGCCATGAAAAAAGTCAGGAAGGAGTCACTGTATGGGACTAGCCTTGGCTACAAGGCATTACAGTAGAAATCAGACACTCCTAAACCCCTCAGTGCATCGGGCCCTGACCTTAGCAAGTGCCATAATAAAGACAATTTTGCAGTCTTTCAGGAAGCCAGGCTTGCTCATTTGTATATACAGCTGCCTTTTACTCTGGGTCTATGACCTTTCTGTTATTTTTGTGATGTTAGAATGTTAGGTATGAAATGATAATAAAAATTAGATGGTAATTAGTTCTCTTTTAAAAATTTCTCGGTCAGTGCAGGACATGATGGCACAGGAGGCAGAGGCAGTCGGATCTCTGGGAGTTTAAGACAGCCTGGTCTATATAACATGTTCCAGGAAGACCAAGGCTATAGAGAGTGAACCTGTCTTTAAAAAAAAAAAATCCATCTTACTTAACAGCAAAGGGTAGGCAAATTCAGAGACGCCTGCCTGTCTCACTCTAAGTGTCTTCTATGCTGAACATGATAGCTTGGCTCTCCAGCTTTTGTGGAAGGTGGTGAAGGACCATTTCCCCTTCATGAAGGTGGAATTAAAGGAGTTGTGGGACGTTTTCAAGAAGGAAAAAGGGGTTTGTAAACTATGAAGCGTGAGTCAGTACACCTCTTTGATACTATGCCTTTGGCTAAACTCTCTCTCCCTCTCCCTCCTCCTCCTCTTCTCTCCCCCTCCCTCTTTCTCACTCCCTCTTTCTCTCTCCTCCTACCTCCCTTTCTTCCCCCCTCTCCCCTCTTTCTCCCTCTTTCCTGCTCTCTCTCTGCTCTTCCCCTTTCCCCTCTCTCTCCTCCTTCTGGGGCCCCTCTACTATGTATCTTGATTAACCCGGAGTCTCTAAATGCTTTGTGCTTTCTTCACTCTTTGTCATTCTTAGTTTTTAGGTTTCTGTTTCTCTCGATGATCATTAAAAATGACCAGTTTTCAAGGTCCCTGCTTTATCTGCACTGTCGTGTGTTGTTGAAACCCCTTATTATTTGGTCTCAGTTCAATAACTTGAGTTGTTGAGCTCTGGTCCCTATTTCTTTGTTGAGCGTATCATTCACGTATCACTTTCCGGATGTCATCTGGTTGTCTATCTACGTTCTTTCACTGCACTTCATTAAGTTGGTTGCTTTAAGCTGTCAAGTAGTTCACTAGTTGGGTGTCTCTCAGTTAGACTTACCTTTGCCATGACGAAACACCAGGACCACAAAGCAACTTGGGGAAGAAAGGGTTTATTTCATCCTAGAGCTTATAAGCCATAATCCAGAAAAGTCAGGACAGGAACTCAAGGCAGTAACCTGGAGGCAGGAGGTAATGCAGAGACCATGGCGGAGTGCTGCTTATGGCTCTGCTCCCTGCAGCTTGCTCATCCTGCTTTCCTACAGCACCCAGGACCACTTGCCCAAGGATGCTGCTACCCACAATACGCTGGGGCCACCAATATCAATCAGTAAGAAAATGCACCCAGGCTTACAGTTTTGGTCTGATGGTGGGCATCTTGGTTGAGGTCTGTCTTCCCAAATGACTCTAGCTTCTGTCAAGTAGACATAAAAGTAGCAGGGCAGTCACCAGAACAGTTGCTGGCACCTTATTGGTTCCTTTTGATGGTGTCATGGAAAGGACTGAAGCTCAATCCATAGGAAGCCTATGCTGCTTCTAGCCCACAGCTGGGACTCTGGGACCATGGGTGGACACCATGTGTTTATTCTTATGGGGGAACTATGGTTCATGGACCACATCTTCTGCCATCTTGCTACCACCCCCATCAACAGAAATGTAGTCTATCATTGTCCCTTTCAAGGCCCTAAATGGCTAGGTTTCTTGTCCAGGGTCTCACTGGACTAAAGTGAAGGTGTCCACCAGAGAAGCCATTGTGATCTGGAGCTTTGAGTCTCTTTGGAACCTCACTGGTCCCTGGCTAGATTCGTTTCCTTGAAGCTGGAGCACTAGAGGTTGCATTTCTCTGGTGTCTAATAGCTAATGGGTGCTCTAAGAATCCTAAATGTCACACACCTTCCTCATCACCCCAACTTCTTCTATCTTCAAACCAGAAACTGCCAAACCCTTCTCATGCTCAGACATGAGAACACATTTTCAGTGTACACGGTATGTGGAGTGTAGAGGCCAGAGAGAACCTCAGGTGGAGTTCTATCATTTTTTTTTTTTAAGATAGAGGCTCTCACTGGCCTGCAATTCAGCAGGTGGGCTGGAGTGGCTGGCCAGAAGGCTTGAAGAATCTACCCGTCTTCACCTATCAGCACTAAGATTCTAAGTGCGCTTCACATCCCCAGCTCTTTCAATGTGGGTTTTGAGGCTCAAACTCAGGTTCTTGTACTTACAAGGCAGATACTTTACTATCTAAGCTGTCTGTCTCCTCTGAGTTTGAAGGGTCCATGTGAGGTTCTGGGCACCAAAATAATCTGTATTATGAGAACACTACTGCACCGTTCCCCATAGCTTACTCACAGATTAAACTCCATCTTGACCACAGCCTCTGAGGACCCAGGCATGCCTCTGACACCAGGGCCTGGGCTCTAGGGATCATCTTAGAAGTCTGCCTTCTACAGTTTTCCAAATTTCTTTCTTAGAGCTATTTGAATACCTGAAGGTCAGCTTACCAACAAGCTCACTGCACCCACTGTGCACAGGGCCTCTGGGAGATCAGAGGTGAACCTCACCTTTTTCTGCTTCTCCTCCCCCTTGAAGAGTTTTTAGAGCACTCCCACAGTTGGGTCCCTGTTTCTCATTTTAAGGCATTTTGGTTTTCCTTCCACACATTTTCAGGGCTGGCAAGATGGCCCAGCAGGTAAGGATGTTTACTGGCAAGCCCGACAATCTGAGTTCAACTCCCCAGGACACATGTGGTGACAGAAGAGACAGCCAACTCCTGAAAGTTGTCCTTTGATGTACATGTACCATGACACATACACAACACACAAAAAAACGAAACCGTATGTTTTAAAACTTTTACATGAAACCACATTTTCTTTTCATGAATGAGGAAACCGGAGCTGAGTGATTAAGATAAACAGAGAACAAACACAAATGACTGGGGTGTAGAATCTTCAACTCAAGAGTGGAACCTCATGGCTCAAGGCGGGAACTTCCTCGATAGCAGGTCTACATTGTCAAGCATCTTATCATCTGGGAGCTGGGCATTGTGGTGCACACCTTTGATCTCAGCACTCAGGAGGCAAGCTGATCTCTGTGAGTTCAAACCCTGTCTCTAACACCATCCCTTCCCCTCCACACACACACACACACCAAATAATCCTATCACATGGGGGCTGGAGAGGTGACTCCATGATTAAGAGTGTTTGCTGCTCTTGCAGAGGAATAAATAAGTTCCTAGCACCCACCTGGTTCATAACCATTTGTTCCCCCAGGTCCTGGAGATGTGGGCACTGCATTAACGTGGTTATATATATATGCACACACTCATTCATATATATATATATATATACATATATATAATATTGTATCTAGTTCATTATATAATTAATAATATATATGAATTATATATGAATATGAATATATATATATATAAATTTTATATACTGGCAACAACCAATATATATATTGATTATAAATATATAAATGAATTAATATATAATATTATATATATTTCATTATATATATAATGATAGAAATAAGTAAAACTTTAGGAGTCATAGTAAAGTTTTTAAGAGTCTTGTCACTGGGAGAAGCAGGTCAGCACTGACAGGGAAGGAGGGTCGGGTAACTTTATCTGGGGCTGACAGCACTGAAGGGCAGCGTGGACTGTGGAAGGATGGCTGCACACTGGGAAATGGTATCAAGTATCCAGGAAGGAAGAGAAAAGAACATGAGGTGGGGAACACTGTTTGGGGAATGAGAAGAACAAACAAAGGTTGTGGGGCAGGAGGCTGACCAGCGAGGTAGCTGAGTGAGTGTTAACAGTGTGTTCAGGGAGGCAGCTGGGTGATGGGGAGCCCGGTGGGAGAGCCTAGGACTTTGCTGGAAGACTGTATGCCTCAGAGACATGGGTGGTGTGGTTGTCTTTGTTTGTTAGTTATAGAGTGATTTCAAGTATCATTCTGTTATAGACAGGCTGAGCCTTACCTAGCATAGGCCTCTGTCTATTCTGCAGGTCTCGGGAGATATCCTAGGCTTGTTATTGCCTCACAAAAGTAAGTTCAGTTGGTTTTTTTACTGACATTTAAAATATAGACTAAAACGGAATCAGGTGAACGAAAGGATACGGGATACAGTAAGAGCAGTATCTTATTTTGGAAAACAGCTCCAGGTTGTGCATGTGTGCATGCATATTTCATTTTGTGTGGAGTAGACCGTGGGAGTTTGGGAACTATGCACTGTCCAGAAGAAGTTAGCATATTTGTATACAGAGACAAGTTCAGTACTGTGGCGAGCAATGCTGTTGATAATCACTGGTAACTAGAAACACACTCCTCACTGTCTGTCCTCAGGAGAATAGATAAATACGTTGTAAGTTATGCATGTAATGAAGTTCAGAGTCACACAGGAAAACACAGACAAAACTAGAGCCATATGTAGCAGCATGGAGCAAAAAAAAAAAAAATAACCCCAAAAGATCCATTTTAAAAATTGTTTCTGACTTATACATGTACAATTGTATGATTTGTAGATACTTTTAAAAGTTGAAACATTACTAAATGATTTATAAATCTGTAGGGACATAGCTATGCTTGGAAATGATACTGTCACATTGAGGACAGTGGTCCTGACTGATGAGAGGGGAGGGGAGGGGTTAGGAGCAAGGATTTTCAGTCACAGCTATTGGGTCATCCCAGGTCTGGGGTTGAGAACACAAATGTCTGTGTTGTCACTCCATACCTTTACCTACAGACTGGTCATAGTGCATAAGAGTTGTGTAGAACAGGGTCATAGCTTTTTTTATGAGCCAGTGTGGTCCTGATGCAGAGACTTAAAGTGCTATGGCTTTAAGGGGGATGGCGAGAGGTCATTTCCATACACAAGCACGTACGAGATCAGGAAGGATGATGCTGAGTAATATGGAGACATTTTCCAAGATAGAAAACTCCTGGCTATACAGGTCTTGTCACCCTGTTGTTGTAAAATTCAGACCTGCTGCTTATGATTACACTCAGAAAACCAGTCATCGGATACACACAGCTGTGGGCCAGCACACCTTTAGTCTCAGCACTGGGGAGGTAAAGTTAGGCAGGCTCCTGGGCCTTCCTGGCTAGCTACTCTATCTAACTTGAGTTCCAGGCCAGGGAGAGACTGTTTAAAGGCAAATATCTAAAACCATGTGGCCAGCATCTATGGAAGGCTACCTGAAGTCCTTTGGCACTGCACACATGTGATGGGCGGGCGTTCATGTGGACAGAATTTCAGGGGATGTCGGAGTGGCTGCTCTTTGGGATGATGAAACCCAGGACAACCTAATAAGAGAACGTTTGCAACTGATCCACAAGTAAGATCTTAGACAGGGGTCAGAAGTTTTCCTAAGAGGGGAAAAATGAAGTGAACCCCGATATCTTCTGTAGATAACCAATGAAAAAGTAGGTGTTTGACAGGGAGTCAAGTGAGTGATATCCTAAAGTGGGTTGCCATATTAAAAAACACAAGAAAAACAGTGGACCTAATGTCTGATGGGAACAGTAAGTTATGAAGAACATTGTCTCAGGCTGGTCTGTTTGGTTTACCACTCCACGAGGCAGGTGTTAATGAAGGAAAGGAGCTAAGGTGTTGCTTGTCACCGTGTCACCACGGACCCCACTGCTACTGTGAGTAGTGGCCAGGATTTGAACTGGGGTTTTGCTCCAGAACTCCCAGTGTTTTCTCTGCATTACTTAAGCGATGTGCTTGAGAGAGGGAAGGGTGTGTTTCAGAAGCTGGCATGTGGCTGTGACAGGGAGGAGGATCTCAGGGGACCCCAGATTCTAGAGAATAACATTCAGATCTTTCAAAAGCAAAATCACTTAAAGATCTTGAGCAAATAATTATTGAGAGGAATGCCCTGCCCTTGAAGCTCCCACACAACAGTGAGTTGACAGACAGACAGACAGACAGACAGACAAAGGACAAACTGACTCAGGAAAAATGGTAGAAAGCCTTCCATTTGCTTCCTGACACCCTTGGCACCATCTAGGCATGGTTTTTGGTCACATAGGCTGATAGCCTTAGTGTTCACCTCCCCATGAAGGGGAATACCTGACAGCACAAGTTATAATTCATAACAGTTATTTCCATGGAAACCATATCCTCCTTGGTTGAGATTTTATCTGCAAAGTAATGACAGAGTCCACTATGGGCCAGAGTGGCTTTCCTGAGCAGCTCTGGGTATTCAAATACTGCTTAAGAAACATATCTGGAGTTCAGCTTCCAGCTAAACACTTAACCTGGAACCTAATCTATCCGAAACACTAGAAGAATATCAAACGTTGAGGTATTTGGAGTACTTGCTGATTGAGAAGGAAAAGAATTAACATTTAGACAATAGCAACACAAACCAGGAATCAAGCTGAGTGGTATATAAGCCTTCTCTGGATTCCAGCACAGCTCTAGGAGGCCATTGGGAACATCCTTATTTTAGTATTATAGGTTGTCAGATCATGTGATATATTACAGCTTAAAGAAAAACAGTATGCTGTGTTAGTCTGAAGGAGTTTATACTTAAGAGAGAGAGAGAATGGTAGGCACAGGGTTTGTTTCATTCACTAAATATCTACAGAGAGCTGGAAATAGAAGTAAGCGAGTATCTCCCTTAAGAAGGAGAGAGCTAGGGATGCCTTCTTAGAAGGTGACATCTCAGCTGGGTATGGAAGGGGGAGTAAGGATATACAGCTGTGTCAAGAATCAGGCAATCCAAGTGTTAGGATCTGAGTGTAGTGTGACCCAAAGAAGTTCATTTTAGAAGACAAACGTAAACCAAGTTTGAAAGTCAGGTGGTAGTTTTACTAAACTAAATGCATGGGCTTCCCTCTTTAACTAGGTTGAGATTAGATTACTTAAAGATAGAGGATAATATGGGGAAGTCATTTTGGGCAGAAAGGCCCAGATAGCAGTCTGTGAATGCTAATGATATTTAAACAAGCTACAGAGCTAGACCTTTGGCAGCTCTAACACACACACACACACACACACACACACACAAATTGCACGTGTGTAGGTGTGTACACCTTCCGGAGGAAGAAGATGCACCTTGCCTAGTCTTGTACTTCATCACTAACTGCAAATGTCTTTCAATGCAGAAGAGTCTTTGTCGAATTACTAGAAGTCTCCGTTGCTCTAGATTCTGCACGTTCAATGCTCTCTGGTTAAAGATGGTTATATCCTTTTATGCCATTCTGTGGATGAGGAAACCGGGAGCCAAAGAAGCTAAAACTTGACCAAAGTCAGGATAAGTTACCAAGAAGGATCTGAGTCCGTTTTCACAAAAGACACACGCCACAGCTTTCTCCCAGGTCCTGTCAGGTGTCTCCAACCTCCTCACCTGTGTTTCCATTCCACCAAAGGCTCTGCCTGGCTTGTGTTTTTGGAAATCACAACCAGAATATCCTTGAAGTCTCTCTCCTTTTCCAAGCTTGTGTTTCTCATGACTATTGGTCCCCTTCTTTGTTAAAGCCACATCTGTAGCACATCACCGTGTCTGTGGTGATGGGTGGAATGGGCGCTACTTCTGTTTTGCTGACTAGTTTGAGGGGAAAGTGGCCTTCCACAAACAACAGGCTGTGCCACTCTGCTGGGGGTGGGTATGCGTTTGATACTGTGACATCATTGAGGTTTTTCTTTCTGTGTTCTCTGAGGACAAGCATATGATCATTATCCAAAAGCTCACTTCTTATAAACATCTCACCCCGAATTCCAGAAATGGCCATCTGTTTCTGCGACACAGTAAATCCAAGTGTCTATCTCCTAAACGGTATGGTGAAAGCATGGCTAAGAGCTCTGTACTAAATAAAGGGTGAGTAGTTGAGATTGTCTGTCGTGTCAAACTAGGGCTGGCTCCACGGGGACCACTAAGATATTTAGCTATGTCTGGTTCCTCCAGATTGCTCCACTTTGGGCAATTCTTTGAATGCTAAGGTCCCCCTAGTGTTAAGTTCTAGGCTGATAGTTGTTTGGATGAAATGCTTCAGACTCAATTTGGCCAAGCTGTCAGCAATCAAACTGTTTTCTGTTTGTTTCCCCTTCTGCTTGATGGGGTTGGTATTATGTAGGTTTCCTATGGGGGTACATTGCCATGTCAAGGGGCAAGCAGAACCCACCCCCAATAGTAGAAAGAGTTACTGGTGCCTTGTTGGACCTCAGAGTGACCCTGGCCCTCCAGCTTTGGAATGCTATTATTTAGAAGCTATAGCCAGGGGTTGGGGGTGGGGACTAAGGAAAGAAGCCAAGGAATATTTAAGCCACAAGCTTTAGGGAACAGAGCTGGGTGAGGCAAAGAACTTTTGCTAAACCAAAATATTTAACTAGATTTCACTTTTTGCTTTCAGCTTGAATTCTTTGCTTGAAAGTTGAGCTTTGAAGTTGTTTCTTTTCTTATTGTTCCAACAATATTGTGCTTTTAATCTTCTGTCTCTGGGTAGACCCAAAGACTATTTAGATTATTTTGAAATTGTAGCATCAAATTTCTGAGATTCCTGAGTGTGCTTCCTGTCAGAGGCTGTCCTTGATGCCACCCGGGCTCTTCTTTCTCTGGTAGACAGGAATGTGGAAAAACATCCTGACTAAAACTGATGGTGTTTGCAAGTTTCTCAAGAATTGCTAAATAGAATATACATGTTAACACCAGCACATGAGCATGCACACGTGTGTGTGTGTGTGTGTGTGTGTGTGTGTGTGTGTGTCTGTGTCTGTGTCTGTGTCTGTGTCACAGCTCTTCTTGAATGTTTAATACAGAATATTTATATAGTGTCTTTTCATGAGCAATACATGCTGCAGAGAGATGCAGAGATGAAAAATAGGTTTTTAAGAACATTTAAGAGCATTTAAGAACACTGATTGCTCTTTCAGAGGACCAGGTTTGATTCCCAACACCCATATGGCAGCTCACAAATATCTATAACTCCAGTACTGGGGATATGATGTTCTTTTCTGGTCTCTGTGGGCACTGCATGCATGTGGTGCACAGACATACATACAGGTGAAACACCCATACACATTAAAAATAATGTTCTTTGAGGCAGGAGCCAATAGGACTTGTGGGTATGTTTGAGAAAATCCCACCATGCCCTGTGAGACTCTCACTCTATGGTTTGTTGGCCTTGCTCATCTTGCTTGTTGGATTTCTGGTATTCTTAAAGATGGCAGATTCTTCAAGCCAATGCCAAGAACAGTATTTTCATAATCATTCTCTCAAGTGGGAAATATAACTGGCTCTGTGGATTCTTAATGTAGTGTGCTCTGGACAGCAGATCTGGTCTGTCAAATGCTGTGTTTTCATTCTCCGTCCCTTCCAGCCATGTAAGTGCAGGATCCAGGAAAGCTGTATTATTTTGAAAGTGCTTCAGAAAGACCCATATTATTTTATAATTCCTGGGGTGAGGCTAGCACTCGGGAGAGTTGGATTATATTGGGTAAGGTTCAAGAACAGCTTTGGGGTCATATCCTGTCTTACCTTTGATTAAACCAACCTAACTCACAAACCAACACTTCATATAAGCTTTCTAAGTAAAAATGATAGAGCCTGTTTTCCTCTTAGAAACTTTTTTAGAGGGGTCAGATTGGTAGTTCAGTCAGTATAGTGCTTGCTTTTCAGGTATGACTTGAGTTCAGTCCCCAGAACTCATGTTAAAAAAATTTTTTAATTATAAATAAAAAATAAAAAAGCCAGGCATGGTGCACTGTAATTCCAGTGCCCTGGGGAGGTGGAGCTCCCTGGGGCTCACTAGTCAACCACTTGGTGACCTTTAGACCAGGGAGAGACCCTGTCTCAAAAACCAAATGGGTGGTCTCCAGGGAATAACACCCTAGGTTGTCCTCTGGCCTCACACAGACACAGACAAATATACTCACGCATAAAATAGAATTTGTTTAGATATTGATGGAGACACCTGCCACCTACCTTAAGAATGATGTAGCTTTAAGTCCTAAGCCCAGCACTGCACTTTTCAGCTACTCAGAACTGTTCCGTTTCTTTCCTCCCTAAATTCCTCTTATGCTGATCAATATTCACAATAAAATTGACCTGAACGCCTCAGTAAACCCTAATGACAGTAGGTACGAGTATGTCATGTGACTTCATTTTTGCCTTCTTAACCATAAGTCTTTGCGACTAGTAACAGCATTTTAGATGTCTTAAGGATCTAGCAGGATGCAAAGCTGACGGTACAGTTTGTCCAGTAAAAGTGTTAGTTGGTTGATTTGTTGTTGATGATGTTCAAGTAGAAACGTGGATGATTGTCCCTTTTGGAGAGTACCAGTCCGCTGAGCGGAGGGCGGCTTCTCACCACTGCACTGTCACACGCTGACAAGATACAAGTTGAGTTCCCATCAAGTTCTTGGGCTTTCTATGAGCTCCTGAAGCTGAGGCTCTGAATCCTGCAGATACCTCGCTGTCCTGACTTGGCCTGTACCACCTGCAAGGTCACAGAAATGCGCTACAGTGTCTCCGAGAGTGGAGAGACTCCACTGGAACCCAGATCATAATGCAGCCTCAGTCCACTCCGTCAGGCCAGCGGTATGTGCTCCCTTAGGGCACCTCTGTTCTGATGCTCAGTTCTCAGATGGATTCTGGCTGCTGGCCCAGAGTACACGTGTGTATATCCAAGGACAAATGTTGCCTCCCCATAGTGTGGAGAAGCCGGCTTTGTGCCTGAAGACCCAAAGGTAGCACAAAGCCCCCTGTGTCTCCCCACGATGGGACTCTCAGGTTTATCACTGAGCCCTGAGGCATTGTGCCCTGTTTGCCTGTAAACTCCTGTCTCCGTTTCTAAGACATCCAAAGACATCCAGACTGAGAGTCATCTTCCTGCTGTGCCTCCATCCGATGAAAGCCTATTAATTCCTCTCCCAAAGTGACTGACTCAAGCAACGAAAGCATTTTCTTAAAGACTGACACAGCGATTAAGATGTTACAGCAGTGTGGCCTTAGGAAAATACCACTAATTAGTTCCAGTCTGAAGTGTGGGCTAGAGAGGATTGCATGCAAGGTTGTCACTCACAGAGAGCCCTGTCCCTGTGTTGGATGTTTACCTTCTTTCTGGAGTGCCACTGGGTCCCACAAGGTCAAATCGTATTGCTCTAGTAGTTTGAGAACTACCTCCTCCAGGAAGCCTTCTCTGATAGTCATTCCTCCATGTACTTGCCTTCTCAATTTCTATAGGGTTTTGCTTATCCCTCAGAATGTACAGGCAGTTTACAGGCAAACAGAGGACCATGGTGCCTCTTTCCACCATCTCCTCTGTTTTATTTGGGGGATGCAGTGGGTGTGCAAGTGCCTCTGTGTGACACGGAGGCTGGAAGTCCACCTCAGCAGTTGTTCCTTGGGAGCTACCCACCTTGTTTTTGAGACAGGGTCTCTCACCTTGGTTTTAGATAGATCATCGGCCCTGGAGTCCAATAGACTGTTAAACACTGACATGGGAGAAGTGAGATTTGAAGCCAGACCCATTGACGACAAAGCAAGAGCCGTGAACCATTCTGTTGTATCAAAGGCTGTCCGTGAATTGGCTCTTTATTCCATCAAGGGTTGGGGCAGAGGTAACGGGTGAAGTTTATGCATTTATAACCTCAGGTCATGATGAAAACATCTGGATCCTGGGAAGGAAGAACACTGCAGGCTGCCTGCTCTAATTGTGTGGGATCCTCTAGGGATCTTCATGCTTGTCTTATAGCCTAGAATTCTATAGGGAGATGTGTGTGTGTGTGTGTGTGAGCATGTGTGTGTGTGTGTGTGTGTGTGTGTGTGTGTGTGTGTGTGTATATATATATATATATATGTGTGTGTGTGTGTGTGTGTGTGTGTATGTGTGTGCTTATCTTACACCCTAGGATCCTCTAGGGATCTTTATGCTTCCAAAACTAGGGAATGGCAAAGCAAGGAGCACACCCAGGCTGCTGGCCTGGACCAGGCATGGCCATGGGCCTCTTTTCATGTTGGGTACATTACAAGTGACTGTAATTGCACCAGACTTTGGTCTATGACTTTTTGAGCCTAATAAAAATGTCAAACTCATTTTTAAAACTTTCCAAGACCAAATAAATTCTGAAAAGGTTATAATTTTTGATGGCTCTGAACTTGTGAATCACAGGAATGTGGGAAAATGCAGCTTCTAGGTAGGGAGCTGCAGAAATGCCACTGGCTTTGGAGTTTGCATTGTCTTATCGTGGGAGTCTGGTTACAAGAGCGGGAAACTCTCCAGACAACGCTGTGACATTCTTTTTCTTTGCTGTAGCAAAGCAGCTGTGTATGTGTGTGTGTGTGTGTGTGTTTATGTATATATGTGTATGTGTATATGTGAAGTACATGTTTGCTTATGTAAGTATGTGTGTATGTGTGCATGTGTTTATATGTATATATGCGTGCATATGTGCTTATACATGTATGCATGTATATGTATACATGCATATATATGTGAATGCCTTGTATATGTACATGCATATTTGTATGTGTATTATGTGTTTGCATTATATATGTGCTTATGTGTATATGTGTGTATATGTATGCATGTGTGTATCTGTGTATTCATGTAAATGTTGTATGTGTGTGTGTATATAAACATATATATGAGTATATACATCTGTGCTTTTATTAATATGTGTTCATGTATGTATGTATATATGTATGTGTTTGTTTATTTGTGTGTGTGTGTGTAGTCTTGCATATTTACCAAACAAAGTCTAGAATAAACACTAGTTAAATTATCCCAGAGTTGTAGCCAGAATCTCATTATAGGAGATATTTAAAGTTCAGCTCAAAGGACATTTCTTTCCTCTCTAGGCAGCTTAAGAAAACCATGTGCAAGGAAGCACTGGAGAAGCTTCCTATGGATATGGGTCTCAGCCAGGGTACAAGAGGCATCCATCCGCAGAGCAGAGAGGAATGGAGGGGTAAAACCACAGAGGCAGGGTAGGGTAAAGAGCACGAGTCGTCGTCTGGAATGAAAGGTATCATCTGGGGGTCCTTTTAGATGCCAGATTTCTAACTGCAAACATTAGAAAATGGCCACCATTCCTGAAAGCCATCCTGGACGTAAGTTATATTCAATTCTGTAAAGACAGAAAGCAGATTGCTTCCCAGGGCCTAAGAGGAGGAGGGATGATGGACCTGCTAATGGGCTGGGGTGTTCTGGAACAGGGTAGGGATGGTAGTCATGTGACTCTGTGACTACACTGCTGAATTACACACTTTCAAAGGCTAACGTATCGGGTGCGTGAATTGTATCAAAGAGCAATCAGTGTGAAACTGACTCAAAAGACAAGCTGTCGTAAGCATGAAGCTGGTGCAGAAGTAGGCAGGCTGGGACTCGAACCCAGGGTTTCCTGGCTTTTTCCTTATACTGTATTGCTTTTTGTCCTTTTGAGATCTACGAGGGCTTAATCAACAGAAAGGTTGTCTATAAACAACTGGACAGAGAGTGCAATGCAGCTGTGCTGACTGGCAGGTACAGTGTAGAACCAGGGTCCCAGGTCACGTGGTGAAACTGTGAGCTACAGACAACACCTGGGATGCTGTCTCTGAAGGTAGAGATACATGGTCAGAGCCTAGCTGAGCCATCCCTGCAGCTGGTTGACTGAGACAGGTAGAGACAGTGGGAGAGAGGCAGATTATGAGGGCTCAAAATACCTTACCCAAGAGGCATGGAGTGGTTGCCTATTAGGGTGACTACAGCTGAAAGGTTCTAGGGGTGTGGGAAGAGTGGGTTGGCAAAAGAACAAAGCAAAGTGACTGGCCATGGCCAGTAGGTGTGAGTGGAGAAGAGCTAGCTTATGTGTTTGCTAACGGGATGGGAGAGAAGGGCTCAGAACAGATAAGAATTAGATGAAGGAGATATAGTACGTGTACATCTAGCATCTGCAGGGAATGGGCTCTGTCCCCATTGTTAACCCCTAGATATACCATGCTTTCTTTCTGACAAAGATACTATGCTTTTTTTTCCTATGATGAAGTTTAACCAGTGAACTAGGTACCGCAATAGATTAGTAACGAGTAATAAAACAGGGTCATTTGAATAATACTTGGTGAAAGGTTATTTAGCACTTATGAGCTGTTCAGTTTTGCAGATTTTCCACTTTACTATTTGGGGATTTGGTTTGACTGGGGGGGGGTATCTAAAATTACAGATAGTGCAATGCAGATCAGGGGCTCTGCTGGACCAGCCCAGGGCCTTGAAAGACAGAGAGGAGGAGTTATGGGACACATGGGTTCCTCTCCTTTTAAATCCAGGTTTCCGGGCTGGAGAACAAGAAGACAAGATAGGTAGCTATAAAGCAGTATGGGAGGGAGAACTCGTTTGAAAAGGAGACTGTGTAAGTTTAGGATTTAATGACTTTGGAGTAGTGACCCTGGCGGATGATCAGATCCCCATCCCAAACAAGTGGAGCCTTCTCCCTGTGTCCACCGCAGGAAGTCAAAATCCACTGCATTGCCAAGAAGTGTCTGAAAGGTGTAGTCATGGTGGCCACCGAGTGCGTAACTTGTAGCGCTTGGTACTTAGCAGGTTGCTTTGACATCTTTCAGTTGCTCGTTGCTTTATGAGTAAGCCCATGTTCTTGGACTTACTGTAACATTCCTTTGGCCATTTGAGAATCTCAGGTCAAGCGTAGCTCACCCTAAGAATGACCTTGCATGAACAGCACAGGGAACTCCCAGGAGAAATCAGAAAGGCCCTGAGTGTTTGGATACCAGATTACAGCATTCCACCTGCATCTGGCAAACTGAACATTGTCTGTTAAAATCAACACATGAGCCACTGTGTGACTACAGCAGGACCAAAGGACGTAAGGACGGCAGCCTGATATTGATCAGGCCGGGTTCTATGGACGTTATGGGAAGGATGAAAACCTTGTTGGCACCGAGTGGTTCAAATTTATGCTTGCTGTCTCGATATTATTTCATTCTCAGAAGGATGTCAAAGTTTAGATTAAGGGATTAGGTTAGAGTCCCCCATAGCATACACCGTCTAAAGACTAGAAGTTGTATGCATACCAGGATGGGAGCCCCTCGGAGATTCCACCAGATCATTCTGACAGACACAGGGGGACTAGTCACTGGCTAGAGGTCTATTGAGCGAATCCAAGGGAGATGGAAAGGGTGGTTGGGCCACACTGGTGGCATGACGATGCTCTTGGCCTCAACAATGGACAGGTTCTCAGCCAGCCAGCAAAATGGTGACAACTAGGAGGAAGAGATTCAGAAGGGAAAGTAGGGAATTCGACTTTGACTGTGAGGTTTGCAGGGCCTTTTGCACCCCTCAGCAGAGATGTCCTAGAGCCAGTGAATGCAAAAGTACAAGGTTCAGGGTGAGGTTAGGCCTGGAGATAAGAATGTGATATTTAATGTTGAAACCCTGGATAAGATTGCCAGGTGTGGACAGGGGACAGGAGGCCAGAGGACTGAACCCTGGAGCTCTCCAGTATTTAAAGTCCAGGAAATGGAGGAAGGAAGAAAGAAAGCGGGGAGCGAGGGCCGCCGCCCCCCAGGGAGGGAGGGAGGAAGGGAGGGAGGGAGGGGAGAGAAAGAATGCAGGCAGGCAAGAGGGCATCTGTTCTGGAAGCCAGCTGATGAGAACATCTCAAGGAGGCAGGGGTAACCTGCTGTGTCCTGTGTCCAGTAGGTAAGATGGGGATGCAGTGTGGGCGGTCAGACTCAGTAGCCTGGTATCACCACCTTGACAATGGAAATGACCACACGGTGAGGGCAGACGTCAGGCTGCAGCAAGTTCAAGAGAAAATGCTGTTCTCTCTGGGTTTCTGAGTGCTCCTCGTCTAATCTCAAACACTCTCCTCCATCCTCATGGAAAGACAAAGGCAAAAGAAAACATCTTTCTTAACTGACTTGTTCCGTGCCTCAGTAGAGAGACCCCAGAAACTGTCTTGTATTCTACTGTCAGGGTCTGGCTTCTTTGGGGAGGGCCACTGTGCAGCAGTGAGATCGCTTGTTTTATATCCCCTGCCACTTAAGCTTCTGGGGTGCAGGGGGGAAGGGTGCAGCCTGGAGGCTTCAAACTCCAGCAAGAAAACAAGAGACAGAGCTCCAAGGGACAGAACCTCCCAGAAGCCATGTATTTCAAATGGCACTTGTAATATGGCAATCCTGAGCTTGGGAGATGGTCTGAAAACATTTCAAAAACCAAAAGAGCAGGTGACCGCTGGCTGCTCTGGACAAAGAGGGAAAGAAAGAGTGTACTGAGTACCTGGAGAAGCACAGAAATGAGTGAAGCAGGGACCACATTGGTAAGGCAGTGGGAGCTCCTGAAGGGAAGTTACTGGAGATGTTCCACCAGAGGGCTAGACCCCATGTGAGTATGATTGCACTCTCCAGACTCGGAAGTGCTGGAGGGTCCTGTTTCACAGCGGAGTGAGATTTTAGGAGCTATCAGAAAGATCAGGGAAAGGAGATTCCCCTTTTTGGGAATGTGGGGTAACGAGGGACTATCCCAGGTGATGTTTCAGCTTTCAAGAACACCCAATGCCGGAAACCGGAGAGCTGGAAGCTGTAAGTCACTGGTTAGGAGAGAAGCCTTGTGTGCCTTATGCTTATCTGACTTAGCTACTACGACCCACATGTCCTGCCCTACACTGAGAACTCACAGGTGAAAGGTGCTGTCTGCACACCTGCTGTCATTTGCTGTCATTTTGGAGAAACTACAGTGTGAAGTAATCACCCGTATCACATTGGGAGTGAGAAGGGAACTCAGGAGAGCCCAGGAGACAGAGCCTGTCTTGTGTCAGTACAGAGGTGATGTGTTACCCCCACCCCCGCACACAGACCGGCCTTGGTCAAGTGTGATAGAATCGTCCTGTAATTTTTAAGCATGGGCACACACCAAAGTGTAAAAGAGCTTGGAAAGTCCAGGGAAACAGAGGAATCAAGAATTATGGAAGTTTCTGGAACCTGAACGAGAGTAGAGAATGGACAGGAAGAAAGTACAGGGACCAGATATTAGTAACTTAACAGGGAGAGGAGTGGAGAGGGAAGCCGGGAGTTGGTACACTCTTACCATGCGGTGGGCCTTTCCTAAGGTTTTGACTTTGTTTCAGTTGATCTGTGATCTTTCCATTTTCAAAAATGCACACTGCTTGTAGAAAAACTTGCAACCAAAAAATACAGGAGAGAAAATACTCCTTCCTCTCTTGGCGGCACCCCGCTGTGTATCTTTCTATACTGCTTAAATCTCCATTGCCTGTCTGTTGCTTAACTTTACAAAGGATGCTTCCCCATTTTATTTTTAATGCTCTGCTGGGCCTGGAAATCTCTCTCATCAGGTAAGAGGCCTTCCTATTCACACATGAGGACCAGAGTTCCTAACACACATAGTTGGCCAGGCATGTTCCTGCCCATGCCTATAACCCCAGCCCTGAGAGAACAGAGACAGAAGGTTCACTGTGGCTTGATGGCCACCAGCCTAGCCAAAAACACAAGCTCCCAATCAATGGAGAGACCACCCTGCCTCAGAGGAATAAGGCAGAGAGTGATACCCAATGCTCTCCTTCCAAAAAGTCCTTAGAGTCTATGTTGCAATTGACAGCATAGCACCAAATGGTTCTCCCACAATGGGAGTTACAGTTTAAAATTCAACAACACTTAATCCTCCTGTATATCTGCCTGCAATGAGTAGTCTCGATAGTGAGTCATACCCCCAGTTTACAGATAGAGAAACTGAGACCAACACATGTTTCCACCCTTCCCCCGCTGCATACTTGCTCTGTACAGAAACAACACAGCCTGGGTTGGTCTCATTTGGTCAGAGGAGTCCAGACCCCCTGACATGCACACCTTAAAGTTGGCTTATCTGACTTGGGTGGAGACTTCAAAGACTCTTCTCTGTCAACTGACACCCAGGAAGTCTTGAGTGGCACGTCATTCTTCAGAGCCTTTGTGAGCTGCAGACTGGCTCTGTGGTGAGGAGGAAACAACAAAGAACAGAAAAACATGATGTGAGTTATTAATAATAATAAGCACTATTTCATGAATCTGCACAAACCTGTCAACAAATCCAACTTGCCACAGCCTTTTCTAAGCAGCAGCCCGGCTCCTAACAGCACACAGGGTCGTTCATAGGGATGACGTGTGCTCCGTCTCATCCAGCCGTGTCTCCTAGTCCTCCTACATCTCTGCTTTGGACCTGAGGGTCAGAGGTGATGCTTTTCCAGGGCCCACGGGTCACCGAGGTTTAGCTACAGGCAAATTAGTTGCATGGATTTGTTCTGCTCTCTTCGGAGACCAAGAGGGGTCAGTCACTTCACACGGTCACACAGAGGAGTGTAAGAATAATAACCAGAGCAACTGTCATGGAGTGCTTACTATATGTCAGGCAATTAGGGAGAGTAATTCCCCCTGGCATGTTTGGGGCCCAGTAAGCAAAGTAAATTAAATACAGGCTCCCTGGCAAAATGTCCAAGACCATCATCTATAATCAAGAGGTGAAAACTGCTTGCTAACAGATTGAAATAATCCATCCCAAACACACCCAGCCATGTACATTTCTTTCCTGAGTTACAGCACACATGGGTATTAACGAGGAGAGAGCATTGGGTTGGCAGTGATGCCAACTCCTTTCTGGTCTCAATGGATATTCATGGCACAGGATAGCAGAGATCCCAGTGGAAAAGGTATTTCTCTTTACACAGGGCATCTTGTGACCTCCCCATCTCCCCCGTGAGTTTTGCACTCCTTGTTCCTGTCACTAAGGGAGGATTTGTCACTTCATAAGTAATGTGAGTTGCAGCAGGCCAGCATTGTTGGGTAGAAGAGCCTAAGGCCTACTCAGAGCAATGGGAATATTTTCTTAAAAAGAAAACTCCTGTGACAGCAGGGCTCAGATGAGCAAGTGGACTCTCGGCCTTGAGAGTGTCCTATCACCAAGGGGAGGCCCCAGAGGAAGTGAGTTCCTGTGGAAGAAGGTTCCATCCAGTGGTGTCAGGCGTGCAGGACATTCCCGAGCCCAATGGCTCACTAGCCCTCGAGTGTAAACGTTACTTAGATGCATTTATGTGTGTGTATGCTGTAGTATGTGCATGCATTTAGTAGATTTTTCCCTTCCCAACGCTGTATAAAATGTTGATCGTGACATTGGTGCACTTACATACTAAAAGGCAGTGCTCTGAGACTCATTCCTGAAGTGCAGATACCCCCAGGTGATTTGGTATGTGTGTCATCCTCCCCTCAGAACCACATACATACATACATACATACATACATACATACATACACACACACACAGACATATATATGTTTTCACTCATAAATATGTTTGTATGTGTGTCGACAAGGAGAAAGATTGGGGTATGGAGAGGACCACATAAGTAAACACTGTACTAACCCAAAGTCTGAGCATGAGTGTTTTGCCCACATGTATGTTTGTGTGCCATGTGTGTACCTATTATCCATGGTGGCCATAAGGTGGCATGGACATTCTGTGAATCAGGAATTGCAAACAGTTAGGAACCTTTGTATGAGTGCTGGGAACTGAACCAGGGTCCTCTGCAAGAGCAGCAAGTGTTCTTAACTGCTGAGCTAATTCCCAGCCTCAGTATGTGGACAATTTTAAAATCCCTTTTGTGTGTGTGTGTGTGTGTGTGTGTGTGTGTGTGTGTGTGTGTGTGAGACAGGGTCTCTCTTCATAACTCTGGGTGTCCTACAACTCTCTATATAGACCAAGCTGGCCTCAAACTCATAGAGATCTACCTGCCTATGCCTCCCAAGAGCTGGGATTAAAGTGCGTGCTACCACACCTGGCTTTAAAAACCACTTTTAAATGTTGTAAAAAGAAAGAGGCTGGACTTAGGATCAGAGCACTGGGCTTGTCTTCGTTCATGCCTTGGGACTGGATGGTAAGATGTGAATGTTAGCTTGGGTGGGTCAGGGAGCCAATCTCTGCTGAGCACAGCCCTTCCAGCTTCTTACTGCCACCACGCTGGTCTCTTTTCCACAGCAGGCATTTCGAGGGTCCCACACATTTCATTGGACGTGAAAACTATTGTTGTTTCCATCCTTTTGTGGTCCTCCTTCTCTGTTTACCATTGCTCATCCCGAAGCATACATGTATAGGAAAGCCCACTTCTCTCTCTCTCTCTCTCTCTCTCTCTCTCTCTCTCTCTCTCTCTCTCTGCGTCCCTCTTCTGAGGCTGACAGGAAGCCTGTGTGGTTAAGGAAGAAGGATGAACCCTGCTTTAGAAATGTGGGCCCAAGGGGGATTCAGAGGAAATGATATTTTGGGTTGAATATGCAGAATACTGTTTGTTTCCCAGGGCAATTAAGGCCAAACGTATAGCACAAGAAATGGCTCGAGTCAGAGACAAATGCAATAGATTGAGGACTGGGGAAGAATCCAGAATGTCTATATCTCAAGGGATGCTGGGTAAGAAGGCAAGTTGGAAGAGGAGTGTCTTAGTTAGGGTTTTTCTACTGTGAATAGACACTATGACCAAGGCAACTTATATAAGGACATTTCATTGGGGCTGGCTTACAGGTTCAGAGGTTCAATCTATTATCATTAAGGCAGAAGCACGGCAGCATCCAGGCAAGCATGGAGCAGGAAGAGCTGAGAGTTTTACATCTTCATCTGAAGGCTGCTAGAAGACTAGCTCCCACAGGGTTAGGAGGAGAGTCTCATTGGCCACCCCCATAGTGACTCACTTCCTCTAACAACTCCACACCTCCTAATAGTGCCACCCCCTGGGCCAAGAGTATTCAAACCACCACAAGGAGTAAGAAAGTGACAGTAATCAGGTGGAAAAAAGACAAGTCTGGTCTTGGCTACTTTGAACTGGCAGTTGAGTAAGTACCCTTTGACAGGAGCTGCTTCTGTGTCCAGGCATTTAAATCAATGGATCTTCACACCACCTACAGCTCAGACATGTGGGATCTCGGAATACTGAGTAGTCATTTGAAGGACATCTCCTCTTATTCATATCTTTGGAAGTGGATAACCCTTAAAGACTCAGGAATATGAGACTTGTGTGGTCAGGGAAGAGCCAAGAGACCTGTGAGACCTTTGGAAATGGGTCATGAATGGCATGTACCTTGTGCTTTTGTGGGTGTGTTTACCAACATGGAGGGGATGTTTTGTAGAAGAGATAATGCAACTGTGAACCAGGTGAGTCCACAGTTTGTACTCATCAGTCCCGGGGTGAATGATGCCAAGATTCTTTGGCCCAGCTCTCGTGTGCTGTGGTGTCAGGGATAGGAGGATTTCTGAATATGTATATTTCATGGTGATAGAGGATCTGGCGTTCCAATCAAAGGCATATCAGAGGAGGCCAGAATGATGTTCTAGGTTCTGTGGGTGCTCAGACTGCTGGTCTGTGACCTGGGACTTCAGAGTCTGTTTTTTGGACAGACACCCATTTAAAGGACCAAGTTCTGTGCCTGTAGCTATTGACAGAGGCAGAACTATGTGATGCTGTTTAAATTCAGCAGTGAGCGATGGGGATGGAGTGGGAGACCATTCAACTCATGACTGTTATGACTGTTACACCTTGTAAAAGTGACAGTTGAAAGGATCACGTGGAAAAAAAAAAACCTGACGATGAGTGATTTTCCAACAGAGAGTCAATGTCTTAAAGTGTTTCAAAGGCTCAATCCAGAGTACTCTGGAGAACTCAGAGCAAAGAGTGCTGTTGGCTTGCTGTGTCTGAAGTTTGCCAAATGCTGCTGAAGACAGAAGGGTTTGCTGTGACTCTCAAGCACTGTGCTTCAGATAATCATCATATCTTGAGAGATTGTTGTACGTAGGCCTGTCTAACATGGCCACATGTTAGGCAGAGTAAAGAATTAGTGGAGTGTGACACCCAAGGCTGTCCTCTGGCTTCTGCATGCATGCACCTGCACATATGAGAACACACACACACAAAAGGTGAGAAAACATAGCTGATGCGTAATTAACTCCACTTCCTCAAATGCCTTAATTCTCTAAATCAGCATTTCTGAAAGTCATTCTAAATCTAAAACAGAACTCTGAAACAGAAATGAACAAATGCTGGTTCAAGCACTGTTTGGGAAATGGTAAATTATAAACCAGCTAAGTCTCCTTGAGCCTAGTGTTAGTGTGAGAGCAACCTTGTGAAACTCCTGAGAGGGGCACACAAAGCACAGCACTTCTTGAATTTATGTGTGTATAATACTCTTCCTGTGCAGGACTCTCCTGGGACTTGAGGTCCTGGTGAGCTCGAAGACTAATCAGCCTTCCCTGTTATAACAGTGGTAAACCAGATGCCATTAGCTCAAAGATACATAGAGCTACTTATATAAAATGAGTCACAGTTTCTCTGTCCAAATCTCTCTGCCACCGACACCCCCCACACCTGCCCAAACAAAACCAATCTGACCACATTTTTATGTTTTCCCCTTCAGCCTGCCTTGTGGACCCAGACCCCCACACATGAGTTCTAATGGCTGATTCTGCCTAGACCCAGGAACATATCTCTCCTAAAACAGACTCAGTAAAGTAGTCTTGATTGGCGGGAAGCGTATCACATTCAGGCCAAATTCCCAGATGACCTATGTGCCTTCTTTCATTTGTGTGTAAGTGTGGCTCCTCTGGCTGTGTGTGTGTGTGTGTGTGTGTGTGTGTGTGTGTGTGTGTGTGTTTGTAATTCATCTGTGGTCTGAACAGGATTTTAAGACCATAGACTAGATCATGACCACATGAACAATAGACCGCTTCTCCCTCCTCTCAATCCAGAGGTTGTCAATTCAACCTTTAACCTCAGACAGCACCAGCAGACACCAGTGTCCTGTGGCTGGCAGAGGACACCCATCCATTACTCCCTAAAGTGCCCTGTTTCATCCTTTCCCAAACCCAACAGCTCAGCTATTTTATCTAAAGATTTCTCTCTCCTCTCTAAATAAGATCTTCCGGAAAGTGTTTGAGAAGACTAACTCACATCTGCCTCCTTCACTGCCACTTATTTCTTCCTGTCTCCCATCCCAGTGTTCCCAAGGACACTGCACATGCCCAGTGG